>NC_139635.1:12267762-12369148 GCF_964638095.1 Poromitra crassiceps
GTGCATGCAGGGCTACAAGAAAGAGACTACAGACAGAGTAGTGTCAAGCCGTTCGTCGGCTAGCAGCTAGCGTTAGCACTTTTGCTTACCAAGTGTTGAACTTAGCTCCGGTGGAATCGATGGTGTCCTTGTTATTTTGTGTCCTGTCGCAACATCAAGGTTCCGCTTCTGGCACCATGTTTATATGATGGATGTCCAGCCAGGTGATATGTTTTGACTCGTTCTTCATTGCAACTTAATGTCAGTAAAGCCTAATGTCAGTGAAGCTTGTGCTTCTTCTTCTACTCTCTCCGCTTTTACTGTGGCTTTCCTGCATGCTTGGAACCCTGACTGCCACCTGGTGGCTAACTCTCGTAAACAGAGGGCAGCATTTGTATTAATAAAACATAATGGAAGTAAATGCATTTGTTTATTTTAATTATGGATCATAATACACTGCAATTCCAAATGCACTTTATTTAAAAGTAGCCACACAGTGAGAAAAAATAAAGTGGGAAAAAATATATAATGTATTGGGCAAAAAGGTGATCCATCGATTCAAGATGCATCGAGATGCATCGATAATCGTTTTATAATTGAATCGTGTGGCTTTGACTTACAACTGAACATTTAGCCCACTTTGTAGAAAAGACCAAGATCATCTAAAAATGTATGATTTTTGGTTCATAGTCTTTAACCAACATGAAAGAAACGTGATAAGATCATGGCTCTCTCTCTCTCTATCTCTCTCTCTCTCTTTCTCTCTCTCTCTCTCTCTCTCTCTCTCTCTCTCTCTCTCTCTCTCTCTCTCTCTCTCTCTCTCTCTCTCTCTCGAGCATGAAGCACATCTGAGTTTAGTGGCCTCACCCTCCACTACAATTGAGGCAAACATGAATATTGATTTTAAATGTAAATTATACTATATGGTGCTCCCTATACTGTCGCCTCAGTTCACTCTCTCAATAGTAATCTCTCGGGTTATACAGATATTACAGCAAAACTATAAGTTCTATAGGAATAACACATAGTGATGAAAATACAATAAAAACATACAATAGGGCCGCTTATAAACTCTATTGAGAAGCTCAGACCCACTGTAAGACGCTGTAGTTATAATACTGTACAACAATGATTTTTTGCAGTGTTATACGATTACTATAGGATGTAAAACACCATTTAAAAGTATGATAAAGCTGCTAAAGTGCCATAATGACATTACCATTGGGAACATTACAGTTTAAATACTACAGGAATATGATAGGAATATAATTATACTATAAGAGATTAAAATATACCATCAAATACCATAAAGTAGCTATAAGTTTACTACTGAGTGTCACAGACACGTTAGACATATCAACAGATATTGTTAGTGATTTTGTTTTTGAATGATGATGCATCAATATTCAGTATCACAGCTGCTGTAATACTGAATATTGATATGATTATAATATTGAGCATGTCAGTGATGCTACTAGATGTTCATCCTCCTGCCAGTCTGTCTTGTGCTGCCATACTGTTGACTCTCTCTGTTAGCTCTTATGTAAGCACAAGTCAATATACAATACAGTATTATCTATATCAGATATTTATAGCTTCTGTGCATGAGAGAAATTAATGCACATTTACCATCAATACTGGCCTGTGTTAGGATGACAATACAAGGGGAATTGGAGAGGATGTGAGGTCGTTTTCCACTCATCCTGCACTGATGCTGTCACTGATGGATGCTGCCTCCTTGTTTACAGTGTAAACACATCTCAAACCTCTTTCTTCATTTGGATTTTGTGTGTATATTTTATTTATTTATTTTGTATAATTATTTATTAACGTGTTTTTCCTCGTTTATTGCATTATTTATTCTATTGTTTTGTTTTATTGTTTTTGTATGCTCCTATTACATCATTGTAGGCTATATTACATTAGGCCATGTCCCTAGGTATCTGTCAATCAAAACGTTCTATTACAGATATCTGCAAATCAAAATATTCTGACTACAATTAAATGTAGGCCTTCCTAACAGAATGATGCATCTTGTGTCAGTGAGTCTGCACTAGTGTAGTGATGTGACAGCACCTTCCTATAATATTCCTATAATATTACTATATTACTATGTAGAGACTTGTGGGTTTGATATTCTTCTGAAATGCCTTACAGATGCACAGTGCTGGTTTACATAGAGCTGCAGTAACCTAAGCATAGATGAGCTTTGAGCCTGGCTGCCATCCTCCTCCACTAAGAACATATTGACACACAGATCAGAAGCTGACAGGAATAGTAGCTACTAGCTTAGGTGTGCGCGTCTTGCAGGCTGCAAAATGGCTCTGTGAGGATTCTCTCCGCATCAATCAAAGAATCCAAACCGAAGCTGAAGCATCATCTGAGGGACACTCACCGAACCTCCTGTCCGCGGAGGCTGCAGGGCATTGGGAGGCGAGCAGCACGAAGAGCAGCATGCAACGCAAAGGCTCCATGTTTCTTCTCCTCTTGTTGTTGTTGTGTTTGCACTCTTCTCTCTCTCGGAGTGTTAAAAGGCCATGTTGTTTTTCCTCTCCCAGCGGGGTTGGGTTGGTCTTGGTGCCCGGGTCAGAGCTGCCCTGCTCGGTGTGGTGGTGTGGTACAGTACCGGACCGCTCCGAAGCGGAGGAGCTGCTGGATGGATGCGAAGAGAGGAGAGGATACTCGGATACAGGCAGGGCGTTCCTGCTGCTGCTGCTGCTGCTGCTGCTGCTGCTGCCGTGAGCTCAGCCCCCACACCCCGCGTCAAAACACACGCAATTACACAGAGCACTTCCGGTGTGCACTTTCACAATAAAAGCCTCGCTGATCAACAGTAGCCTATATTGACGTTTTTGGCTGTGTTGCTGTCCAGTATGGTAAATGAAAATACAGTGTTTTGTTCCCAAAATATATATTTCATAGGATATGAAGATATTCAAACAAAACTTGTGAAAAAATGTGCAGCGTTTTTGGAGAATATTCACCTTAGAGACAGGAAGTATAAACACAATTGGAAGTTCTGATTGTGTTTACACTTGCTGTGACTCATAAACCCCAGTCTGACTCATATGTGAGTCAAACTGGGTTTGACCAGGTGAGTCAGACTAGTTTGAGTAGTTTGAACAGCCGGCATTTTGAACAGGGAGTCTGACAGAATGGGTCAAGCGGGCGGAGCTACATAAGGTGAATACCATCAATCGACTGTCTAAAAATTAGCGTCGTTAGCGTGACGTCACCCATTGGTTTTTGGACTCACGTTTTGAAGTCTAGAGTATGGGAGTGTGGCCGTCGCCTTCTTGGCCTCACAGCAAGACGGTCCTGGGTTCGATTCCCGCCTGGGACGCTGTGGGCGCTGAGGGTGGGTCCTCATTGCACCGTGCCCAGGTGGGCACAGTTTGCATGTTCTCCCCATGCTCCCCTGGGGGTTCCTCCAGATAGGAACCCCCGCTAAATACATGCAAATAAAAAAAAGAGGAGTCTCCCTTGCTCAATTCCGGGATGCCTTTGTGATCGTGATTATGTTGTTTGACCCTCATAGACACTCAACAATTGAGCCAAGAGCTGATTTCTGTTTGACAAACTTCAGACTGCACCAAATAGATAAAAGGTGTCTGATGGCATTTATTTGTTTCTGACTCTGGGGGAAGTGGGAAAAACTGTCAAATTCCCCCCCAAACTACTGTAACTCTTTAACTAAATCACACACACATTTAGGCTATTCTATAAGATCTCCTTTTAACCAATGTAATATTTTTTCACGTCCATTCACTGAGCCTCCCCTGAAACTGCTTGGAGACCCCCAGGGGAGACCCGCCTCCCATTTTGAAAACCTCTGCTCTAAACAGTTTGCAACAGTGTGCAGCAGGCTTTGATGTATGGCTGCAACGCTTAGGTCACATAACAGGGCGGTGTTCAAAGCATCGCCGTTTCCATGGAAATAAACTGTTTGCTACGTGTTGGCCCTGTTATAACTAGGGCATTTTCACATGGGGTGGGGAATGACTCCCTTTCGGAGCTAGACTCAAGTGGCCAATTTTGGAACTACAGCTTTTAGTATCACTACCGTGGTTTCTTCTGTCAAAGCCTGAGCAAGCCCACTGAGAAATATAAAGTATCCAAGTGAAAATAGAGAGAGGCCTATCTAAGGAGGAATGTGCAGAAGCTTTATCTTCACACCGTGTGGAATTTGTCTAAATTATTGACATTATTGTATTTTTTTTTACTCTAAAGGAAAGTCAAGAATACATGTAGGCTATGCTATGCTTAAAATCTGTCATTTTGTTTGTCATCAAATATGTTTAAACTGCCTATTTTACAGATAGAGTTTCAATGCATGTTGAATGTAATGCTTCCATTAAATATTTTGGAAAAAATGCATAGGCTTAAGAGGACTTTTTCTTTTTCTGATGACTAATTGTGATTTTATTTTGAAGCACCTAGTTTCCAGTTTTGCTCTCTGTGGCTTGGCGCAGCTCTTCAACCCTACAGCCTCAACAGCTTCAGCATTGCTGCTGCCTTCAGGTGCTGTTGGAAATATCAGATAGGCTATTCGACCCATGAATGACCCAACAGAATGATAATACTGTACAAATGTAGTTCTCAACGTAAGTTCAAGCAGGAAGACTATAATATCTTTTACACTTCCTTAATTCACTTTATATCTCCACTCTTCAATCTACTCACAAGATCATAATAAGCTGTCAATTTCCGGGTTTCAATGAACAATCAGCTGGTTGCCGCCCAGTCTTTGTTAACCAATTGCATAGTGTCACATCACTGCTCTCATCACCTCTCACCCTACGCACCTCCAGTGTAAACCTATCACGTTGCTCCACAACCCAGTCGTAAGCCAATTGCTTGGAGGCGGGTTCCTTAAATATGCTTGTTTCTGTCTCATTCAGCCTCTCAATCATCGCTGCTGTCAGGCTCGCACCCTCCTCCTCCCCTTCTCCTCCCGGTCATCGCAGACCTATCTGATTCTTCAGTCGGAAGAGTCTCATCATGAGTGTCAGAAGGAGATCACCAGCACCACCAGTATCTAGACACTGCAGGGGGATATATGTGTGATCTGGGCTGGTGCAGCTCTCTCAAGATCTCCCTGCGGTGTCTAACCGCCAAAGACTAATAACAAAATGTTATTCTCATCATTCTTTCTGTAGTAAATTATTCACTTTATTGTAATAAATATCACTTTATTCATCCTTTGGTCTCTAGTCTCTCCTGATTGAACTGGCTTTCTCATCCATAGTTCAGTCATGTGTTTTATTGTATGCTACTGGTAGGCCATGTTTATCTGACATTTTAATAACAGTCATGTAACCAAACAAGCTCTTTCCATTGGCTTTTATTTCAGGATATTATTTTCATGTAAGAAACATACATGAGATTGCAAGTTCATCACCAGAAATGTTACCAAATACCATGAAACAAATGACAGAATTTAAACCATATTAACCAGAGTCTGCTTTAACTGAAACTAAAACCCTTTTTGATGATACAATTATTTTGCCAAGAATGAGAAAGGAAAAGAGACAAGATACATGAATAGTTACAGGACTTGTTTCACCGACAGACAGTTTGTCAGTGGAGAACTCAATTAAAAGAACAAATCCATCTTCAAATGTGCTTGACACGTCTGATGTGTTTTTTTCTGTTGTTTTATTGAACAAATCAATAATGGTTATAATCGACAAAAAACAATGTACATATGTTGATTATTTGTCTTAGATGACAGTGAATCCTGACACCACTATACATCAGATGGCAATAAGTCATTTTGTTGTAGGCTCATAGGCCACACACACATTTAGAGGGACACCTGCCATAGCAAAAGACTGTACAAGAAGCCGAAAATACTTCAAACTATTTCCTGTGTTGTTGGTTTCACTAATGATAAAAAAAACATACAGGTTAGTAAACACTATTATAAACATTTTCAAACCCTAGTTTGATTCCTAGTTTATATTTACTAGGTATCTCGCGCGCTATACGCGCGATCGATTCCTAAGCTCGCCCACCCTGCAGCTCGCATACACAGCTCGGCCGCTGTGTCACCACGCCCGCAGCTCAGCTGCTGCGTGGCCTCGCCTGCGCTATCGGCACGCGCGCAAGGCCTCCCTCTCTCCCGCTCTCCCTCCCCCTCTCCTCTCTCTCCCTCAGTCTATCTCCCTCTCCTCTCTCCATCTCCCTCAGTCTCTCTCCCCCTCTCCCTCAGTCTCTCTCGTGTGTGTGTCAATGATGACATCATCAGTGATGTCACAATGATCTCACAATGCCTATGTATGACATCACTGATGTCATCAGTGATGTCACTATGACATCATCACTGATGACATCATCAGTGATTTGACATCATCAGTGATGTCACTATGACATCAGATGCCTTAATTGCTCAAGTGACATCACTGATGACATCGCTTATGACATTGTCAGTAATTTATGACATCACTGATGACATCGGTAATTAGGGCAATCACCTAATTTAAAAAATCTGGCTCCGTCAGGTCACCTGCACGGGTGCTCTTTACACCCCCCGAAGTTTCAGCCCGATCGCACGTAAACCGGCATATATATATATATATATATATATGATATACAGTAAATGGATGTGAGCACAGTATCGAAGCTTCTTTCCTTTCTCTCAGAATCAAGTCATCACTTTACCCGTCTACCAAAAAGGGCGGGTATGAGAATTAATGTCAGGTGAGTTGACATTTACACCGGCTACAATCAGGAATGTGCAAATGAGCTGAAGCTGTTTTTCTTTAGCTTTGATGAGGCTGAGAGTTTACTGCTCTCTTTTCTCATCAACTGGATCAATCAATGAGGGGAAACAAGGTGTCACTTGGACCTATAAGGGTCTATTTGTCTTTGATCATATGTTTCCCTTCTGGGTTGGAGTGCAGGTTTCATCCCTGTTCAGTGCTATTGACTGCTGATCACTTCACTGGGCCTACTGCTATTCAAACTAATGCTGCTTACAGTAATAATAATGATAACTTAGGCTAAATGTAGTCTAGGCTTATAACACTTCCAAAAGTTTACAAAGCACATTACAGATAAACCCAAGTCATAAAATAAAAATAAAGAAAAAAGAAAAAAACGTAAAAATACACCTGTCAGATCACCTGATTCCCCCTATTTGCCCAAATGAAATTCTGTACATTTACAGAATTTAATGACAAACAACATGTACTGTAACATGTGTCTACTCCAAACCCTTTGTGGTCTCATGAGATGATATTTTCACTATTCCATGGTCCAAAACATCTCTGTATCAGCTTGCCTCTTTGTGCGGTCTGTGTATCTATCAGGAGAAGGCAGGGTACTCCCAGCTCGCTCTCACTCACACTGTCGCTTTTCTTATGCATGACAGCTGGTAGCCTAACACAGTCATGACCAGCATGTCATGCCTCATGTTCCGCCACCAGAGGGCAGTGTAACCAAGCAAAGGGATGTGCATAGTCAGAACAATTGGTGTGGTGTTGTTGTTGTTGTTGTTGTTGTTGTTGTTGTTGTTGTTGTTGTTGTTGTTGTTGTTGTTGTTGTTGTTGTTGTTTTTCTTTATTTGCAGTTATTTTCCTTCTTTTCATATATGTTGCTGATTGTTTTGTCTATACTTATGCAATGTCACAAATAAAAAGTAAAAAAAAAAAAAACTGATGTGTGTGTGTGTGTGTGTGTGTGTGTGTGTGTGTGTGTGTGCGCGCGCGCGTGTGTGTGTGTGTGTGTGTGTCCTAATTATTAATAATAATAATAATAATAATAATAATAGGTAAAGATTGACCAAAAAAGTGTTTTAGTCAACAACATTATCTAGTTCAATATCAATACAAAATGTTTCTATCTCTTTATGTTCTCAATTCTCAAACAATCTTTCACTTCCCCTAAGACATAAGAAGAATGTGATGTGTTGTACAAGCCACCATAGAAAGGTACATCACTAATGCTCACGCTGGGCTGAGAGTTTAATGAGAAGAGAGGTTGAAGCGTGTCCTCCATGTGTTTCCTTTGGCCTCTAAAGTCTGAGGCTGTCTGCTTTTTCACATTCTGGATCCAGGCGGAGCAGATGTTCTAGATTGGCAGAAAATGAATTGAAAGACTGTATAACAGTTGACTTTAGTGTGTTGTTGTTTTTCTGCATGCTTAGTTTGGTAGTTTGGTATCCAATATCCATTGGTTAAAAAACTGTGCCAACAAGCCATTGATAGTGGGACACGTACATAGTAAAAAGAAAACAGAGTAATATTATTAACTTTTGACAATCTGTCACCTTGTCTTCCTTGGTGAGTTTCCCCTGGATCTTCTCTGGGTCAGAGATGGTGTCTCCAACATGGGCCATATATGACATCAAGTCCTGTTTAGCTTCTGTGGCCATACATACAAACATACACACACAAGCTGATTAAAAATGATACCAAGATCACCTCTGCTGCCAAAGAGAACAGACGCGCTCACCTGCCAGGATAAGTCAGTCAGCACAGTCTGTGTGTGAGTATCTGGTGGTCAGGTCTGCAGCCCGCTCCCCTCTGAAGGTCTTGTGTGTGTCGGCTCCCAGGTCAAGCAGAGTCCTCAGCGTCTCCTGGTGGCCACAACAAGCAGCACAGTGCAGCGAGCAATAACCTGTGACACACAGCAGAGACAACTTCCACACATCTGTAGCCTGTACTACAAAGCAAGATTAGTGGTTTAGCGAGGTAACTTCAGGTTTAACCCTGGTTTAGCCGTACTACAAAGCAAGTTAACTTCTAATCACCATGGCAACTCATGCTGCAAAGCTAACCTGGTCCCGACCAGGTTAGCTTCAGAGGATAAGATCAAAATCCATGACAGACCCATATAATCGGCTCTCTGGAGTCACTCACCGTTCATATAAGATCGCCATATGAAAAATAGATTGCAGTCAACTGAGAATAGAACAAGAAAAACATTTGTGGCTCTGTAGGCTACATAATTAAATTAAGCCTACTTACCACTTTATGTCTTAACAGCTCAACGATGCGTGGAGAAATATGATCACTATTAATCACGCAGCGCATATCATACACGGAGCCTCAAATGGAGTGAGGGTGATATTCTCCTACATGCCAGAAAAGCCTATACATATAATATAGATATGGGATAAATATGGGATAGCCCCAATAGGCTACTAAATATGCAGGCTACTCTTGCATGTTTCAGCTGGAATTGTGTCCTGTAGGCTGTATGCCAATATATGAGCAAAAATAGGCTAGTTTTTATCAATGAAAACTATGCCCGCATCGTCTCAATTCAGTTCAGCAGTTTTCTCTTTTATATTAGGCATCAGCATTATCATTATTTTATATATTAATTATTCGATCAGTGCAACTACACACATAATGAGTGATAGAGATCATTATTCATTGAGCATGCGTTTCTAAATCTATGGTCTAAATAGGTTTACAGATTGTGGAAATTTATAGGCTGAGATTACACATTTAGGGGACAGAAATCGCTGATCAAAGTAAATCAAATGACTGATGTGAATACAAGCGGCAGCTTTAGCAGTCCTTCAGCAGATTATATCCAACGCGGATTTTCATTCTGACATAGGTTACATTAAATATCCGCTAAAACTCTGATCACGCACTGCGCTTTCATTGAATCAGGAAATGGGTGTGAAAATGGGTGTGGGCGTGGATCAACTCAGCTGTTTATAATGTGATTGGCTAGCGCACCTCTTTCGCGTGGACGCGTGCCTGTGCACGAGCGAAAAACGTGCGCGTGCACAGGCAGATCCCAGATAAAGCCAGCTTCAGTTATCGAGTAGAAAACCAGCGTCGTAGTATCGTTAAACTAGATAGCTTTGATCCTGTTCAGTCAAACCAGATCAAAGTGACAGATCGCGGGTCTGTTAAGATAGCTTCGTAGTACAGGCTACTGGGCAGACTCAAACTGATGCCTGCCTTTGTAAGACAAAACACAAATATCAGAATCAGAATCAGAATCATAAAGACTTTAATGATCCCCGGGGGGAAATTGGGAAAATAGTATACATTAATCTTTTTTAACAGGTTATTTTGTGACATCCGTGAGGCTGTAATATGTTTATTTCGTATACGGTTAAATGGTCTGTTGACTTATGGTATAAACCAAAACTAAGAACCTATCAACTCATAAAAGAGAGTTACTGTGTTGAACCCTATGCGAAGTTTGATTTGAACAGAGGAAAAAGATCTCTGTGTGCTCAGTTACGATCGGGAACCTTTAGCACTAGAAACTGGTAGGTTTCATGCTACCCCTGAAGAAGATAGACTCTGTTTATTATGTGAATTACATGAAACTGAACATGTGGTTAATTTCTTGTTCTATTGTACTGCTTATGATGAGGCAAGGGACGGACTCGTGGTAAGATGCCCCTCTTCTTGTGGTGAGAGAGGAGGGCATCTGCTCAGCCTAGAATAGAGAATCCCCCCAAATGTACTCTTTAGTCAAATGTCCTCTATTTATTTTGACTTTTTTTTAGTTGGACGACTATGAGAAACTTGAGCTGTGTTTAAAAAAAGGAACCTTAATTCCTCACAGCAAATTGTATTTGTTCTGGGAGGAAAGACAGAACCTTTGGTTTAGAAACTGATGTATTGTTCATTATTGCTGTCTTATCTATTGCTGACTTGCGACTTGTGTTATTTTAAATGTAGCACTGTTGTGATGTTTTATTGTTGTATTTGATGTGTCTTGTAAACCCATGGGGGTTGGTGCACCTGGAGAGCATCATGACACTTGAATCAATCAATAAAACCATGTAGTGTATAATGGGACTGAGTTCTTGTAATGTGTAAGAATAGCAGCTCTTCTCACACATTGGTGGTTCTGGACAGGTGAGGAAGACAACATTTATCTGCAGGCATATTTTCCCCCGCTCTTCTTCTTTGGTTTTTGAAGTGATCCAAACTCCTTATTCTTTGTTTCATGCTCAATAAATCAGTGACACGCAGCCTATATTTTTATTTTAAAATCTGTATTTGAATATGGCAACATGATACCTCCTATCTGGATCCTTATAGTTTTGTATTTTTCATCATTTGTTATTTTTATTCTGTTCTTAGTTATTTTTGTTTTCAAGACTAAAACAAAAACTGTCTGTATATTTTAATTTTAGTTTGTTTCATAACTACACAATATCATTTCAGTTAGTTTTTTTCTAAAGTCTAGATTTTGTTTTGATTTTGGTTATAACTAAAATGTTTTTTTTTCAGACCTAGTGTGAGGTTTTAGTTTAAGTTAACTTTAATAACCTTGCTTCCTACAGTATTTATATTATGACTTCACTGACAGAGATCCAAGACAGCCCAAGACCGCCAATCACAGTTTCATGAAGCATGACATCATCATAGCAACAGGGTCAACCCCGCCCTTTCTCTTAGTTTAAGAGTTCCCCTCGTTCCTTAGTCAAAGTTGCTCTCAGCAGCTTTGTGAATATGTTAGAGGAAACTCTTAGCTATGAACTTTTAGTGATATATTTAGGAGTCCCCCTAGTGGTAAGATAAAATGCTTTGTCAATACGGGCCCAGGGGCATATGGAGGGTAAACACAGTTTACCCACCTCTTTGAAATGAGGGAGACTTTACTCACCTATTAGATCAACTGTATAACTCAATGAGGGGAAACAAGGTGGATAAACTACTGACCTTGGATAGTTTACCCACCTCTGTATTTACCACTACACACCTGTCTCAGTTAGAATGTCATTTTCACATTTTCTCCAGCAGCTTTGATACACTTCCTGGAATTAATATAGAAGAAATACTTTATTGATTCTTGAAATGAAAAACTTTATTGTTCTTTACAAACATTCACTTTGGCTTCACATCACATGCTGGTAAAAGACACTGGTTCAATCTTTCTATGCATATAGTCACTTCATCAACACAATCAATTTGTGAAACCAGCATGTCAGCACTGTGGAGGAAAACAATGTACATTTGTGGTTCACTTTTCTTAACAAAGTTACAAAGTGTCGGGAACAAAATCAATATATTAACAACTATTCCGCCATAGTAAAGACGTTTTGCTGGCTCCATTAAGGCCCATGCAGTGAAGAGAAACAGCAGAAATATTACAGAAAGAATACAAACAGCCATGGCAAAGTACACACATTCTTTAGGCTACTTAAGTAGAAGTACAGTTACTTGTGTAAAAAGACTCTGGTCAAAGTATAACTACTGAATTAACTTGTTTAAGTAAAAAAAATGGTACAGCCTCTGAAATGTAGGCTACTCAAAGTATAAAAGTATTTCTGCAAAGCTACCTGAACCTCACATCATATTAATGTAATTCGAAGACTATTAAACTTAAAATATCTCCTCCAAACACATTTTAAGATGTAGGCCTATATTAAAAAAAAAAAGGCTTTACTTTGATTAATAAAATTTGTGTCTGATATGGTTTGTCCACAAAAAAGTTCAATAGGCGATCATTTAATTCCTTAAAATAACATCTACTTTGTCTCTCTCATTACATTGCATCATTGATGTGATGTGACATGTTGCAGGTTTAGCCTGTCACCTTAAATACATTATTTTCCACTTTCTCACGTAATATAATTCAATTAAAAGTCAAGGGTGTTTTATTTTGAAAGTCATAACAGGAAGTGGTGTTGTTCACGTTGGTTAGCTTGAACAACGACGGCGGAGCTACACCTCCGCCATTTTGGCCCCTAAGGAGACTAGTGAAACCTGTCTGTCTATGGTCAAAACAGCATCCAGTAAAACATCCCGCATACAAAGTGCCGTACAGAGCTTATTTTTCAACTGTACATTCTCCTTCCCGGTCAAAATATATTGTGTTGCTGCTACTGTTGTTGTTTTAAGGGCCAAGATGGCGGCGGCGCTGCTTTGTGGCTGTTTCCAAAAATGCAGCATTATATGCAGCACACCCTCTTTCCTTCTACTCTCTTTGGCTTGATACAGAAGAGGAACGCACGCCGATGTTTCTGTCACTAGCGGGAAGCTGGGAGAGCGCGAGACAAAGTGAGTGAGACAAACTGTTACATGTTTTTGTCTGTTGTGCTTAAAAACTGAAGTCACGAGGCTGCTTTGAAAATATAACGAGTAGAAAGTAGATATTTGTGTTTAAATGTAGGGAGGAAAAGTACAAAGCTGTCAGAAAAATAAATACTCAGTAAAGTACAGACACCTTTTCAGTTTTCATAAACAATGATCAAATACAATTTAATAGTAAATATTTCAGCCTTAAACATCCACACCCACACACACACACACACACACACCCACACACACACACACACACACACACACACACACAAATACACTTTAACCAACATTCACTGTAAGCAGAAGATTTTATATTCAGGGACACTGTGTGTGTGTGACACACACACAGTGTCCCTGAATATAAAATCTTCTGCTTACAGTGAATGTTGGTTAAAGTGTATTTACAGTAACTCACTAATCTACAGTGAAACACACACGCCCACATTAAGGTGTGTGTGTCAGAGACACGCCCACATTAAGGTGTGTGTGTGTGTGTCAGAGACACGCCCACATTAAGGTGTGTGTGGGTCAGAGACACGCCCACATTAAGGTGTGTGTGTGTCAGAGACACGCCCACATTAAGGTGTGTGTGTGTGTCAGAGACACGCCCACATTAAGGTGTGTGTGTGTCAGAGACACGCCCACATTAAGGTGTGTGTGTGTCAGAGACGCTCACAAGTCTTTTTTTACTCTAAGTCAAGTCTCAAGTCTCTTATGGACGAGTGTTCTTCTATCATCTGCTGGATGTCATCTGGTCACACACACAGTCGCACACACTGACACACACGCATGATAAGAGGACTGTGTGTGTGATGCTGTACAGAGTGAAGCATCATGTCAGCAGCTGTGTTTGGAAACAGTGTGTTTCTCTCTCACTCTAACTGACACAGAGACACTGAGTCACCATCAGACCAGAACATAAACCCAGGGTATAGAGCTTCAGTGAATGAAGTTTGGAAAGTGTACAGGTGAGTCAGTGTGTCAGAGGAAACTGTGTAGAAGGACAGAGAGCCAGCAGCCCAGTCGAGAAACACTGCGACTCTGTTAGAGTCAGAGGAGGAGAGAGGTATGTTTGTGTGTCTGTCATTGTGCCAGGCAGAGTAATAATCATCAGAGCAGGTCAGACTCCAGGACTTTTCATTCCCTCCAAGCTCACAGTCACTAAGCTTTCCTCTCCTGCTGATTCCTCTGTAAGTCACTCCTATATAAACCCCTCCTTCCATCTCCACCTCCCAATAACAGCGACCAGTCAAACCATCTCTACACAGCAGCTGAGGTGAGTCGGTGTCAAATCTCTCTGGGTGATCAGGATATGGCTGCTCCTCTCTCACCATCGTCACCTTTCTGTTGTCTTCAGACAGGAGGAGGCGTCTGCTTGCTGTGTTTGGGTCCAGTGTGAGTTCACAGGCATCTGGTGAGACAACAAGACTCAATACAGCAGCAGCTTCTCATCTAATACACCTGCTGTGTTTATTATTTTATTAATTACTTCACTGTTAATTATTCAACAGTTTAATTTTGGTTAATACTTTATATTCGTGTATTGATTTAAATGACAAGACAAGACAACAAACCTCTGATGTGTCTTACATGAGCAATGAGCATGAACATATGATGAAAAGAGACGAATGACAACAGGGATTTAAACACACACACACACACACACACACACACACACACACACACACACACATACAAAACACACACACAGGCATACACATGCATACATAGACACACACTGCGCACGCACGCGCACACACACACACACACACACACACACACACACACACACACACACACACACACACACACACACACACACACACACACACATATACAGACACACGCAGGCATAGACATAATTAAAAAGATAAATATTTCACAGCACCAACACCTTAAAACACACACATGCTCCGAACACAGTCATACACACACACACACACACACACACACACACACACACACACACACACACACACACACACACACACACACACACACACATGAAGGCACACACACACACATGAAGGCACACACACACACACACACACACACACGCACACACACACACACACACATGCAGGCATACACGTGCATTAGTGATGCGTGGGTCACCCAGAACCCGCCCGCCCCGCAGCCGGTCTGTGCAGTAGACGTGACTGTAGTCACGTTGTACGCAACAATTGAGAGCGCATGAGGTAATTAAAAGAAATGGGGAAGAATAAGAAGTGTTTCTGTAGCCTGCCTCTACCTGCTACCTCCATTTAAAGACCTGGGATTAATTGAAGAAAACCGATAATAGCGGAGTAACGAAGCAGAAAGAAATCGACGACATGAAAGCAGCCGCGCAACGCATGTGAGTGTCTGTGTGTGTGTGTGTGTGTGTGTGTGTGTGTCTGTGTGTGTGTGTGTGTGTGTGTGTGTGTGTGTGTGAGAGAGAGAAAGAGAGAGGGGGGGAGAGAGACAGAGTTACTTTGCACACCATTGGAGAGCTCTGCTGCGCTCCTCCCGAGTCCGGAGACATATTACATTAAATTGGCCGTTGTGGGCTGCTGGGTTGGGCTGGGTTCAGAATTTTCTGATATTTTAACGGGCCGGGCGGGGCGGGCTGGCTCCAATGACGGGTTGGGTTGGGGCAGGCCTTAAAAAACCCTGACCCGCGCATCACTAACGTGCATACATAGACACACACACACAAGCTGTGCGCACGCATGTACACGCATGGACGCGCATTGTAACAGTCACAAATGCCTAGATCCTCTGTTTTGGGAACATTGTTTGGTTGCAGTAACATATTGGTCCACTGTGTGGCGCTCCTTGTTTTGTATTGACAACAGGGTTGGTTAAGACGACAGGACCTCCGGGGAGCGGGGAGGAAGCGCATTAAGGAGGGAGTGCGAGTTGGACAGGCAGCCGGAGGCGCACGGCAGAGGAGCTCCACACAGCCCTGGAGACGACGAGACAGGACACGAGGACGAGTGCCCTGGGGGGGACCGCAGCGTCCGGTCAGATCGGCCATCCTGCATGAGCGATGTTTAACACACGTCTGCCTCCACACAGCCTCACATCACGTCACGTCTCTCTCACCTCGGGAGGTGAGAGAGACGTGACGTGATGTGACATCACCCAGGAACATCTTTACCTTACTCTTCTTCTCAAGTCTGCCTCCATGCAGTCTATATGCAAGACTCCAGAACAGTCTTCACTTCAGTGACAACTTGCTGTGTGTAAAACTATAGCCTGTCTGTCTGTCTGTCTGTCTGCCTGTCTGTCTGCCTGTCTGTCTGTCTGTCTGTCTGTCTGTCTGTCTGTCTGTCGGTCTGTCTGCCTGTCTGTCTGTCTGTCTGTCTGTCTGTGTGTCTGTCTGCCTGCATGTCTGTCTGCCTGTCTGTCTATCTGCCTGCCTGTCCTCCTGTCTGTCTGTGTCTCTCTGTCTGTCTGTCTGTCTGTCTCTCTGTCTGTCTGTCTGCAGAGCAAGTCTCACCCTTTGAGAGTGAGAGTCACGCCACACTTGCTATTTTACACGCTCATAAAGGTTTTTCCCTCTCACTTCTATGATAATATTTCTATATTTTCTATCTATTTATTTAATATTTAAAGGGGCCATATTATGCATTTCTTAATTTTGTATCATATATATGTTGTTACAATCTTGGATGGTCATATTAAACATGGGCAAAGCTTCAAATAAATATGTGAAAGTGTTTTAATGTTACCCCCATGAACCACCCCTCGCGCCTATGAACTCTCGTAGACGAGATGACATGGATTTATGGCGATTTTGTGCGAGAACCATAATTTTTGTGACGTCAGTAAGGACTTGTTACCCTGGCAACAAAGCGTTGCCGCCGGCCGGCGCGCAGCGCGCGCACGCTAGCTCCCACCCTTCTCTCTTCCCTGTTCTGTGTTTCAGTAACCCGCGGCGGCGTCACAACTCACCAGGCTCTCTCTAGCCTGGCTGTCTGGGACTAACACAACAGTAGTCTCATGGAATAACGGATTCCAGACCGCAAAAACAAGGAGACGACATGGAAGTGAGCCAGGATGTAGGACTGAAGTGGTAAGTTCTGAAAATATGTGTCTCATTCCAGCATCGGTCCAATGTGCTGCTAGGAAGCGCTAACGTTACTTACCGGCTGGGTAACGTTAGCACTTGCTATTTAGCCTAGCAGCACAGCTGCCTTATAGACATGAACAACCGATGAATGACGAAAGGCACATATTTTCAGAACTTGTAACGTTAGTCCAACTTGCTGACTTCTCCAAGTCCTCATTTTGGTTTGGTCCGTGTAGCCTTTGCTAGGAGAGGCACACTTATAGTCACAAGCATTTGGGAAGTTAGCTAACTAGCTACATTAGCTAGTGTGAAGCTCCCGGTGTAACGTTATGGCAGGCCGTGGTAATAGAATCCCTGCTTGGCCAGCCACTGAAGGAAATGTCCCGGTGCAGCCCGGCCTAGCGGAGCTGTAGATAGCTAGGGGGATGTTGATAAATCAATTGATAGCTTGCTTTATGTCCAAGTCACGTTTTTCATCGATGGTCAAATTCGTTTTGACAATCAGTTGCTCGTTGATATAATTGTTTTACAACTACCAAATTTAGTAGCCATAGCAGAGATCGCCTGTCTGTTTCTGTTATGCATGACTATCTATCTATCTATCTATCTATCTTATCTAGATAGATAGATAGATAGATAGATAGATAGTCAGACAGACAGACAGACAGACAGACAGACAGACAGACAGACAGACAGACAGTCAGTCTCGCTTCTACAGCGCTAGCTCTCTGGGTTGCAAACGCAAAAACTCCTCGCGCTGCCCACCTGGAGTATTTTCCGGAGGGTGGGGGTTCAGGGACAGGACCTAAAAACAGAGTGTTTCAGACAGAGGCTGAACTGAAGGGGGCAGTGAGAGCCAGTACAAGATAAACAATGAGTTTTTTAAACTATGACTGATGCAATAAGTTACTCTACTGGAGGCCAACAATAAAATAATAATACATTATATTAGCAAAATATGGGCCCTTTAACTTGTTGCTTGCCGTAGGACTAACCCATCACAGAGTGAGCCCACCTTATTCTGCCTCTGATTGGCTGACCCAGATTTTTTTATCCTACCCTTAACCAATCATCCCCTGCCTAAATCTAACCAACCCAACAAAATACAACCACGAGTACCAACCAATCAGAGGCAGAGTAGGGCGGGTCATGGCGTCACTATCCCAGGAAGAAGAACAAAACAGTTTGGCGAACAGTTTGAAAAGAGAACTCAGTTTTCTGTGTCAGCTGAATAATGGCGTGACACTCTTTCAACTGAAGCAGGAGGTCAAACGGTAGGTAACCACCTCATCTTGATCATCCAAAATACCTTATTTTTATAGAATAAAATGTGTTCTAGTCACTCAGTCGGAGCAGGAGTAACGTTACACAGGCTGCTGGTGAACAGCGTGGCAGGTTGCTGCGGTGGGTTTAACAAAAACAACAACCGTGACTAATAGCTAGTTAGTTAAAATCATCAGGTATTTGCATGTGTGAGCTAATTGATACTTACTATGAACTAAGGGGATTGACAGTAACATGTAGCTCTCTTTTCAGACTGTGGGTCATTCATTCTTTAACTGCACACTTCCATTTTTGTCTGTTCGAAACAAATTGAAAGATGTCAGGGAAGAAGAAGCAGAGAGACCTGCTGTCATTCTGGGCAGTGAAGGTCAACCACCCCCTGCCAAACTTTCCAGGTCAGAGGAAACAGTGGAGGAGGCTGTGGATCTGTCTTTTCATTTCTACTTGTGCTGGTCAATTAGCAACACTATATTATACTATATAACACTATATAAAATAGCAGGAAACTGGTTTTAAAGTTGCACACATAATTGGGTGTAGAGAAGCTGCCTGAATAATGACAGAATAAGACAGAATAATGACATCTGACAGTCTAATCCTAATGTAGACTTGGACTCTGTGTATTTTATTATTTTTGATCATATTTCTTGCATGTTCACTATTCAGAGTAAAGAGAGAGAGAGAGAGAGAGAGAGAGAGAGAGAGAGAGAGAGAGAGAGAGAGAGAGAGAGAGAGAGAGAGAGAGAGCACGAGGAGGCCGACAGTGCAGAGAGAGCAGCTGGCATGAATAATGACATCCCAACAGTCTAATCCTGATGTTCATTTACATTGAGATATCTGTCTGCCTGTCTGTCTGCTTACCTGTCTGTCTGCCTACCTGTCTGTCTGCCTGCCTGTCTGTCTGCCTACCTGTCTGTCTGCCTGCCTGTCTGTCTGCTGACCTGTCTGTCTGCCTACCTGTCTGTCTGCCTGTCTGTCTGTCTGCCTGCCTGCCTGTCTGTCTGCCTGCCTGTCTGTCTGTCTGTCTGTCTGCCTGCCTCCCTACCTGTCTGCCTGCCTGTCTGTCTGTCTGCCTACCTGCCTGCCTGTCTGTCTGTCTGTCTGTCTGTCTGTCTGTCTGTCTGTCTGCCTGCCTGTCTGTCTGTCTGTCTGCCTACTTGTCTGTCTGCCTGCCTGTCTCTGTCTTCCTGTCTGTCTGTCTGTCTGTCTGTCTGCCTGCCTGCCTGTCTGTCTGTCTGGCGGACCGCTAACACCCCCCCCCCCACACACACACACACACACACGCAGATAGACTCGGCATGTGCGCCACCTACTGGCAAACACAAAAAGCTTTTTCCCCCCTCAAGACTCGACTTCAAACTAGGGGAGTGCATTTACAGTAGGGGGACCTGACAGAGTTCAGTGCCGAATTTCATGCTATTCGGCATAGCGCCACCTATTGGCAAACACAAAAAACGGTTTATCTCGGGAACCATTCGTCTGATCGACTTCATACCTGCCAACACGAGTCTCCTTATTTTTACCCCTCTCTCTGTGATTGGTCATTTCTTCTGTTCATCCCCTGATATAAATATATAGTGATACAAATCAAATGGCTGTAGCAGATGAGATTCATTCACATAATTCTGCCTTTTATTTTTTATTTTTTAATGTTTTTTTCCCGATTTTTTAATCCCATTTTTATCCCCCGTTTAGTGCTCATTTGAATTACTCAATCCTGGTTGCTACTCCATCCTCTGCCGATCTGGGGAGGGGAGACTGATTCCATGCATCCTCCGAGACATGGGCAGTCAAGTCAGCCGCTTCTTTTCACCTGCCCGAGGAAGCTTCACCGGTAGGACATAGCACGTGGGAGGTTCACGCTATTCCAACCAGTTCCCCTCCCTCTGAACAGGCGCCCTTAACGATCAGAGGAGGAACCATATAAGCAACCAGGATGTTGCATGTTTTTGTGAAGGGGGTTCCTATATGAAGGAGACCCCCGGGAGGCACGGGGAGAACATGCAAACTCCACACAGAAAGGCCATTTTGCCGACCCCTCCCGGGTGGTGGGCACTCGAGGACATGCGGACGGGCACGCATTCCTTCAGTGTTCACATCGGCCCAGGTGGGAATCGAACCCACGACCTTCGAGCTGTGAGGCGATAGTGCTTACCACTGCACCACCGTACCTCCCATTCTGCCTTTTATTGAGTTTTTGGGGGTTGTTTTCTTTTCAGGACATTGGGGGCCAGATTGAGATTTTTGCCCATGTATGTTTGCCCCTAACTTAGATGATGGAGTGATGGAGTGATGGAGTGACCTGATGGAGTGCAGTGCCGTTCATCTCGAGAACCATTCGTCGGATCAACTTCAAACTCGGGGACTGCGCTTAGGGGTACATGTTGGATTGCAGTGCTGAATTTCATGCAATTCAGTATAGCGCCACCTACTAGCAAACACAAAGTGGTGGTTTATCTCGAGAAGCATTCGACGGATCGACTTCAAACTCGGAGAGTTAATTTACAGTAGGGGGACCTGACTGACAGAGTTCAGTGCCGAATTTTGTGCTATTCGGCATAGCGCCACCTATTGGCAAACACAAAAAGCGGTTTATCTCAAGAACCCTTCGTCTGATCGACTTCAAACTTGGGGAATGAGCTTAGGGCGGCTTGACGGAGTTCAGGTTCTGGAGTTCTGGTTAAGCCTACAAAAATACATCATCCCTGCGGTACTCTATAGTTGAATGTGTTACTTTGTTTTCATGAATCAAACTAAATAAATACTTACATTTCCTCAGACCTGGTTTCAACCACTGCACTGCATCATGGTCCACACTGGAGGAAGAAACAAAGTCAGATCAGCAGATTCTCTTTGATGATGGAAACATTTAAGAGGAAATGAAACCTTTGATCATGTGACTCTACTTCATTTGCATTTTACCTGAGAAAAGACAGGACAATGCACTGCGGTTGGGGGGGAGGGGCAGAGTACTACTTTAACAGGTTCTGATAAAAACTTATTTGAATACGTTATTATTATTATCAAAAAGTGCCAGTAAACTAAATTTCTGTATTGCAGAACAAGTCAGTTTGATATTACTATTACAAAACTCCTTGTAACAGCACTGATACAGTGCCATTTTGATTTTGCCTGTTCTACCTGGTACAGTGGCCTGATAATGAGATTACAGAAGAGGTTGCAGGTTAGGCAAAATAACATCATTCATTATCTACTGAATGCTCCTCCTAGGACACATGTAGGAGGTAACGAATTCAAGGTGAACATGTTGCCTGTTGAGTTTAGGATTAAACAGCTAAAGCCATATGTATAACACAGTGGGCGAGCCCACCCCCTTTACCCTGAAGATATGGACGTCTTTGTTTAAGCTGTAATTCCTCGAATGGTCACTTGAGGCAGGACTCAGAAGTCCCATCGTTCCTGTTAAAATGCCCCACTTTGTAACAGTAATTAAATATCTTTATAGTCTGGACCGAAACACGGTTTTGGTCTATATAGCTAATTTCACTTTTTCATAACATGTGGGGGGGGGGGGGGGGGTAATTTTTTATATAACTCGCCCGTTTGGAGTAAAATAGATAGATAGAAAAGGGGGTGATTGACAGATCGCCTGTCCAGTGAACGCGCAGCTTGCAGATTACGGACCAATAGCAGGCGGAGCTGTGGCTCTGGGAAACCCCCATCTCACGTACATCGTCAGATGTATGCTGACGATACGATCATATATCTACATGCAAAAAATAAGGCACAAGCTGCAGCAGATCTGTCAGCTGCAATGGTCAATATCAAACTGGTTAACTGAGTCATGTCTACACCTCAATGTAAGCAAAACTGTATGTATGTTTTTTTCCAAGTCTGCCAACAGAGATCCAGACCCAGATGTGTTGGTAGCAGGGAGCAGTCTTGCAGTCGTGCAAGAATTTAAATACCTAGGCATAATAATAGACTCCCAGCTAACATTTAAAAAACAAGTTAAAAAAGTTGCCAACCGAATCAAATTCAACCTGGCAAATTTCAAATATATCAGGAACAATCTGACTACTGAGGCCTCAAAATTGTATGCCAATGCTATGATTTTTTTCACATATTAATTACTGTCTCACTAGTTGGACACAGACAGGTAAAACTACTTTAAAATCAGTAGAAACACTTTATAAGCGAGCCCTGAAAACACTGGACAAAAAATCTAACTCATATCACCACTGTAAAATCTTAACTAAATATGACTTTTTAAATTGGGAAAACATGATCAAATTTGCAGATATTTTACTTGTGTATGAAATTTTTCATGGTCTAGCCCCCCCTCCGCTCAAGGAATTCATTTCACAAATCCAAAATTCATCTACCAGAGCCTCTACCAGAGGAGACTGTAAAATTCCCTTGCTCCTACAGAGCAGCACATACCTGGAACACTATACCCGTAGAACTGAGAAACATCACATCTTTCAACTCCTTCTCCAACTCCATAAAACATTGGCTATTGAACATTCTACAACGGCATGAGTGAATACTGGATTCTGATTGGCTAGCAACAGTGGTAAATACGCCAACAATCTACAGTTCGGCTCCAACCGCAGTATCACTCCGCTCCCTGATGCTGACTCCGTTCCCTGTGCTGACTCCGCCCACTGTTAGCCTGTCAGTCTGCAAATCTCTAACAAGGAAATGGCCGATCTGTAACAAGGAAATGTCCGATTTCGTAGTAACGTTTGATTTACTGGGTGGATTGAGTTTTGAGCAGTGGTTAGATGAAGATGAAGGTGAAGTGAACAAAGAACGACATGGTGAAATTGGGGAGAGAGAACTGGCTGAGCTTGAGTTGTCACGAGTTCGGACTAGCGGGAGGTCGGACTAGCGGGAGGTCGGACTAGCGCCCGGACCCCGAACCTGGGACTGTCAAACAAACAAACGCCCTCTGCCGTCACCAGATATCAACACACCACCACCAAAACGGGCTGCTTTAGATAACTGTTTAAATAACTGTACTTTTACAGGCAATGTATTGTAACGTTCCTGGTAACTCATGAGGCAGAGGCTTCTTGTTGGTACAAGGTTCTTTATTCTCCGTTAGTTATATTACAACTCTCAGCGGTTGTCACGCTCATAGCTAGCAGCCTTCCCTTCTAGCAGTGTGTGGAGACTGACGCGCATGCCCAGTCTCTCCCGGAAGTATCCCCACAGCATAGTGTTCCCCAATACAACACTCCCACACATCAGTTCCTATCTGTAGTTGAGACACTACCAATGCTCACCCCTGTATGTGTAATGCTGATACGCTACATACTCCCTGCCCAACAATAAGGTCAACGCCCACGTTGATACCACATCACACACTCCCTTGTACCAAAACACACCCAACATCTTTTTTTAACAACTTCTTTGTTTTTTTTTCTTTCCAACCACATTTTATGTTGCAATCTCAGACTTTCCCACATCTCCTCCCCCACAATATCTCATGTCATGCACATCCTTTACTTTTTGTTACAACATTTCAACATTTCCAACCACCATCTCCTCTCTCTTTTTTTTTTTTTTTTTTTAACTCAAAGTCCCCCAAGTGTCCCATTAAACACAGTCCTCACACTCCCTGTGGTATCTCCACACGTCCTCCTCGTGTCCGGCCCAGTAGAAAAGTGCACTAACATTGCGGAGCATCTTCTCAGGCTCGTCATGTCCCGTACGGCCCCTGTGCGCCCACCGCACAACCAACCCCTGCAAGTATCTGGGCACAATCGTCTGCCTCCCCTCAAACCCGTGCCCTGTTCTCCCCAACAGCCCATCTTCATCCAGCAGCAGGTCGGAAAACATGCTCCACAGTTCTTTCTTGGCACCGGAAAACATGTGAGTTTCCCCCACGGGGGGCCGGCGTCCGGCCGCCACCCACGCAAGCACCGGACCGATCTCCGCGTCCTCCGCCTGCCTGCGTCTAAACTCCCCCGCGTCGACATCCATGATGGTCATGTCGTCGTCCTACAGGTCCACATCTGCACAGCCCCCCTCGTCTTGCCCTCGCTCGTCCTCCCGTCCCCCTCCCCCAGGGGGCGGCGCGCCCAGGACAGCAGGGGGGACACAACCGGCCTCGATCTCCACCTCGGCTCTCCGCCCAGCAATCGTGGGGCCCGCAGTGCAGTTTCTGGCCAAGTGCTCAGGCGAACGGCACGTCCAGCAGAGTCTCACCTGCCCACCGCCCGCCCGTCTCTCCTCTCCCGCCGTCCCCCGGTCCCCGACAGCCCCTCGACACTCTCTGGCCAGGTGTCCCGGTCTCCCACATGTCCAACACAGTCTCCCCTGTGGCTCCGCGTGGGGCCCGTGCTCAACTGTGACGCGGTATACAGTGATGTTGTTAACGTTAGGCCGCTCCCCTGGAACGGTGGGAGGGTGGCCCATCTGGACTACTGGCCCCCCTGCAAATGTCAATGTGCTTTTTCCTAGGTCTACTGTGCATTTGTTCAGTGTTAAGTAGTCTTCCCCCAGGATGCAGGGCCCCGCCATTTCTATCACCCACACTGGAAAGTCCACTGTCTGTCCCCCCACTGTTATCGTTACGTGTCCCCTCCCCCTCATTGGCATCAACTCACCGGATACTGTTCTTAGCAGCTGTGTCGCTGGCTGCTCCAGGCGCGTCCCCTCGGGCATCATGTTGACGTTCACCAGCGTTGCCGTACACCCCGTGTCCACCAGGGCGGCGCAGTATCTCCCCTGTAGGTAGACTGGAACATGGCAGCCGTTCATCGCGCGCGGCCCGCTCTGCATGTTGACAGCTCCGGCGATGTCGTCTACTTCGGGGCACGACGGAGCCCCACCTCCCCATTGCTGTCGATGGGCTCCCTCCCGCGATGACGTGGCTACGGGGAATATGACCTCGGGGACCCGTCTCGCCCCTTCTAGACGGGCCCCGTGTCGTTTCCCTGGTTCCACGCTCCTCCGCGGCACTCTCTGGCCCGATGTCCGGGGCGTCCACAGGTCCAGCAGCGCATGGCCCCGGGCCCCCTGGGCCAGGTATTGTCTCGTGGGGCGGGCTGCAGGGTCGCGCTTCGGAGCAGTTCTTTTAACTGCTGCACCGACTCGGACAGTTCTCTCACCATGTTGCCTTGTTTCGTCAACGCCATCTTCCATGCTGGCTCTTCTTGCAGCGGGCTCTCCGCCGCCATTCCCACCACGAGGGCGGCTCCCCCCGCGTCGCTGTCCATGGCCCAGCCCTCCACTGTCTCTCTTTCCAACGCTAGCTCCAGCGCTACTCCTAGTGTCTTTGGCCGTTGCAGCATTACTTGATCTCTTAGGCCTCTCGGCGCGATTGCCTGGATGAAGTAATTTCGGGCTAACTCCTCCCGTGATTCTGGCGGCAACCGGCTGTATACACGCCGGCTGAGGATCTCCATGTCTGTAGCCAGCGCCCGCAGCGACTCCCCTGGTCGCCTGCGCCTGTTACACAGTTCCGCGACCATGATGCCTTCCTCTTTGCACTGTCCAAACCGCCTCCTCAGGGTCGCCATCACAATGTCTAAGTCTTTTGTATCTGCCATTGCCGCCACACATGTTATAGCTTCGCCCTCGAGCGACATCACCAAGTGACTGGCTCTCTCTTCCCTCGACCAGCCATTCATGTCCGCTGCTACGTTAAACATTGTGCAATATGGCTCCCACTCGCCTTTACCGTTGAATTTTGGCGGGGTGATTTCCTTTCTTCCTCGCCGCCCGCTGTCCTTTGTCGCCTCGACCCGTGTCCCGTCTTTGTCCTCGGCCCGCAGGCTAGCTCCGCTGGGCTGTGGCACAGCCTCCATGGCTACAGCGGCAGTGTCAACCCGCTCAATCTTCACCCTCACCGGCCCCGGTTCCTCCGCTCCTTCTCCCGCCTCGCTAGCTTGTCTGCTAGCTTCCTTGAGCCGCGGGATAGCTTCCGTGGCTACGGTGATAGCGCTGTCTAGTTCGGATTTTATCCTCACCAACCCCAGGCTTTCTGCTGCTTTCCCCGCTTGGCTCTCTGTGGTAGCGGCTGCGTCTACCCAGGCATCTTCCTCCTCGGACGCCTGGTAGTCTGCCCCGCCTCTTGCCTTTCCCGCCTCTCGTTCGAGTCTTTTGCGCTCTTTCTTCAGGAACTTGCTAACCATCTCGCCGAATCTGGAGGCAATATTCACCGTTTAAACTTCTGACGCCAGTGTAACGTTCCTGGTAACTCATGAGGCAGAGGCTTCTTGTTGGTACAAGGTTCTTTATTCTCCGTTAGTTATATTACAACTCTCAGCGGTTGTCACGCTCATAGCTAGCAGCCTTCCCTTCTAGCAGTGTGTGGAGACTGACGCGCATGCCCAGTCTCTCCCGGAAGTATCCCCACAGCATAGTGTTCCCCAATACAACACTCCCACACATCAGTTCCTATCTGTAGTTGAGACACTACCAATGCTCACCCCTGTATGTGTAATGCTGATACGCTACAGTATCAATAACTGTGAATCCCGTTAAGGAATAGGTTAGTTGTTTTTTGGCTCAAAGGCAACTAAATGTTTAGTGCAATCATTGATCTTGTGTATGGAACTATATTCTGTGGCGGAAGGATAAATGTATTCTGAAACCAGTAATGATTATAAATAAATGAATTGGATGTTACAATTGTGTATTTTTTATATTATTTGGTAGCTCAGCTGTTGTAGAAAACAAATTTAACACTCGAGGTCGGGGGTTGTGGGCACATTTACCACTGGTACAGGGTTTATAGCACTCGGCTTCGCCTCGTGCCACAACCCTGTACCAGTGGTAAATGTGCCCACAACCCCCTCTCCTCTCGTGGTAAATTTGTTAAATCAAACATGCATTCATACTCCAGGATAGCATTTCTCGTTGTTTGTCATTGTTTGTCTGCTTTGTAGGGCATGTGCTTTTGTCTGTGCTTTTGTCCGTGCTTTACAGTAAACCAGGGGCTGCATAATTGTGCTTATATGCTTTTGTCTGTTTTTATGTGCTTATGTGCTGTTGCTCTGGCATGTATTGTATAGAATATGCTAATGTCATCTTGCATGTTCTTTTTATATGCTATTAATCTGCTTGTGCTTTTCTTCTTTTATATGATTTTGTCTACTTATGTCTTCTGTACTATTGCATGTGTTTGTTAATGTTTTACATATAACATCAACCTGCCAGGGACTGCAGATGAAAATTAGCCTGTATGGCTAAATCTGGCACATTTACATGATGGACTCACGTGCTCATGTTAATTAATGTGCATTGTCCCTTTTCTTAAATAAATAAATAAACAAACAAACAAGTGCAGAAGGACTCAACCCATTCCCTCCCACTCTGCTGATGAAATATCAAGATGGTGATGGCCAACGTTTGCACTCCGCCAGGGAGAAGAAATGTAATGGGATAGCTACGTCCATATTATTTATGTCTATGGTATAACACCATTAATGGTAAGCAGCGGTAAGCAGCTTGAAGCTGTCGGCGACCCGCCTACAAACAACAGAAGAAGAAAGTATGTCGCACTGGTGACGCACTTTTTGTGGCGATGCACTGTTTACATATACCCCGCTAGTTGAGAGAAGTGGACAGACGTTTGATCATGGATAACGAAATGGATAACCAAATTATTCTGTCCTTTTTACTTGTGATCCGATGCATCGTGGTGGCACCTCAGTAGTTTTTGGATATTATCTCCAGACCTCGCGTCACCAGCCACGAGGTCCCCGGCCCCGGCCGCCTGCGGTTTGACGTTACCTTCCACAAAATTGAGGTAATCTTTAGCTAACGTAATTGCAAGCATGACATTTAACATGTCCATTTGTCAAATATTACATGAGGACTAACATTCTAGAGAAGCAGAAGTTACGTGTTAATGTTTTTAAAATGTTATTGCATGCTGCACAGCATTGTGTTGGGTAAATAAATGCCCATTGATTAATAACACGTGTCGTTCGTTTATTCAAGGGAATGATGACCGTCGAGTGACAACAGAGGAACAGGATTTTTGGAAAATGAACGTTATTAAATGCTGTAACGTTAATGGTAATTCTCATGTGTATGGTTTATTTAGCCTACTTAATCTCTCCTGAGATTATAACGTTAACCTGTTAGGCTACTGTGCAGGTTAATACTGCTGATAATCAGTTGTTTCAACATCAGATATAACACAAGTCAAATGCCAACAGTTTTGAGACTGAGATATTTGTTTTGAACTATTTGTACGCATCTACAGTATCTGCCAGTGACCGGATAATTATATTGTTATTCGCTTGTTTTAATGCTTTTGTCAATAAACATTGCCAACAAATAGCCTTGTTGTTATTGTTATGTACTTCGGTGAATCATGTAGGCTACCTGAATGTATCACAATATGATCGCAGAAGGAGCCCATTAGTTGTCAGAGGCAGGTTGGATAAAATGATCAGATGTGATATAATAAAGATTGTTGATGTCGAGTGAACACGAACTATGACACAAACCGAAGATTGGACCAGACGAGGCACACCAACCGAAGATTGGACCAGAGGATATGACGACGGCCGAAACAACCGAACAGCAGCCTGCTTCAAATCAATGCTTTATATTTATTGAAATGAAATATGGTGATATCTGTATAAATTTGGCATACATTACATAGACTACACCATAACATATATTTCAATATAATTCAAACAACGGTTCCTTTCCCATACCATGGTGGGCTGGACTGTAGCCTACAGTAGGCTATTGCTGTGAAAAAGTGACTACACATTTGATTGTGTTAAGTGTTACACTATCAATAAATGTTTTCCAATGACACATTAGCTTGCCATATTCTTAACTGAGCTTCGTGGAATTAGCTCAAGACAAGTGTGTATCAGCTTAATGTCCAATACAGAAGAGCATGAAACAAATCTGCAAAAACTATATTTATTGAAATGTGATCATCACGTTATATAACGTTATAGAGCCCAATTGGTCTGCCCATAGCGTCACTTTACATGGAGGCTATGTAAGAAATAATTTGCATCTGTTAAACCATCTTCCATAATGAATTAAATCATAATCATAATGCTACAAAGACATGAGTTAATCACCACAGAACCGCACAGACCATTTTGCCCGGTATCACGGACGTAAATGTGTCCAGGCCACTGAGATGAATATGAATCTTTATTATATGTCGATGAAGCGAGCAGCTCTGAGCTTCCATCAGCTAGTATGGTCGATGTGCTGGCTGGATCCCCTGCCCTCAAAAGTCAGATTTTGAAATAGGCGTTATTTTTTTATAAACTGGCCTCATAACGGGGATCTATAGCCTACAGTTATGTGTCTACTAACATTATTAAAATATCATAAAGGTAATGCTGTTTTCTGACAGTTTGCTGCTTCTTCTTCTTTTCTTTGACTTGAACGTAGGCGTAGTTGCTGCCCTCTCGTTGTGGACTCCAGTACTAAACATAGAGGCGTGCGCATGCCCAGTGTATGTAAAGCATCGTATTGCGGGCGTCTCGCATGAGCTAATATGGACGGAGACTGCTCGGAGCCTGCTCTAGTGTAGACTGGGAAGGCTTCAACTACGGGGTCTTTGAAAACGGCTTAGTGAAGATGTAGCCTAAGTCGAAGCCTCTGTTTCCTCATGTTTCTAGCCTCTGTTTATAATAACAAAGCTATGAAGTGGCAACTACATCTGACTGACATACAGTTATCCTCCCAAACTCCACTTAGAAAGTTGGAAAGCCCTCGTGGCTGAGTGGTTAAAGCTGCTTGCTTTGCAATCTGAAGTTCAGTGGTTCGAATCCACCACTGGTTTTAGCAATCTCTGTCCCAGCCCGGAGCTTCTTTACAGGTCCGGTACCATGTAACTACATATGAAATACAGTTAAATAGACTCACTCCACTTTACAGGTCCATTACCATGTAACTACATATGAACTACAGTTGAATAGACTCACTCCACTTTACAGGTCCGGTACCATGTAACTACATATGAACTACAGTTGAATAGACTCACTCCACTTTACAGGTCCGGTACCATGTAACTACATATGAACTACAGTTAAATACACTCACTCCACTTTACAGGTCCGTTACATGTAACTACATATGAACTACAGTTGAATAGACTCACTCCACTTTACAGGTCCGTTACATGTAACTACATATGAACTACAGTTGAATAGACTCACTCCACTTTACAGGTCTGGTACCATGTAACTACATATGAACTACAGTTGAATAGACTGAAATTAAGCAATGCGGTAGTTCAGGCAGGCCACGAACGTCAAGCCCAGCTTAAACCCAGCCCACAGCTGATTAGGAGCTGATCTCAAACCCAGCCCACATCAGCTCAGCTGATGCCATTGGCTCAACTCATACAGGCGCGCCCTATTTAAACCTGCTTTACTCTGCCTGTCATTGCTGCTTCCTCTGCAAGCCTGTTTGCAACCCACCTCCTCCCCAGCTCCTCCCTATGCTATATCTGACTTAAACAATGTCAATGATTCTGTTGTCATTGTTGCTTGCTCTGTTCTGTACCTGGGGGTCTTTTGCTGCTCCTTGCCTTAAGGCTATTCCACAGATTGTGGAAGGGCAAGGAGCTCCCAGAATCTGCTGCTGCTCTCCCTGCCTTAGGCTTTCCATGCTTGCTGCATGGAAGGGCAGGGAGCCTCAAGAACAGAGCCATACCGCCAAATTTAACTTATGCAAATAAAAGCTTTAAATTTATCTAAAGTGGTGTTGTGTTTTGACTAAAGTGGTCCTGACTGAAATGTTTTTTTCTCTCAACAATGGCTTACTTTTATTATGTTATTTTTTATTGTAGTACATCTTAGTAAAGGGCGGTACATAGTCCATGCACGCTTCCAACCGCGAGGGCCGTGCGGCCGATATGACGTAATTACTGTGGGGGCGAGGCCACCACAGCCATAAACGCGTGTCGCCAGATTTTTCTAGCAGCGCACCGCACCGCTGTGCTTTGCAGGGAGACAATAGATCCATGGGAGAGACAAGAACATAAATGAAATGAAGAAGTAAGTAGGCTACACTGAGCCATGTTTTGACCACATTTCTTGACCCATGTGGAAAACTTTGATTTCTAACTGTTCGTTTTTAGTCATTTCAAGTAATGTGCTGTGTTGAGACAGATCTAGGCCTATTTACATTCAATAAAAACAGGATTGGCGATTCTATTCATGTGCTGATACAATCGTTTGAGAGTGAAACCGCAGTCTACTGAACATAATGGCATTCCATTGACTTTTAATTGCGTTTTCATTGACTTTATCATGGGTCATTCACTGTACTATGTAAACAGCTGTGCTCTGAGCAGCACTCTGAGTATGACCCCGTCTGTCCCAGCGCGGGGTGCGCACGCAGTCTGCGGAGCTCCGCCTCTCACTGCCCGCATGGAGTATGTCCCGGGCTTAATACACAAAGCTCTGTGTAAGTGTCCATTTTCATTGTTTCATGTCCTCTTTAATATTCCTCCTCTTCTCAGTGTGACAGAGAAAATGTGTGTGACTCTCAGCCTTCTAGCAGATTTTGCCTCTCCGTACCTGAGAGAGTCCAGTCTCCAGTGTGGATCCTCCAGCAGCGACACTGAGGCTCCTGGATGATTGTAGCTCAGGTCCAGCTCTCTCAGATGGGAGGGGTTGGAGCTCAGAGCTGAGGCCAGAGAAGCACAACCTTCCCCTGTGAGCAGACAGCCTGACAGCCTGCACACGCACACACACGCACGCACGCACGCACGCACACACACACACACACACACACACACACACACACACACACACACACACACACACACACACACACACAGGTAAGTACATATATGATAATATGGTAATTGGATTACTAAATGTGACTTTGAATACATGAACCATATTGACTGACCCCTATGACTATCATATTGATTTATACCATATCGCCCAGCCCCTATAGTGTGTGTTCTGCTCTCTCTTCTCCCCCTCCCTCCCCTGTTCTCCCCCCCCTCTCTCTCCCTTCCCCCATTCCCTCTCCTTCTCTCCCCCTCCCCCTCTCTCCCTCTCTAATAAAATATTGTCCATTCTCTTCATTGATAGTGCTTAGCTAAACTTAGACATCATGGGCTCTATTCTCCCACAGGCCATCGGCGCTATTACGGGCCTTAACCGCAAAAAAACGTGCCTTGCGCCTGTTTCGGCAAGATAGCAATAGGCTTTAGGCTGCCAAATGCGCTTTAGGCCGAATGGGCGTGGCGCAGTCCCAAAGTGGGCGTGTCAGCGCTAAATACCAGCCTAGTGATATCTTGGGATCTGGCCTACATTTAGCGCTTTGCGCTTTTGAAAAGCAGGCCTATTCTCTGCCTTCACTGCTTCTTCTCTGTCACCCTTCTCTCTCTCTCTCTCTGAGTTCCCAGCATGCATTGTGTTTCTTCATTTCGCTACTAAATAGCCACCAAATGAGCCAAAATAGATATAAAAGGTAGTTCTAAATTAATGTGTAATGGTAACACAGCCTGCCATTGTCAACATTTCAATATTGGACCAAATAAAAAATCGAAATGAAAACACCACCCTATGTGAAACATATATGTCCTCCTGGGCATATATATACCCCTTGTCGAATTAACGTGATTTAGAGAAGTAACAGCGGAACGCGCTTCGGAACGCGCTTCGGAACGCGCTTCTAATGGCATCTGCTATACTGTGATGTCCCTCCAATAACTTGGCCCTATTTCACATTTAGTTTTACAATAAAAACACATTTATGCAATGACTTGACATAATGTAGGGTATATTTATGTGCATCATCCTTCCTGCAGCAGGCGAGAGAAAATGATATCTTTCTGGACAAACTTTCACCAATCTAATAGGCTATATTTTTCTAGCTGATGCATAGAACATTATTTTCACTTTGATCTTGCTATAGTGTAGCGTATTTACATGCTTGCAGTATTGAAACTGCAGTTAGATTGGTTTGAGAAGCATAATAATATGGAATAATAGCCTATAATGCAGACAGACAGGCTGGATGAAGGGAGGGGGGGGGGGGGGGCAGAGCGTTTGGCTTTCGTCTGGTTTTGCGGGATCACTGGAATTGGAGCTAAAAAGGCAAGCGTGCGATTCGTTTATTGCACTTATCCAATGAGCATGACGGTGCATAATTTTACGCCTAAAAGGCGTGGTTGTAATGCTTTGGGCTGCATCTAGCGCCAGCACGACGATATCAAGTGCGCCTTTCCACGCCCACTGCTTTGATCTGCGCCTGCCGCTCGGCCTAGAAACTGCGCCGATGCAACGATAGGGGCCATTATCTGTAAAACCCTCTGAGACATGCTTGTGAGAGGCTATACAAATAAACTTGAGTTGACTTGACACACACACACACACACACACACACACACACACACACACACACAAAGATACACACATACAAATAGACACACCTGTGCACACATGCACAGAGAAGCACGCACGCGCGCACACACACACACACACACACACACACACACACACACACAGCATATTGCATTGTTGTATCTTCTTCACTGATGTATAGTTTGTAGTACTGGTTGATAAAACCTAGATTTAGGAAAGATTGATGGATTCAATATTTCATCAGTTCCTTCACTGTTTGATGTAGCTTCAGTTAAATCAATATTCCACGAGTTTCAACATGGATTTATTTATTTGAAAGGCAGAATATAATCTACTGACCAAGACCAGATGCAGCTGGACCAGTTTGTAGTTCAGATTTCCCTTCTCTTGTCTATGGAGAAAATGAATGGGGAATTCTCGTCTGGGGTTGGAGACCTCACGTGACTGTTGAGATCTATTGTGGCTGGGGGAGCTTAATTATTTACAGTGGGTGCTCACTTAAAAATATATATATATAAGAAATAATAATATTAAGATTGGCAGTAGCATATGTGCTATAGTGAAAATAAATAGAACCATTCATATAGACTGCACTACTTGTTTAACCACCATTGTTTATTTAAACTTGAGGATCTCCTCCTTGCATGCAATTGCAATTTCTGTGAATTGAATTTCATTTTTTAATGTTATCAAATCAATTAGTAAATTGGAGATGACTAGTCAAAGTGAATCTATGCATTCTCCAATCAACTACATTCATCTTCCAGGCATTTCTACTAGAATCTCTTTGATAATCGTAGCAAACAAAATGGGGCCTGAAAGAAGCACATCTACCACTTCCCACACAGAGGTTGTGATCTATAACAAACTGGATGGGAGAATGTGCGCATCTGTGTGTTAACTTTGATCCATGCACATTTTGGAGACAGTGGAAACCGCGAATGGGGTGGCAAAGCTAAAATAAAGCAAACAAGCAAATAATTTCCAGGCCGACTCCACAACAACTTACCACTATAATAATAGCCTATAATTATTGTTGGAAGAACGTCTAGGCTACAACGAAATGTGTCTTTGTTGCTTTATTAGTTCCAAAGCCGATCTGCTGTGAATTAGTCTCAAATGAAGCTTAGGTGAAACTTCAGACCAGAAAGACCTTGTTTGTTTCACACTAACTCATTCCCCTCTCTCCTTTCAGCTGCCCTGCATTCAACTGATTAGGGGAGCGTTAGTGATTTTTCTAAACCAATCACAGTTGGCCACATCTTCCCATTCAGCCAATCTCAGCCTTAGCGGCAACCTTTAAAAACTGCTCTCTTCTCATACACAGTCTGCTGTTATTTCAGTGTGATTGCTGCAACCCTCCTCCACCCCATTCTCCTCCAGGGGTCTCATCTATCAAACCTTGTGTAGAATCCCTACTAAAACCATGACTAACCTGTCCAGTGACTATCTACTCTATCCAATCCGTGTTTCACCACCCAGTATGATATCGTCTTGCAAAGGTATCCCACACAGACGTAGTTATGTAAACAACAAAACGGTTAAAAAGTCAACAAGACAACTTATGCAAATAATCTGCACCAACCCTGACACTTCTTTAACTCCAGCGCCCCCAGTGGTTTAGTGGCAAAGAGAAGTCAGTGAGAAGTGTGCACAGGCGCACCTTATCCTACACAAACTACATTCCAAAGCTGAAATGCCAGACTGCTGTCCAACTGAAGTGCGCTGTTCCCCTCTGTTGGTTAGTTAATTTGTCCTGTTGGAAAATTGCTTTGCATCTGTTGTGACAAGCGGAGATAATTGTTGTTTACAGTGAATGTGTTTGGGAAGTATAGCCTATGGGTTGTAAAAAATATGTTTTGAATTATATCTCCCATGACAATAGAGTCTGTTTTTTGCCGTTCACACCTCTCTCAGCCTCAAGTCATTGGAAATATTTAGAACTTGGAACAATCATTATTCTACCAGTCAACACTGGAATCTTCTCTTCTTCTTTTTATCTTTGTGATTAATGATTTAAATCCATGTGGTCATGAATGGGCTGTTAATGGTCATTTACGGTATGTATGTATTTATTTTCTGTCTATATGAATAGTTCATTTGCAAAAACAGATTTAAATCCATTCTTAAAATTAGCCCAATAGACAACATGCTGATACGCCATAGCCTATGAAAGTACATAGAGGATAATTTCCTGTGTTCTCAGACTTGTAGGGAGATGCTGCTGCTTTATCCACAAAACTGCATGTCAATGTAATAAAAAGAAGGAAGAAATAGGCTATCAAATAACATGTCGGTGATGTCAGGTTATGGACGTGATCGCGATGGGATGCATGTGAGTGTCAAAATGCGACATTTACACTTCAAGTTGTACTCTTTGATTGAATGGTGATAAGAACATATTGACGCACATAATTAGCGAGCAGGCGACAGATTACAGAGAATTTTTAATGGCAGAAATCGGTTAAAAATTAAGCAGAGAATCAATGGTTAATCACAGGCAGGTTGCCTGTGTCTGTGCGCATTTCCAGCAGCGAGAGGAGGAGAGGAGAGGCACACCGCTGACTGAGAAGTGAATACAGTGATTAATACATGATTTTTAAGGTGCAATGTTATACCTAATACACATGACATTCTGAATATCAGACCAAATCCCCTTTTTCCCTCCATCTCCAAATCGGACCACTTTTTTACTTTTTTCCTCAGTCGCGCTCACTGCATTCACCACAGCCACTGGTGGCACTCTCTCGACATTTTCTTTTTTCATGCCTTCGCCATCATGGGGGAAAAAATATCGCGTCCCTCAGTCCGCTCTCGACATCAACGCTCTTCTGCTGATTTCTCGGTGGATACAGCTGCTTGCAAACATGATAGATCGCTGGCTAAAAAGGAAAACTACGTCCTCAGAAGGGGGACCCGCTCAGAAAAAACAAACAGGACAAGTCGAACAACAAGGCACTTCTAGTTGAAACGTCAACACAGAGTAACATCACTGTCAGTGATGTTTAGTGTTACGTTATTGACGATGAAGAATTTGATATCGATAAGGAGGGAGGAGCCCGGCCGGGTGGCAACCCACGAGCCCGGTCCCTCTACGTACCAGAGCCCTCCCCCTCCACCGGTCCCGGCAGAGTAGTTCCGGAGCAGCGGATTGAGTGGCCCTGACCACGTGACCACCTTCGACCCTTCCTAGAGGGCTGACCGTGGGTAGCTACTGGGACGTAAGTTGGAGCTTGGCCAGCCCCGGCTGGGTCACCTGGGCGAGGGTGTATGATGTTGCGAGACACGAAACATCCTATGACCCCACGGTACATCACTGAGGAGACGTCCCAGTTGCATCCATGCAATGTTTCTTTCTTTATTAGTTAGCCTGGCTTAGCCAGTGACTCATAGGAATAGACTACGTGACAACCAGGAAAGACTAGTGACTACTGGAGAGTCAGTTGACAGCCCGAACAGGGACGGCACCCGGGTAGCAGTATGGGTTAGCTCCCCAGCCTGCGTCTTCCGTGAGGAAGAAGCCCAACAATCCACGAGAGGCCTTTTAGGAGGGCCATTCAAGCCGCAAGTGGAGTCTGCAGTGCCACCAAGTACTGGTACTGCATGGTATCCACCAAGATGCCATCACCTCGGAATGAGATGTTTGGAGCGGGGGAGTCTGGTACAGCGCACAGGTCCTAGACCTGGAGAGACGAGGGAGGAGCCCGGCCGGGTGGCAACCCACGGAGCCCGGTCCCTCTATGTACCAAAGCCCTCCCCCTCCCCCGGTCCCGGCAGAGTAGTTCCGGAGCAGCGGATTGAGTGGCCCTGACCATGTGACCACCTTCGACCCTTCCTAGAGGGCTGACCGTGCGTAGCTACTGGGACGTAAGTTGGGGCTTGGCCAGCCCCGGCTGGGTCACCTGGGCGAGGGTGTATGATGTTGCGAGACCCGAAACATCCTATGACCCCAGGGTACATAGGATACGTCCCAGTTGCATCCATGCAATGTTTTTTTCTTTATTAGGACGTTAAAACGTTAATCCTCCTTATGCCGAGTGCCAGTGATGTCAACGCTGTTGTCGCCACTCAAATTACATTTCTCATAAAGCAGCCATGAAAATTTGGTGGAAGCATTTAAAGTGAAATGACACACAGATGGTTTATAGTCACTTCAATAGAACTCTCCCCAATGCAAAATTCGAACAGGTTTAGTTGCCAGTAATGACAGTAAGAAAGGCAGATGTAGTGAGCAAAGATGGATGATTTAATATTCCATAGCTCTGACCTAACAAAATCTAACTGACATCACTATTGTGAACACAAAACAACACTTCTGATAATATGATATTAGTGTTTTAGTAGAGTGTATCACTCAATACAAAAAATAAAGGCTTTCATAGAACCAAAAGCCTATGGCTTAGTCTGCAGAAAAAACGACAAAAGCCATAGTAATTTAGACTCAGGTGTGCATAAACTACTTCCTTTTTAAATACAAAAATGTGAAATTACAGTATTATCGCTTATTGGACAGGAGAAGCAGGTATTTGTCGGTTATATTGCCTGAAAAAAATCCCCCTTAAAGTCTATAGATCCCCCCGAAAATCTATAAATCCCCCCTATCTGAAGAACATAAGGGGGGAATTCCCCCCTAGTTTACAAAGTGAATTTTAAGCCCTGGGTCTGTTGAACAGTAACAGTGATCCTGACCTGAGAGTCTCCAGTCTACAGTGTGGACTCCCCAGTCCAGCCGAGAGCATCGTCAGCCCTAAATCTTGTAGGTCGTTGTTATTCAGGTCCAGCTCTGTCAGACTAGAGGACTGGGAGCTGAGAACTGAGGCCAGAGCTTCACAGCTTTTCTCTGAGATCTGGCAGACACTCAGCCTGAAGGACAAGAAGACATGTTTTTAATGTTATTCTGTTATATACTTATATATATTTTATATTTTATGTCAGTATTGTATTATTTCTACTGACAGACTGTAAAATGAGGCTAATTGACTAACATAGCTAACAGCTAGCTATAATGCCAGAGGCTAATACTGGCTATTTACTGTATACTGTACTGTATTATCTGTCTATCATGTGTCAGTCTTCAGACCACTATAATGTCTGACCTCATCACCGTTCACCAACAGCTTATTTTTTGGACTTTGAGCACCTGAGTGGTCATCCCCTTTTTTCAAATGTTTTGCTGTGGAAACGTTACATTGATGATGTGTTGGTCATTTGGGGAGGAAGGGCTGAGCAACTGAATGAATTTCACATCCTGCTAAATGAATTATCGCCTCACCTTAAGTTTACTATGCAGTTTGATGTCAATAAACTAAATTTTCTTGATCTATGGATCATAAAGGAAGATAACAAGTTGTACACAGATCTTTACACCAAGCCAACAGACCGTAATACATTACTGAGGGCCGACAGCCACCATCCTCTTCCCTTGAAAAAGAGCCTGCCATACAGCCAACTATGTCGCGTGAAACGTATCTGCACTAAAGACACTGATTTTGAGCATAATTCTTCTAAAATGCTGGCTAAATTTGAAACAAGAGGCTATAAAAGAAAACTCTTGAAGAGGCTAAATTAAAAATCTCTCAAAAAAACAGAAGAGATTTTCTAAAACCTAGTCCAAAAAAGAAGTCAGATGTAATTGTTTTCAGCACTAAATACACAAAGTGTGCGGAACAATTTAAAGGAGTAATCTTGAAACACTGGCATATTTTGAATTCTGATAAACATATTGAACACTTATATAAAGAGCCCCCTCTGGTGGTTTTTAAAAGGGGCCGCAATTTAAGTGATATGTGTACTGCTTCAGATCTTCCTCCTACTCCTATGTCCTCTCAAACTCTCTTAACTCCTATTCCTAATGGTAATTATAAATGTGGTGCATGCGCACAGTGCAATAGCACGAACAAAAACCAATTTTTTCGACACCCACATTCAGGAAAGAAGATACCTGTTAGAAGAGTTATTTCATGTACTACAAAGGGAGTGATATATTTACTTGTTTGCTCCTGTGGCAAGGGGTATGTTGGTCAAACAAAACGCCAACTTAAGCAAAGAATTGCAGAACATCGCAGTGCTATTAGACGCAAAGATGAAACCTCTCCCATTGCAGTCCATTTCATGGAAGCTAATCACTCTATCTCATCACTCCGCTATACAGGGATTGAAAAAGTATTTCTGTCTAGGAGAGGAGGAGATCTAGAACGTAACCTGTTACGAAGAGAAGCATACTGGATGTATGAACTAAATACACGTTATCCTAATGGTTTAAATATTGATTATGACCTGAGGCCGTTTCTTTGAATTATTATTGAAATGCTGTGTAAATTGAGACAATTAGGCCAACTTTGTTGCCTAAATAGATGCCTTGTTGGCATCACATTTAAAAAAATATTAATGATTGTATATTGTAATTGTAAAATGCTTTTTCCTAAAACAGATCAATGGATTGTTGGAAATGAAAAACTGTACCTTACTGTACCTTATTGTATTTATATATGTTTTAACCCTTTTTGTAATTGTTTCACCTGCAACTGATTGGAGAAGGTGTGCCCTATAAAAAGGGTCACACCTCCTTATGTTGTACTGCACCCTGACGAAGGCACTTTTGCCGAAACATGTTGGTGTAACCATTAAAACACAGCAGAGGAGATTCTGAGTGTGCGACTTCTTTTCTTTATGTTACTTGGACTTTGAGCACAAAATAAATACAGTGGCTAACAGTGTGGCTAATCAACAGACCAGGTCATGACTCACCAACACATTAACTATCTTACAAATGACAAAATACACTGGAGGGGGGCTTTAATCTCATTATTGTATTATTTCTACTGACAGACTGTATTAATGGGGCTAACTGACCTTATATTTAATCTCATTATTGTATTATTTCTACTGACAGACGGTATTGATGACGTTAACTATATTTAATGTCAATAATGTATTATTTCTCCTGACAGACTGTATTGATGAGGTTAACTAACTCTTATATTTAATGTCAATATTGTATTATTTCTACTGACCTGACAGACTGTATCATTGAGGCTAACTGACCTTATATTTAATCTCATTATTGTATTATTTCTACTGACAGACGGTATTGATGATGTTAACTATATTTAATGTCAATAATGTATTATTTCTCCTGACAGACTGTATTGATGAGGTTAACTAACTCTTATATTTAATGTCAATATTGTATTATTTCTACTGACAGACTGTATTGATGACATTAACTATATTTAATGTCAATAATGTATTATTTCTACTGACAGACTGTATTGACGAAGCTAACTAACCCTTATATTTAATGTCATTACTGTATTACTTCTACTGTCAGACTGTATTGATGAAGCTAACTAACCTTATATTTAATGTCATTATTGTATTATTTCTACTGACAGACTGTATTGATTAGGTTAATTAACCCTTATAATTAATGTTTTATTGCATTATTTCTACTGACAGACTGTATTGATGAGGTTAACTAACCCTTATATTTAATGTCTGTATTGTATTATTTCTACTGACAGGCTGTATTGATGAGGCCCTGGTCTAGAGCAGGTCCCAGTGTGTTTGCATGGTGCTGTATACTGAGCTGAATGGAGCACTAACACTGACAGGGAAACTGGTTAAAACTGGATAAATCCACCAAATGGTGCATGCACTGTTACGCTGCACAACAGGCCATGCAATAAATACATACATACATAAAGTGGGTATAACTTAGGAAACACTTTAAAAACAACATAATTTAAATAATAATATAAATACAAATATGAGAAAGAAGATGAAGAAGGGACCAAACAGATTACACAAAATGGCACAAAAGCAAGTCAATAAATGTGTGTTTTACAGAGTTTTAAAGATGATAGTGAATCTGCAGCCTCAAAGTGAACCCACTTTCAGTGTTGAATCTGAGGGAAAGTTGGGAGGACCTGAAGATCTCAGCTGGCCCTCAGCTCACAGGGAACTAAGCGCTTCACAGTGTAATTCAGGAACAAAACTAGCCTGCTTTAAATGTGTTCAGTGACCTTTTAATATGAATTATCTATCTAACTGGTAACCAGAGGACAGGTGTTAAAACTGGGAGATGATGATGTCACATTCCCACTGGTTAATATCTAGCTGCTCTATTTCGAAGCAGCTGGAGATGTGACATTGAATTATGGCTGAGAGGAACAGGGGTAACCTAAGAGGGGTGGTAACCTAATAGCAAGATATCAGAGCATGATTGATCCTCTCTGTCACTGAGCTTCAGTGCTGTGTATATGAAGCTGGATCAATACAACTCAAATCCTTGTGGAAAACCTGCACAGCGACCTTTGCAGATTCAGGAATCCTTTTTTGAGAGAACAGACCTTAGTTTGGAGAAATGTGTCAAATCAGCTGAGAAAAACTGTAAACTGATTTTACCTGAGAGTCTCCAGTCTGAAGTGTTGACTCTCCAGCTCAGCAGAGAGCAGCTTCACTCCAGAATCCTGTAAGTTGTTGTTACTCAGGTCCAGCTCTCTCAGACACGACAGGGGGGACTTCAGAGCTGAGACCAGGACTTCACAGTCAGACTCTGACAACCTGCATCCACTCAGGTCCAGCTCTCTCAGATGGGACGGGTTGGACTTTAGAGCTGAGCCCAGGACTTCAATGTACGCCTCTGACAAGTTGCAGCCACTCAATCTGAATAAAGAATAAAGCAAAATAGCTACAGGTATAAGATAAAATATCCCTGAAAGCTTTCAACAATCGAGTGTTTCATAATCCAGTGGACTTCAGCATCTTGTCAGTGTGGATCAGCATCCTGTCAGCCTTATAGAGTCTTTCCATCTGAAAGCAGCCAGGCTGTCACAAGGTTTAGTTAAATTTCAGAATCCAATTTTTACAACATTGGACACCATTTTCAGATGGTAGTTTCCTGACAGTAATGGTAAAAAGCAGAATCTGAGTCGGATGGGGAACTTAATCCTGACTTAACAATAACTTGATCCTAAATTAACCTTGACTTGTTCCTAAATTAACCCTTGCTAGGCTGGAGGTAGACATTTATTTAACAAGCTACACAAACTAACATGTTGGTAGTTAGCACCACCATAGTCTGATTGGGGGAAAGCAGCATGGTGGACTGAAGGGCTCATTATACTCAAGCAAGCTCCGTGGGGGTGGAGCTCCGCGAGTCACCGTGCGGACCTTGCGCTGGGGCAGATGCTATTATACTCAGAAGTGATCAGCGAAGTGATCAGCATGTATTGTACAATGGTAATAGTGAGAACAGCCTGTGAAAAGTCGCAATGAAACGTTATTATGTGCAGTACTGAGTGCGCTTTCACTCTCAAACGACCGTACATCAGCACATGAATGAATCACCAAACTTGTTTTTACTGAAAGCCGTTTCAGTTCTCAGCCCTGATAGCCTACTCTGTGCTGCTTTTAAACTCTCTCAATCATGCTCTCAACACAACACATTTACTTGGTGAAATGACTAAAAACGAACAGTTGCAAATCAAAGTTTATAGCCTACCACATGGGTCAAGAAATGTGGGGAAAACACAGCTCAGTGTTCAGGGCTCAGTGGCTTGAAAGCGGCCATGTTTGGAGAGAAGCTGTGCGGAGGTCGCGCTGTGAGAAAAAAAATCAGGCACACGGTGGCCGCCCTATGGAGGTAGCGAATAACCACGGCCAACAAATTTACGTCATTTGACGCGCCCGGCCCTCGCTCCACCCCCGCGCCCTTCACGGCATGGTGAGCATAAAGCAGCCTTTACCTCTCTCATTGGTGGCGACCATTTCAGTCGGTGCCGGATGGAAATCCCATTTCGCTCCCTGCAAGCACTGCATTGGCTCCGACCCGCTCTGACTGCGGCTGCGACCATATTTGGATTTCCTTTCCAAGCCCCCGTGTCGAATCTGTATGCCTGCTGCTGTACGTGTCGAATCTGCTGACCTCAAATGCCTGCGCCGCTGCCTTTGAAACAATAACAACAGCAGTGCTAGTTGCTAGCTCATTGCTACACGCTGAAAACGATTGATGTGGATTATGCAATGAAGCAGCCTGCACATGGTACGTTCGGTGGATGGCTGTAAACAGCTTTTCCCCCCTCTAGTCCACAATAGAAAGCGTCCCCAGCCAGACTCACCTCGCCCCTTTGCTGGGAGAGTCCGGTAAGCGAGACTAGCACCACCATAACACTTAAAGCCCCCCCCCCCCTCCAGTCAGTTTTTCATACCTGTACACCATTGATGTTCTATGAAAACGTACATGAGCGCGTGCTGTAATAACACACGTCATCATTTGAGCCAAAGATCATATATTAGAACCAAAGGCTTATACTTTGTTCCACTGCAACATCATGGCTGTAGCGCTGTTGTCCAAAAAAGGAAAAGAGCCTCGCTCCTGCATTCAATATACGATCTTTGTCTTCCTTCCAGGCCAACACAGTCTAGGTGGTAGACCGGAAAGGGTATGGCTGACTACCTCTGCAAAATGTTTGTCCAGAGGCCACAATATTGTTATTAATATCAACAACCAGCCAGTATATATCAAAGTTATGGAAAGAGTGTGAATCAAACTGCTTGACAGTTATATCAAACTGGTCATTAAGTGGCGTTTTACTGCCATGTAACTAACATTCACAGGCTAACAGCTAGCTAATGCCAGACGCTAATGCTAACTATTCACTGTAACTCATACAGTAATTATTATTATCTGAATACCATACATCAGTCGTTAGACAACCATAATGTCTGTCACTGACGTCATCACCTGTTTTCCTTAGCAGCTTATTTTTAGGACGTTGAGCCCAAAATAAGGTTATTTGTCATCAAAATAGACTGGCGAACACTGCAGGGTTGTGTCGGAACTGGTGCGGTCGCCCCCCCCTAACCTCGAACCCATCAAAGTTAGAAGCTTATCGCATAATAGTGTGTTCTAATCATATGTATAATCACATAATAATGTATTCTAAGGTAATCAAATGTAACCCATTACATTTCATGTAAACTGCATGAAATTTATTGTTGTGCCATAACTGGTCAAATTGGGGGGAAATACTCAAACACAGTAAAAACTATAATTTGAAGCCTTCCCTCCAGGATGGATGCTTAACATCAGGGAATAAATTACTTTTGAAAAATGGCCAAATATAGCACTTTTGAATGGAAGTCAATGGAGGGCAGAATCGGTCAACCCGGGATGTGTAACAACTAAACTAACCCAACACAAAACTTAAGATCGAGGGATTTGACACGCAGGGAGCGGAGCCGGTCAGTCGGAGCTGGTCGGAGACAATGGCAGAGCTTGCAGGGATGTCCTTCCGCTGCCAACTGAAATGCGTAACCTCGTGCGTAGCTCGGATGCTGCGTGGCCTCGCCTGCTCTATTGGCATGCGCAGTGCACAATTGCTTGCTCTGTGGGCATGCACAAGTGCACAATTGCTGAACTTCTCATCACTGATGACATCACTGTCACTGATGATGTCACAATGCCTATGAATTCATCAGTGCCCCTGACATCATCAGCGATGTCATAAGATGATTTTGGTCAATAATGCTGGCACTGATGACGCTGCCTCGCCTGCAGCTCTGCTGCTGTGTGGCCTCGCCTGCTCTATTGGCATGTGCAGTGCACAATTGCCCAACTTCGCATTACTCGTGACATCACTGTCACTGATGATGTCACAATGCCTATCACATCAGTGCATGACAACATCAGTGATGTCATAATGATGATTTGGTCAATAATGATGTCACTGATGACATCACTGATGTCATAGACATTGTGACATCATCAGTGGGGCAAAAATAGAAACAAACATTGCCCACTTGCTCCCTTTTATATAAAGGAGAATGTTCATTAATGTGCGTTGTCCCGCAAATAAATAAATGAATAAATAAAACATTTTTAAAGTAACACAAATGTACTTTTACTCTAGTACTTTTAAATAGGCTACTTTTGATTAACTTGTACTTCTTGAGTTAATCTTCACTAAAGTAACACTATTTATTTGTACTTGAGTAGGATTTATCAGTACTCTTTCCACTTTCCACCTCTGGTGAAAACAACATGAGCAACATCTGAGATCTAAGCCTCTAAAACCACATCCTGTCTGATTTCAGATGGAACAACTTCAGATGCCCTCAAAGTACAATATTGAAATCTCATCAGCACATTATTAAATATGATGTCTGACCTGAGAGTCTCCAGTCTGCAGTGTGGACTCTCCAGTCCAGCAGAGAGAAGCTTCACTCCTGAATGCAGCTTCCATTCTGAATCCACACTCAGCTCCCGAATCAGGTTGCTGTGACTCAGGTCCAGCTCTGTCAGATGGGAGGGGTTGGACTTCAGAGCTGAGGCCACGACTTCACAGTCAGTCTCTGACAAGTTGCAGTACATCAATCTGAATACAGGATAAAGGAGGAGATGGACTTCAGAGCTGAGACCAGGACTTGAGAGCTGAGGTCTCTGAGCGTTCAAAGTTGGAAACTCTGTTTACAGATTTAGCCAAATGTAACATATCAAAACAGAGCTGAGACTAAGTAAAACTTATAAAGCATTTACAACAACAACTACTACTACTACTACTACTACTACTACTACTACTACTACTACTATTACTACTACTACTAATGATGATAACTACAATAATTGAGGCAGTTTGGTTCAAATTCTGGTAACACAGTTCCGCCTGACACCATTAGACACAGATTTTGTTTGGGTTTAGTTAATTTTATGGTTTACAGCCTACCACATTAAATTACAACTTTCCAAGTCATATTTTCCTGTTTGTCGGCTCGTTCATGTCACTCTCTGTAATTCTGATATTTCTCACATGAGCTGAAGGCAGGAGAAGACGAGAGGGATCTTTCATAGATATTAGACCAATAAAAAGTTGAACTCGACTAAAGAATGAAACTCAAGAAACAACCGATCTGCTCAGTAATGGAATATAAAACTGAACCAGGGGTAATCTGCTGTGTTGTTACAGACATCGTATGTTTGCAAACAGTGATTATGCATTTTGTGGGCCTAGCCGAACTGGTTGCAGAAAGTGACAGCTAGCGATTCAGCAGTCATAGAAATATGGAAGACCTGGATGCCTTCACGTGTTTCAAAGGTTTGCCAGCAACAGACAGGTTATCTTACACAAATAAGCTACTGTAACTCTTTCGATGGGGTGAGGTTTCCTGACCAGTACTCGCTGTCAGGATTGGTCTTGGATCAAACTACATCGCCAAAGTTCGGTGCCGGACATCTGCATATTCCTAGTTGGAAAGCCCAGCGCCTATACGGCACAAGACGTCTTTTTCCCTTATTCCGGGGATCTCTCTAGTTTCGGTTTCACTTGTTCCCTCAGATTTTCTGGTACCGCGATGCGTGCACAACTGCAGTGACATAACCCTGTGACGTCCACTCCAAATTGCTCTATAGGCTGATGACTAGAGCAGGGTTAAACTGCTGTGTTCTCTCAAGCCCCTTTCACACAGTCTGTGAAAGCTGTGAATTCTGTGGGATTATTAAGACTTGCCTCCTGTGTGAAAGTCACAAATGCGGAGTGGTGGATCATTTTGTTACGCCTTTCGTTCCACCGGTGAAGGTAGTCATAGCCCCGAATCAACGTCTGTCTGAAAGGGTACCCGCGGGAAGACGGCTCAAATCTCAGCTCTCATTAAAGTAAATTACAGGGGAAACCATCTCACACAGCAATACAAAGGGGAACGGTTTAAATGAAAGTAAAAAAAAAGTAGCCTATGCAATCCATGACTGCAACAGGGGCGCCAGGAAGAATGCTCCGTACCTACAGTTTATGAGTAAGTAGGTTAGGCTATTTTATGCTCAAACGATGTTGACATTAGTAGGCAAAATTCTCTACCTCACGGTGAGAGAAGAGAAGATCACTCATCATGTGAAGGCAGCTTAATTGTTGCATGCTGCCGAGCTGCGCATATTGATGAGAACGCTGGGAAAAAAATCTATACAATTCTCAAACAAATCATTGGACCAAACCTGAGGGATTTGATGTAGAAAAATCATCAGAAACTAAAAGAGAAAGCTCAGAACCAAAATGTGTTGCGGGGGAACGAATTTCCACTTTAAAGAGTGCATCAATCAAACCCCGCCACTCTCGCATTTACTGTAGTTGAGCCGAGCATGTCTTTTTTCCCCCTTTTTTCCGAGAGATTTTTTTTATCCCATTTTTATCGCCCATTACTGCTAATTTAATTTATTTATCCTGGTTGCTGCTTCACCCTCTGCCCTCTGCTGAAACTGGATCCATGCTTCCTCCGAGACATGGGCAGTAGCCAGCCACTTCTTTTCACCTGACAGGGGAAGCTTCACCGGTAGGACATAGCACGTGGGAGGATCACACTATTCCAATGAGTTCCCCTCCCTCTGAACAGGCACCCCAAACGACCAGAGGAGGCACCACTTCAGCGACCAGGATATTGCATGTTTTTTGTCAGGGGTTCCGATATGAAGGAAACCCCCAGGGGGCCCTTTTGACGACCCCACCTGGGCGGTGGGCATGCGGACGGGCACGCACTCTTTCAGCGCTCACAGCGTCCCAGGTGGGAATCGAACTCAGGACCTTCTAGCTGTGAGGGGACAGCACTACCACTGCGCCACCGTGCCCCCGTCGAGCCGAGTCAAACCACAACGCAATTTCATCCATGGTTATGATGTGCTTCGCCTGTATCTTCTTTGTCTCAAATCTGTGTTGAAAATGTGACCAAATTCTCCAGCAACTTTAATGGATTACCAGTTTCCGCGTTGTCGGCATATTTTAGTGAGCTCTCGTCTTTTCTCTTTGATCTTTTTAACGACCAGTTGCACGTGCATCAGCGATGCACCCCCCCCCCCCCCCCCCCCCCATATCAAAAATGGTGTCAAGCAGTGGGTTTTCAAAGTCTGAGACTGTGGGCCTCCCCCCAGACAAAGCTTGGAATAAGGAGCCCCCCTCGCTCAATTCCTGGATGCCTGTATTGAATCATGATTATGTTATTTGATTCCATAACAGTTAAGCCAAAGGCCTGATATTGCTGGTTGACATACTACACCAAATACATAAATACTGTAAATGTCTGTCTGATGGCATTTATTAGTTCTGACTGTGGGAAAGTGAAACTGCTTGGAGGCCCCTGGGGAGGGCCCCTCCCACTTTGAAAACCTCTGTTATCGATATTTTCCTTGGTATCAGTGTCGAAGTTAGGAATTCTAGTATCGTGACAACCCTATACATTTCAGTCTATACCACACATGGGCAAAATTCGGCCCCAGGGGCCGGCCCCTGGACCATCTCAATCCGGCCCCCAACATTCTCAAAGAAAAACAAAACAACACCCAAAAACTCAATAAAAGGCAGAATTGTGTTAGTAAATCCCATCTGCTACAATCATTATATTTGTATCATTATGTATATAATATTGGGGAATTAACAGGAGAAATTCCCAATGACAGTGGGAGAGAGGGTTAAAAATAGGGGGACTCTTGCGAAAATAAGGAGTGTTGGCATGTATAATGTCCAATGTGCGGCTCTTTGGTTACTTTATGTAAGACAGTATGGCCCTTTGGGAAAAAATCGACACTGTTGGTATTCACAATCACATCAGGACTAACCGAGCCTTCCTGCAGTTCCTCACAGCTGGGATCAGTCTCAGTTGTCCCTCCTGTGATATGTTGTAGGCCTCCAGGTCCAACACATCCAGAACTTCCTCTGACATCTCTAGCATGTAGGCCAAAGCTGAGCAGTGGATCTCAGAGAGTTCAACCTCTTCAAATTCATCCTCTTCATCCACTGATCTGTTCTCTGACTTCAGGAACTGTAGGATCTGCTTATGTACTGACTTGTCATTCATCTCCACCAAACAGTGGAAGATGTTGATGCTTCTGTCAGGAGAGGTATTGGAGATGGCCAACTCCTTCAGGTTGCTGATGGCTCTCTGGATGCTGTCTGGTCTGCTCTCTGTCTGACCCAGCAAGCCTCGTAGGGGTTTCTGGCTGGACTCTAGTGAGAGGCCATGAAGGAAGCGGACAAAGAGGTCCAGGTGGCCATTTTCACTCTCCAGGGATTTGTGCATGGCTGTCTGCAGGAAGACATCGAGGGATTGTCCACTGTCATCCATGTTTGTGTGACAGTGGAACATGTAGACAGCAGCCAGAAACTCCTGAATGGTCAGATGGACAAAAGAATACACCATGTCCTCCTCGTACAGCCCACACTTCTCCTCTTTAAAGAGCTGTGTGAACACTCCTGAGTACACTGATGCTGCTTTGGTATCAATGTCACACTCTTTCAGGTCGGCTGCATAGAAGATCAGGTTGCCTTTCTTCAGCTGCTCAGAAGCCACTTTTGCCAGAGAGAGAATCATCTTGCTGGTCTCTTTAGTCCAGTGTGCATCTGTCTCAGCTCTCCCATAGTACTTGACATTCCCCCATTTGGACTGAATCACCAGGAATTGGATGTACATCTCAGTCAGGGTCTTGGGCATATTTCCTGTCCAGCATGTTTCCAGAACCATAGCAGTGATCCAGCAGAAGACTGGGATGTAGCACATGATGTGGAGAGTACGTGAAGCCTTGATGTGGGAGATGATTCTGCTGGCCTGCTCTTTCGTGAATTTCTTCACATCACTGAATCTCTTCTTGAAGTACTCTTCCTTCTGTGGGTCAGTGAACCCTCTCACCTCCGTCACCATGTCAAAGCACTTAGGAGGGATCTGATTGGCTGCTCCAGGTCGTGTGGTCATCCAGAGGCGAGCAAGGGGAAGCAGTTTCCCCCTGATGAGGTTTGTCAGCAGCACATCCACTGAGGTCGACTCTGTGACATCAGTCACGATCTCGTTGTTCTGGAAGTCTAGAGGAGGTCGACACTCATCCAGACCGTCAAAGATGAACAGAACCTGGAACTTGTCAAAACTGCAGATTCCTGCTTCTTTGATCGCAGGAAAGAAGAGATGAATAAGTTCCACCAAGCTATAGTTTTTGTTTTTATTTCTCTGCAGATTCAGCTCTCGGAAAGTGAAGAGAAATATGAACTTGATATCCTGGTTGGCTTTGTCTTCAGCCCAGTCCAGGGTGAACTTTTGTGTTAAGACTGTTTTCCCAATGCCAGCCACTCCCATTGTCATCACTGCTCTGGTTCGTTTATCTCTTCCAGGTAAGGGTTTAAAGATGTCTTCACATGTTAGTGTTGTTTCTGATCTCTGAGGTTTCCGGGATGCTTCTTCAATCTGTCTGACTTCATGTTCATAATTGACCTCTCTACTCTTTCCCATTGTGAGGTAAAGCATTGTGAAGATCTGGTTCAGAAGTGTTTGGATTCCGCCTGTCCCCTCAAACAGATACTGTAACGTATCTAGTTGGAGGAGTTTGTGTTGTTGACACACAGCATCACAAGTTTCTGAAAGAACAAACAACAGATGGAATCAATGAGTTATTTTACACATTAATAATTTAGACATTCCCAACTCCCTCCTGGATTATTAGGGACCAAAGATAAACCCAAAATTAAACAAGGTAGTATAGGCCTGAATATTAATGGCTTCCTAAGCTTTGACAAGGCTGCAGTTGCTGACAGTTTTTATCCGTTTTTTTTTACAACAATAGCAAGTGACTTAGTGCAAAAGCTTCCTGCTAATACAAATGACTTTGGTGAACCTGCAGTGAAACAGTACTATAAATTCAAAGGGATTATTGGGGAGCAGTTCTCCCTCTCCCAAGTTACAATCCCAACAGTCACCAAACTGCTCAATAGTCTGGATCCTAGTAAAGCTTGGTTTGCCATTCCAGCCAAGTTCTTGAGAGATTCTGCAGATGTCATTTCTCCATATGTCACACACATTGTAAATCTGTCTATCATCCAATCAAAGGTCCCACAGGAATATAAAAAAGCTAGAGTGACTTCCCTTTACAAGAAAGGCAGTAAAATTTATCAAAGTAACTACAGGCATGTGTCTATTTTAAGTGTTTTAAGTACAATTTTAGAGAGAGCTGTTCACAAGCAGATTTTTAAGTATGTTAATCAGTTTAATATTTTATATGATTTTCAATCAGGTTTTAGACAGTCTCACGGATACTTGTTTGACCTTCTTAACAGATTTGATCAAGAAACAAACATTGACCGTGGAAAGTATTGTGGAATGGCAATGCTCGACTTACAAAGAGCATTTGACACAATGTCAATCACCAAATTTTACTATGTAAACTGAAGGCAATAGGTTTCAAAGGGGAGGCACTGAACTGAGTACAGTCATACCTCTCCGACAGAGTCCAAAGAGTAGAAGTAGGAGGGGTACTCTCTGAGCCCAAAACCCTCACCTGTGGGGTCCCCCAAGGAAGCATAATTGGTCCTTTATTATTTCAATTGTACATTAATGACATGGAATGTGCCTGCTCATGTCCTTTATTTCTGCACCAGATGACTCCACCTTGATGGTAACCGGAGAGTGCTTAGAATCAGTTAGATCATCACTTACCAAAGAGCTTTATAATGTAACCACATGGTTATGCAACAATAAGCTATCCCTGCATTTAGGAAAATCTGAATGTATTGTCTTTGGATCAAGGTATGAATTAAGGGACCAACCCAATTTCCCGGTGGAATGTAAGGCTATGTTCACACACAGCACCCAAGCCTTGCCTACGCCTTGCCTTTACCCACGCTTTTAAATAGGCGCCTTTTTAGTCAATGAGGCTGTGTACACAGGGCGCCTCAACATGAACCTTGCGTGTACCCACGCCTCGCCTGAGCTGCACCGATTTTATCATTTAGGCGTGAGTTCTATTTTCAAGCCGACTAGGTGCGTGAAGGCAGACTTTTTCTGTCAAGCCATGGAAAAACACGACAATATCCGTGGGAAATGGCAAAGTCAACTGAATTTCAAAATAAAATGGTGTTACTACATGTTGAGCAGAGAGAGAGAGAAAGAGAGTGATTGACGGGTGGCTATCACGTGGGGCTTTCTCCCCGTCGGTAAACAAATCTTCAGGAGAGAGAATAGCGACCGAAGAAGCAAGATGGACAATGAAAAGTTAATTCACTTAGTACAACAGCATCCAGTTTTCTATGACAACAGTGACCCAAGAAGGAGACCTGGTTATACATATCCAGCATCAATAGCACATTAAATATATCAGATTTATTTTACCTAACCATGATAATTTGGGACCACACGTGACAAAAAAACTCGGCTCAGGTTCAGCGTGGAATAGGCGTCCAGTGTGATCGCAAAAGCGTGTGATAGGTTCACGCCCAGCTCGAGATATGTAGGCGTAGGCGTGGGTTGAGGCAATGGCAAGGCGTAGGTGCCCTGTGTGAACGTAGCGTAATGGTATTAAGCTACAGGAAAAGTGTTGTGTAACGTATCTGGGATGTCAATTGGACCAGTGTATGTCGAGTGAGGCTAAAATCCACTCGGACAAAATACTTGACAAGAATATCCAAATTCCTGGACAAGAAGACCATGAGACAGCTACATCCTTAATCCAATGTCACTATGACTACAACTGTATATCACGGTACAGTGGTTTAACCAAAAGATCAAAACAAATTAATGAGGGTTATTCTTAACCTCAGCCCTAGAACGCACATTGGCCCAATTAATTTTAAAGAGTTGAATTGGCTCCCCATTGAATGTAGAGTTCAACAGTTAAAACTCATCATGGTCTATACTGCATGACCTATGCCCAAATTACTTCAATAAGTATTTTCAGTTTATTCGGGATGCCCATGGCCGGAACACGAGAGCTAGTGTGGCAGACTTGAAACTTCCTATCTAAAAAGCAAGGTGGGGAGAAGTACATTCCTCTACACCGGGGAAGAGGAATGGAACAAGATCCCCAACAAAATTAACACTGCAAATTCCTTGATCGGTTTTAAGAACCTTCTGAAAAAATTCCTACTGAGTAAGTTAGAGTAGTGGGTGGAGCCTTTCTTTAATTTGTTTCTGGATTTGTATTGCTTGTATTCTCTTGTTTCTCTAATTTGTTTTCTGAACTTGTATTGCTTGCATTCTCTTGTTTTTCTATATTCTTGATTGATCTGTTATTCATTCTATGTAATGTGTAACTGTATGTCCTGTTTTTGAGACCAGGGACCAGGCTGTAAATAAGTGTCCCCACTTTTGCTTGTTCATCCCTTGGATTTGTTTTCTTTTTTATCCATAATGAATTCAATCATCAGCTCATTAGTGGTGGGTGGACACGCAGCTCCTGACTGGGTATAAATAAGGGAGCTGTTTTAGAATAATTTATCATTACTAACCAGGTTTCATGCAACCTGATTCCTTAAAGCAGGGATTCCAAAAGTGTGGTGCACCTTTGAGGGTATGTGAGCGGCCTCTATAGGCTAGTGGGTGCGCAAGATTAATCATTTAATATTTTGTTATTTAATGTTTTCAAGTGGGATTTTTTCATCAAATAAAACATTAGGGTTGTGCTACAAACCAGTTTTTACGAGTGAGAACGAGAGCTCTCACTATTGCCATTTCGCTGCCACAGCAGTGCTTCATTTTTACTCCAAAAATGACCTTTTTTTATAAAAAAACAACCATCCACCAGTAGGTGCCATGGTATGCATGAGAATGGCACGGCACCCACTAGCAATCGCTGTGATTGTGTCACGTCCGCCCAGCTCTCATGCCCCTCACTCAAACTCATCCAGCCCACTGCGCAATCGACGCATCGACGCAGCAAGGCTGGCTAGTGAGAGCTCTCATTCTCACTAGTAAAACCTGGGTTGTAGCACAACCCTAACATTTTACTTCTTTTCGAACTCAAGCTCTCACTATTGACAACTTCAACCGCCCTTGCTGCAGGGAGCACTCCTCAGAGCGACCCTGAGAGGCGTAGGTTAACAACGGACGCATTGCAACTGCCCATGCTCATGTGGCATCGGAGTGACAACGGCACTACCGCCTAACAATTGACAGGACCGCACGCACGAAAAGCGAGCCGGACACATCACAACTGTAGGACCTAACAACGTGTGATGAGAGGACCATGAGGCCACTGCGCACATGTCCTCCACGATACACCGCACAATAATGCGCAAGATGTCGCGACGCCTCGCGTATAATGCACCTTGATACCCTCCGGGGGTGCCTTATAGTATGCCAAAGCCTCCACTATCCAGTGTGATAAGCGATCCTTGGAAAGGGGTCCACCCTGGGCTATTTGCCCGAAACAGACCAACAACTGGTTTGAAGTGCGTAACGGGCGCGTCCCCCCCACGTAGGCCGAGAGCGCCCTTACGGTACACAGCATGTGCAAACGTCGCTCCTCGTCCGAACTGAACGGCGGGGGACAGAAAGCTGCCAAGTCTATGACCATGAACCTAAAGCTGGCAGTAATATTCCTAGGTTGGTAAGCAGGGTTAGGCCGCAACGTCAACCTGCATCCATCACCAGCGAACACCATGCAGGACTGCTGCACCGAGAGGGCAATCAGGTCACCAACCCTCTTTCCTCATGACAAGGCCAGCAGCAGCGCAGTCTTCAAAGACAGAAGCTTCAGATCGACAGAGTCCGGATGACCCGAGAGCCTGTCCAGCACCGTGACCAAGTCCCATTTGGGAAAGACGCACCGAGATGGTGAGCGCAACCTACGCGTTCCCTTCAAGAAGCGCGATCCCCCCCCCCCCCCCCCACGGGCCGACTCGCCATTCCCGTGAGGCAAGCGGAAATCGCGGCTACGTAACCTTAAGAGCCTGCGGGGACTTACACTACGGGCCGCACACCACAGTTCACTGGATCCACTCCTTTGTCCGTGTACCAACGCGCAAAGACCCGTGTACTGAGAGCGGGTCAAAGTAGCCCTAGCACTCTGAATAGTGCAAAAACCATTTTTTCGGGCAAGCCCTGGGCTAGCAAATGGTCCCGTTCAGGAAACAGGCTGCTAATTTTCACCCACTGGGGGAGGCTCCGCCTGGGATAGGAGATCCACCCGTGACGGCAACGGCCAGGGCGGTCCCTGTGCCAAGGAGATCAGGTCCGCAAACCATATCTGCTTGGGCCAAAAGGGGGCCACAAAAAAGAGCCGCAGGTGCTGTTCCCTCACTCTGTCCAACACCTGTCGAATCAGGGGGATTGGGGGGAAGCATAGAGCCCGTCCTGGGGCCAAGCGTGCGCCTGAGGGTGGAGGCACCACTCTGTCTGACTTGGGTTGCCGCGAGACATCAGGTCGGCCCCCCGAAAATTGAGCCGGCCTGGCACATGAACCGCTGACAGCGAAAGGAAACGGGGATACGCCCACAGGTGAATCCCCGCCACTAACTGGTTCAGTGCCGCGGACCGCACAACGCCCTGTTTGTTCAGGTGGGCGATCGCTGCCGTATTGTCTGAACGGATCAGAACATGGCGCCCATGTATCAGCGGTTGGAAGTGAAGCAGAGCCAGGCAAATCGGCTCCAGCTCCACGTTTATGTGGCGAAGCTCCTGAGCTCCCCACCGGCCATTCGCCGAGAGGCCTCCGCACACCACGCCCCACCCAGGGGAGCCAGGGCTATCGCCACGCACACAGTGAAGGTCCATGGGCTCAAGGACATGCCAAACGGCAGGACGCAGAACTCTTTTCCCAGGAAGGAGAACCTCAGGTATTTGCTGTGCCTCTGAACCACGGGGACATGGAAGAACACACCTTCCAGATCCACGGAAGTAAAGAAATCCCCCGGCCTCAATGCTTTGAAAGGCGGGGAAGGGTAAGCATACGGAACGGGAACTTCCTCAGCGTCCCGTTGAGGCGCCGAAGATCCAGAATCGGACACAAGGAACCATCCTTCTTGGGTACGGCAAGGTACCTGTGATAGAACCCCAAGCGCTCCTCCGCCTTGGGGACCGAGCGTATCGCCCCCTTGGCGAGCAACGCGGTTGGGGGGAGAATTTGGGGGCAGCAGGGTGTGAGAGGTTGCGCCCACCTGTCACACGGCCTGCTCCGCAGATGCTAGGCATGCCGGGGGAAAGTCCTTCATGCAAACTCTGACGCGCCAGGTCGGGCTGGTCCTCACGCCGTGCGGCTTTCAGGGGCCGGGGGGCCTGCGGGGACGAAGGCCTCTTTTGTGCCCGAGACCGAAGACGGGCGTCGTATGCCATCAATGGCGGGCTAGCAACTCCACTCGGCGGCCTGAACCGCCGTGGAACACCCTGGAGGCCGTACACAGATCCCATGAAGGCTCCCAGCCGAAGTCGGGCCCTGGGCCCTGACGATGGTGAGCCGGTGTCCCGGGGTGTGGTCCACAGGAGAGCTCCCGACCGATGACGGGAGCCCGGCGCCGTCAACGGTGGGCTTGTCCTGGGCGCTACAAACCCAGGACAAGCCCACCGCCCATGGCCAAGCTGTGGCCATGGGCCAAGGTGATTTGGGTCCCCTGCCAGGCGCCCTGCGCTGGCAGGGGCGCCCCAACGAAAGGAATGGGACCCAAGGAGAGCTCCTAACCGAACTCGGGCCATGGGCACCGAAGATGGTGGGCTTGTCCCTAGAGCTACATGCCGAAGGCTGGCACTAAGCCCCGACCTTGGCGAGCTGACCGGTGGGCTTGTCCTGGGCGCTGCAACCCGAGGCCAGGCCGTGGCCATGGACCAAGGTGCGCTGGGCCCCCTGCCCGGTGCCTTGCGCTTGCAGGGGGCGCCCAACAAAGGGAATGGGACCCAAGGAGAGCTCCCAACTGAACTCGGGCCCTACAAAGCTGTCAGTCTCAGAAGAAAACTCCTCAGCCGAGGAGAAGGTCAATAAAGTCAGTAGAAGCTATTTGCACGGCGGCAAAGCAACACTTAGCAGACAGAATGAGCTAACAAAAGGAGGCGAAAACACTCTTAGCTTTCAATGACTTTGATGAAACTGGAACCGCCGCCCGAGGCGAAGAGGACAGGTTCGGAGCCCCGATGCCTGTCTGGGTCTCGCCCGCCGAACGCCTGTAGTTTGGTGGGCTGTTTAGACGGAGTTAGCTTCGGCTAAGAATGCAACTTCAGTTAGCAATATAGGAGCAACATACGAGCGACCACACAGTGGGCTGGATGAAGCGAGAGTGAGGGGCATGAGAGCTGGGCGGACGTGACGCAATCACAGTGATTGCTAGTGGGTGGCCGCACCATTCTCATGCATACCATGCCACCTACTGGTGGATGGTTGGTTTTATAAAAAAGTTCATTTTTGGAGTAAAAATGAGCGATATGGCAATAGTGAGAGCTTGAGTTCGAAACAAAGTAAAACACGGAATTTAAAGATGTTACGGCAATTGGGTTATGGTGTGTTCATTTAAATGACAAAAGGTGGTTGGGGGGGGGGGGGTAATTGAGAGAGGAAAGATAATTGAATTTTCTTTTAAAAAAGAGCTACAACTTTGAGAACATAACTTAGTTAGTTACAAGAATAAGATCCAGGGAGAAACATAAAAAAATATCCTTTAAAGGATAAGACCAGTATTTTTTTAAAGCATTGCTTCCTGTCACCAAATCCTATGAAAACAACAAAATCAACTATTAATTTGTTTTGCTTCCAAGTCTGGTCCATGTAATTGTGCTAAGTGCAGCCTTAGAACTCCACTGTATTAAAAACCATTAAAAAGCCATCACAGAGCCATGCTGCTCCTCTGCAGCATATTATATCACCTTTTATCACAATACCTTTGGGTTCTGAGCTGCTGTTTGACAATCTCTCCACTAGATCTGTTCTCTTCATCTCCATTAGAATCTTCTTGGTCACCTCCAGAGTGTCTCTGGTGTAGGTCTGGGCCATCCTATCCACTGTGTCCATATTGTCTGCTTTCTCCAACAGGCAGGTTTTGATGGCTGGGAAACGTCCCAGGCTGCCAGGCTGCTGCAGGGACCACTTGAACCTCTTGAACTCTTCCTCTCCCAAATCATCCAGCGTTTCCAAGAGCTTCTGTTTATCCGCCGCCATCGTTGCTCCCTGTTAAAATCATAGTAAATAGTCAAATCCAAGCACAATTAAACAATAAAAAACGATTTGCACTTAGTAAAAGAAAATCTCCCCATACATAATTTGCATTAGTTACAACAGTGTAACTAAGCAATCTAAGTCTAAAGTCAAGAAACACAATGTATTTTCAGGTGTGTGTGATGGTCGCAATACCTTCTGCTTAGCTGGTCCTGGTGACATGGGACCCCTCTCTCCAGGAGACACCAGGGGATCTGTCTCTCCAGTAGACACCAGGGGGTCTGTCTCTCCAGAAGACACCAGGGGGTCTGTCTCTCCAGAAGACACCAGGGGGTCTGTCTCTCCAGAAGACACCAGGGGGTCTGTCTCTCCAGTAGACACCAGGGGACCTGTCTCTCCAGGAGACACCATAGGACCTGCCTGTCCAAGTGTTCCTTTGGGTCTCTGAAGTTCATTTGATCTGACATCTCCAGGAGTCCGTGGGAGAGAGAGCTCTTCAGGTGTGCCTCCCTCTACCTGCACAGACAACCAACAGGAGAAGCAGAACAACTATTTACTTCACTATAAGTAGAAAAGAGATTTATTCCAACATGGTATTTCCCCTGTAGAAGGAATCTCCTGCGCTTCAACCCCTCCACAGAGGGAGGTCGGTGCTCTCAGAACAGGACAAAACAATGTAAACAGGTCAATGGTCAACGTTTCGACGCGCACTGCGTCTTCTTCAGAGTCAAAACTGGTTTTGACTCTGAAGAAGACGCAGTACGCGTCGAAACGTCAGTTTTGTACCTTTATTAAATTTATTTAAGTGACTTCGTGTGCTCCAGCTCACTCATTGGGTTAGTCCTTTTGGAAGTGGCCCATTGACCTGTTTACATGGTATTTCCCCTGTTTGGAAAGAGTGCCCTCAAGTCATCAACCATACAAAGTGATTGATAATGTATTCAACTCCTGAAGTTTGAAGACGGTCGACACAACGGTCATCGGCCTTATCCAAGACGGCAATGAGTCTGCATACAGATGGGAGGTTGAACAGCTGGCCCTTTGGTGCGGTGAGAAAAACCTTGAGCATCCAGTCTGTCCTCTGCAACTCCATCTCTCTCTGGTATGGGTCTGCCACCAAACAGAACAGGCGCGATGTCGATTTTTCACCTCATGTCATGTTTTTGTTAGGATTTTTGTCCTCTGTTGTTGTTCTCTGTGCCCAGCCTCTCTCACACAACCCCACAGTCTGTTCCCCATTCTCAATCACAGTAATGAGACTGATGTGAGTCCAGCCATGTAGAATCAGGAGGGGGCGTGGCATGGCGTGGTGTGGCTGGACTGGATAAAGAGGCAGACATCAGAGGGCCCAGGATCGCACTGTTGTTACAACGCCGTGTACACTGCCTTTAGTGCATGGTTTAAGGACCAGGGCTTCGTTTTCGTTCGTTCCTGAAGAAGCATTCTTTGTGTTGGACTCCTGACCTGGAGACTTTCAGCTGCTTGGCGTTGCCAAGATTTCCTCTGTTCCTGAAATAAAATGTTGGTTTTTGTTTGAGACTGCCTGTGGCAACCAGCCCTGCCTACAGTCACTAAATAAAGACTGTAAACCTTTCTCTGCCTCCTGCGTTTGGATCCGCACTCACTGGTCCTGATAGAACAGTGCGAACTAATGGATCCAGCAGAGGCCGACCATCTGCGCCAGGCTGTAGGCAATCAAGGACAATTACATTACATTACATTACATTACGTCATTTAGCAGACGCTTTTGTCCAAAGTGACTTACAATATCACAATTTGTCAACAGTACAGAAAACAACTATGCAACACAATCAATGACAGCTAAGATATTGTGATAGACTAGCACCATGTAGGAAGTAGTTTGAAAAGGAATAAGTAATATGTAGCATTTTCTTTATTATTAAAAGATATTAGTTCAAGAAGGGCCCAGGTGTAGCCTGAAAAAGTGAGTTTTTAGTCTCCGCCGAAAGATTGGCAGTGATTTGGCCGTTCTGACCGAAGGGGGGAGCTCATTCCACCATTGTGTGGCCAGGGCCGAGAAGAGTCGCGATCGGGAGGGGTGACTTTTGAGCCCACGTAGCGGTGGAGGAGCGAGGCAATGTAGACGGGTGGAGGAGCGGAGGGAGCGATGCGCAGTTTGGAACTTGACCATAGATTGCAGATACGAAGGGGCTGACATGTGGACTGCCCTGTAGGCCAGTACCAGTGTCTTGAATTTGATGCGAGCCGAGATGGGAAGCCAGTGAAGGTCACGGAAGAGGGGAGTGACATGAGAGAATTTTGGTTGGTTGAACACCAAACGGGCTGCAGCGTTCTGAATGAGCTGAAGCGGTCGGATGGCTGCAGGAGGTAGCCCAGCCAGAAGAACATTGCAGTAGTCCAGGCGAGAGATGACAAGTGCCTGGACCAGGAGTTGTGTTGCTTCCCTGCACCCGATCTACTATGAATCACCTCATTCAATGGAAAGGAATTTGGGTGGGTGCAAACGGACGGATTTTGCGGATGTTGTACAGGGAGAACCTACAGGAGCGGGCAGTTGCTGCGATGTACGCTGAGTTGGACAGCTGATTGTCAAGGATCACTCCAAGGTTCGTAGCTGTTTGAGAGGGAAACACAGTAGTGTTGTCAATGGAGATGGAAAGGTCGGTGAGGGGACAGTCTTTCCCGGGGAGGAAGAGTAGCTCTGTCAGAGATTACTGGGCCATCACGACTCGGTCCTTCAAGATCTCTCCGCCGAGGTTCGTGGACTTACCCAAGCCATGGCTGGGCTCCAGACATCTCCACTGCCAGCATCTTCCGGCTCCACACCATCTGCTCTACATGCCACGCCCCGACCATCTAACATCAAGGCTCCTCACCCCAAACGGTATGACGGGATCTCGGCAAGTGCGGGGGCTTCCTCCTCCAGTGCTCCCTGGTGTTTGAACTTCAGGCTGATGCTTTCACCACCGACCGGTCCCAGATGGCGTTTGTGATCAGCTGCCTGAAAGGCAGGGCTCTGGAGTGTGCCAAACCATTATGGGAAGAGCAGGGCAGGCACGCCAATTCTTATGCGGCCTTCACCAGGGAGATGAGCCGGGTATTTGATCACCCCGTCAGAGGTAAGGAAGCTGCCCGCAGGCTGTTACATCTACGCCAAGGTTCCCGCAGCGTGGCAGAGTATGCCGTGGAATTTCGCACTCTGGCCGGTGAGAGCGCCTGGGGTGCTGAACCTCTCATTGAGTTGTTTCAAAATGGGCTGTCAGAGGTTCTCAAAGACGAGCTCGCCTCTCAGGACGAGCCGGAGGGCATGGAAGAGTTAATTACCCTTGCCATTCAAATCGAGAACAGGCTCAGAGAGAGAAGATGGGAACGTCGGGCCCCATCACCCCGTGTTATTAGCCTGACAGCAACAACCATGTCCAGCCCATCTCAGGAGACTCCCGCTCCTGCTGAGCCGATGGAGGTCGGTGCCTGGGCCCCGGGACGTGACAAGTGCTCTCCTGAGGAGCGGCTCCGCCGACGTCTCATGGGGGGCTGCTTTTACTGCGGTAAACAGGGCCACCAAAGCTCTGCATGCCCCAAGCGACGGCAGGGAAACGACACCGCCCACTAGCAGGAGTTGGCCTGTTAGTGGGCACTAGTTCGACCATGCCAAGCCCCGCCGCTGACCACGTGGACGGGCTCCCGCCACCAACCTGTTTCAAGGTACGGAAATTCCTGTAACTGTGTTAATTGATTGCTGAAGGGGACCTAATAAGTGAGACTTTAACTAAATTGCATAATTTTCCACTTCATCAACTCCAATCTCCTATCCCCATCCGAGGACCTTTTAACTCATTGAGTGCCAAGGACGAGTATGTTCATCAATTTAAATACTAACGTAGAGTGCCAAGGACGAGTATGTTCGTCAATTGCGTTTTTTGACGGTGGGACGTGGATCAAAGCCTCTTACATCTCCTATTAAAATATGGGAGCTATTGAATGTGTATCACCTATTTTACAGACCCATTAGGTGGCGACAGTGCTCTCCAGATTAGAGAAAGGTCAGGAAAACAGCAGGAAAAAGCCCCGTGATGAAAGAGAAACCGCTCATGCTGCAGCCAGAGCCATATAGATGGCTCTGGCTGCAGCTGACGTCGGCTGCGAACAGCAGTCAATCCGCGCCCACAACTGAGCCTCTCTGTCTCTGCTGTATAGTTTCTCGATTAGCCGCCAGAAAAGCAGCACCCGACGCCGAAGGGCCAAACCATTCTCAGCAGTCCGGTTTGGCTTTTCCGTGTCACGCTGGGAGCCGGCGCACAAAAACGGAGCACTCCGAAAATAGACGCTGGGTGCGTGAGGCTGTGTGTTAGTGTGGGGAGGAGTTTGCAGCTGAGGGGGGGAGAGGGGGGTGGGGCACGCAGGGCACCACACAACTACACCACGTCACTACATCAGAAAATATTAGCTTCAGACTCAGTGAATGTGCTTGAAATGCTTCATTTCACAAAAGGCGGAATATCTCAGCTTCTAATTTGAAACGCTGAAATTTGCTGAAAACAACCTATCTTCTCCGGCTCATAACTAAAGAACGGAAAATGGTATCAATAAACTTTTTTTTTGCTGATGATACAATAGAATCTCCTCGTTCTTTGTGCGTGTTCGGTGTTTACATAGTAATATCACACAATATTCTGTGGGCCTCGAGAAATCACTGAAAACGCTCTGAAACTCTGGCACTGGGAGCATCCGTTCTCCAAAAGTGGCTGGCACTCAATGAGTTAAGGAGTCCAACTTATCCGACATCACTCATCAGACCGTTGGTTCTGTTCATGAACGGTAATCACCAGTCGCAAGGAACATTTGTGGTTACTACTATGTCTTCGGACTTTGATATAATTCTAGGTAGACCATGGCTAGCTCTGCAAAACCCTCATATTGCCTGGACCACTCTGACCATGGAGTGGAGTGATTACTGCTATCAACATTGTCTCATGTCTGCTCTAACTCCTCCTCCTTCCACAGAACAAGGAGGACAGCCGTTGTGCCCCCCAATCTGTCCAAAGTCCCCGCTGAGTATCACGATCTGGCTCCTGTATTCAGTAAGTTCAAAGATAAAGGTTTGCCTCCCCACCATCCCTATGACTGTGCTATTGATTTGGTTCCAAACTAAGTTCCCCAAAAGTCAGTTGTATTCCCTGGCTAAAGCAGAACGCGCTGCCATGGAAGCCTATATTAAAGAGGCACTTGCCCTGGGCCATATTCGCAGATCCTCATCTCCCCTGGGAGCAGGTTTCTTTTTTGTTGAGAAAAAAGATACCACTGAGCTCCGACGATGTATCGATTACAGGGGGCTCAATGACATCACGATCAAAAATGCCTATCCCATACCCTTCATGGAAGCCACCTTCGCGTCCCTCGAGGGGTCCAAAGTTTACACCAAATTGGACCTCCGGAGCGGCTACAATCTGGTTCGAATTCAAGAAGGTGGTGAGTGGAAAACTGCATTTAAGACTCACCAGGGACATTTCGAGTATCTAGTCATGCCTTTCGGACTAACGAATGGCCCCGCAGTTTTCCAAGCATTTATCAATGATGTTCTCCGGGACTTTCTGGATAGGTTTGTGGTAGTCTACTTGGACGACATCCTGATTTTCTCGCCTGATTTGACTTCCCACATAAATCATGTACGCCTAGTGCTCTGCCGTCTCCTGGACAATTATATGTTAAAGCGGAAAAGTGTGAATTCCATGTCAACAAGACCACGTTCCTAGGCTACGTCATTTTGGAGGGCCAACTTAGCATGTCCCTGGCCAAGATTGATGCTGTGGCAGAGTGGCCTGCTCCCACCACTCGCAAACAGCTTCAGCGATTCTTAGGATCCGCTAACTTCCACCGTCGATGCATCCGTGACTACAGCAAAGTTGCCGCCCCCCTCACGGATCTGACTTCCCCCAAAATGCCTTTCAAATGGTCGGACACAGCGGACATGGCATTCAGAGACTTAAAGGCCCAGTTTGTCTCTGCTCCCATCCTCACTACCCCCGATCCTGCCCTGCAGTTCGTAGTTGAGGTTGTCGCATTGAACGCCGGCTTGGGCGCTGTGCTGTCCCAGCGATCTTTATCTTTATCTTTATCTTTATTGTTTATTTGAACAGTACACAATAAACATATTGCACCAGAGATAGCTAAGAGCTAATTTGCATCTGTAGTCCCTGGGCGCACAGAGTCCTGTGCGCACATAGTACATATCAAATACAGTAATAAAAGAAAATCCTAATGTCTAAACAATCAATATACATGGTACAAAAAATGATAATACTTACTATTAGTAATATATAACACAGTAAAATATAACACATAGGTAGATAGCAATCCCCTAAGATCACATAGTGGTAAATGAGGAGATGATCAGAAATAAATACACAATGTCAGAACACAACAACATGAGACCACACTAATGCCTATAGGTGGCCACAGGACTGACCCTCTCTCAGCCACTTCTTGACACGACTTAAAACCTTTAAAAAGTACTGCAGCCTTTAATGACTGCTGGCAGGGTGTTCCACAGCCCGCCCGCTTTGACTGTGAATGCAGATTGACTGAATTTCGTGGATCTAAATGGCACGCATCAGTCTCCTATAGTGGAGGCTCTTGTAGTTCTCACACTGGTGTTACGGTTTGTCACAAATTTGTTGAATGGGGGGGGGGGGGGGGGGGGCAAGACTGTGGAAGATCCTATACAACAAACTGACATTTGCCATCAGCAGGAAATTCTCGAATGTTAGAAAGTTATATTTCTTGATAATGTTACAGTAATGATAGCTGTTAGGTTTTTTATCCAGGACCTTCAACGCTTGCTTGAATAGAGTAAAGAGTGGCTGCGTCATTGTTTTATTGGCCTGGGACCACGTAGTGGCACAATAAGACAGATGTGATAGAATGAAAGAATGAAGATACAGTTTTGCCGCCTCTCCCGTGGACCAGAAACTGCACCCGTGTTCCTTTGTCTCCCGCAAATTGGATAAACATGAACAAAATTATGATGCTGGAAATAAGGAATTGCTGGCAGTTGTCTGGGCTCTCTCAGAATGGAGACATTGGCTCGAGGGTTCGGTCCAACCAGTCATGATTATGACCGACCACAAAAACCTCACTTATATCCATAAGGCCAAGCGTTTAAACTGACGCCAAGCTAACTGGGCCATTTTCCTCAGCCGGTTCAATTATGTCCTGACCTACAGGCTTGATAAAAAATATCAAGCCAGAATGCCCTCTCTCACCAATTATTTGCGGGAAAAGAGGAAGAGGCTGGAAAAAAACATTGTGCCCTCGGAGCTCATTATTGGGACCGTTATATGGGAGATCAAGGAGTAAACAAGGCAGTAGAAAACCAGCCTGACCCGGGGACGGGACCCCCCGGCAAAGAATTTGTGCCGATTCAGCGAGGGCCCAGGTACTGGACTGGGCTCATTCTTCCAGACTCAGCTATCATCCAGGTATTCGCCGGACCAAAGAGTTTGTGCAGAGACATTTCTGGTGGCCTACGTTGACAGCGGATGTTATGAAGTTTGTGAGTGCTTGTAATGTATGTATGTGCTCGTAACAAAACATCGAATCAACCCAGTGCTGGCCTGCTCCATCCTCTACCCGGTAGAATGAAATAATTATTGTTATTTAATTTCTTCTTCAGTAAATCACAGCGTCGTATGGACAGCTCCATCATGTTCAACTGAGCAGAAGCAGCTGAGTTTACAGACAGCATTCTGAGCATGATTGTTACAGACATGCTCCCACTATCCATGGTGGAGGATGCAGAAAATGATTTCCAGTTTCAATCCCAGGTACACGCTTCCATCAAGACATCACGGCAATCAAGCTAAAATGAATGGATGCTATCATACCACCAACTATTATTTTGCTTTCTCAGCTATTTCTTAATGCATCACTGTGTGTGTGTGTGTGTGTGTGTGTGTGTGTGTGTGTGTGTGTGTGTGTGTGTGAGTGTGCGTGTGCGTGTGCGCGTGGGTGCGTGCGTGTGTGTGAACGGATTATACCGCGTCATTTAACGTTAAGGGAAATAACCATGCCTAGTCCTTGCTTGTTGCACAGCACTGATAATCAGCTGATGATGTTGAGCTAATGATAGCCGCTAATGTCAGGTGAGGTTGTGCTTTGTATTTCTCCTCACAACAAGCCACATCAAAAAACGTGTGAATGCTGCAACTACCTGTAATATTGATCAACTAGCCAGCATTACAACTAGCTTTAAGCTTGATTAGTAATCATATTGATTTAACTACGTTAACTTAACGTTAGTTACCTTGTCTCAGGTCCTGGGTCCGCTCCGTTTATGGATGTACGGTCTTACAATAGACACACTCCACTGAGTTTTCGTTCTTTTTCAGCTTGAAAAGATGCCAAACCTTAGACAGATTCTGTCATTTTCTCTGGCCTGTCTGGCCAGTTTCTTCACTATTTTTTCTTTCTTTCTCCACTTTGCAGCCGTTTGCAGCCTTGCCTTCCACAATGGAAGCGTGTTGTGCCACCATTGACTGTATAAATAACCTGGACAAACTGAGCTCATTGGCCGCTGCTGGCCATTTGGGTGCCCTAAGCATAATTTTTTTCATTGTGCTCCCACCCCCTACCGCATTTTTTTTTGTTTTTGTTTAAAGTGATAAAAGATTTCTGTTTTGTTCTCTTGGTAATTGCAGGTGAGATACAAACAGTGTAATGTCACGTAATGTATACTGCAAAGGCTTCATCCAAATGGACATAGCCTCAATCAACATTGTGAGTGACTCTTTTTTTTTTATGAAAATCTTTGAGATTATAACTTTCAATCAGGATTCTGAGAATAAAGTCAGAATTCTGAGATTAAAGTCAGAATTTGAAGTTACTGTCAGAATTTTGAGAAAAAAGTCTGCGGGGGAAAAGAAGCATATGTTACCAGGGCTGTAGTGGTGGCTAAACGCACATAAACGCCGTTTAGGTACCTTTTCCAATGCTCTGCAGTGTTTAGGCACCTTTTAAGATAGTTTACTCACATTTTTAAATTGTTTATGCACTTATTATTGCACAAGTTTTAAAAAGTTTGAGTAGGAAACTCTGTTGATGCGGAGACCACGGCAAGCACGTCATACACCAAAACAAAAGAAACAAGAGATGACACATGGCACTGACCAGGAGCTCCGCAAACCGTAGCCCACTACTTGTGGAGTGCTCCGCGGGAAAGGTAGGCTACACGGCCACGGTCACGTTGGTGCCTTTCTCGAGCTGCGCTTGCCTGCCCAGACAAACAACTTGATGGTGCCATTGTGGCAGCGATGCGCAATGCGCATTTGGAGACGCGCATTTGGAGACCAGCTCATAACGTATGTTGGTTAAAAATGTGTGTCAGGAGTGGGGAAAATCATATAGGCCTACTGTTTTACAACTGAAGAGTGAATCACTGGTGTAAGAGACATGATTGATTTCCCTCTGATCAAGTAAAGTTTGTAACATTAGGTGCGACTTGAATAGTCCAGGTGCTACTGTATAATATAAAGCCAATACGACCATGTTGAAAACTATCTAGAAACACATACTGGTGTTTGTTATGGCGACATCTGTACCCCTGGCCTGGCTGCCGGCAAATTCACTAAATGTTTTATTATTCGTGAAAAGCAGAGGGCGAATTACGGCATGCAGGTTATCTTCTTCACAAAATTAAGACAACGTGACAATTTCTGACGCAGAAGAAGCAGAATGGATTCGTCAGTTTTTCACAAGTAACCCGAAAAAACGAATATTGCAAATGGTAAATTGCTTGTTAAATCAGTTAGTCAGATTAGCCTGACATTATTGTTGTCAAGTAGCAATGACTGAAGCTTGATGTGCTGAGCTCAATCAAGCTAATGTTATTAATTGGCACTGCTCTGGCTGTCATTAGGCATTGATTAACTGAATGCTATTGCTAACTGTTACTTTGAACATCCATTTGCAATGATTCTGGCTGGATATTAACTATTGTAAATTTGTCACAATGAATGCACTTTGTGTACAATGTGTAAATACATTTTATATTGATTGTTTAGGCCTAATTATTTGTAAAGTCATAACACATTAGAGATGTGTGTAGTTCTTCATAGATTTAGCCTCTTCATTTTGCTCTCAAATGCACCAGGTTGACGAATTTTACTTTAAAATGTACAAAATTTTCTTACGGGGGAGAATCCCCCCGGACCCCCCTAAAGGTCCAAGGCCCATCCCATATTTTTTAGCCAGCTACTTTTCCTATCTGGCTGGCTACTCAGAAATGTGTGGCACCCCCTGATATACCTTATAGGGCTATTCAGATTAAGTTGTTCTACTCTCATATTTTGTCTTGTATATCGGTCACGGAAGCTTATAGTTTATCCGCCGTTATAACACTGGCGGTGCCGCGTGAGAAAGCTGCCTCAAAAGTATAGTTTACCCACTTTTTTTTTAACCACTACAGCACTGTATGTGACATCACTGACGATGTCACTGATGATATTTTCGATGGTCTACCGGAATTTGAAATGTCTCTCGGGTCCTTAGATTTTTGTGACATCAAAATAGGGTCACAAGCCGAGGGGTAGAGGTAGCTCTAGCGCTCTGTATAATGTACCACATTCAAAGGCAAGCCTTGAGCTAGCAAGCGGTCCCGCTCAGGGACCAAGCTGTGAACTCCCACCTGTGGGGGGAGGGATGGATTATCTCCCCATCCGCCTGCGACAGGAGGTCCGCCCGAAGCGGCAGTAGCCACGGCGACCCCTGTGCCGGAGAGATCAGGTCTGCGAACCAGATCTGCTTCGGCCACAGTGGGGGCACCAGGATAAGCTGTAGACCCTGCTCCCTCACCCTGTCCAAGACCTGTGAATGAGGGGAACGGGAGGGAACACATAAAAGCTCTCTCTTGGCCAACGTGCGCCAGAGCGTCGTGGCCCAAGGGACTGCCCCCCTGGACGGAAAACCACAGTGGGCAATGTGTTGCGCGCCGTGATGCAAAGAGATCTATGCGGGCGTGGCCGAACCTGGCCCAGATCTGCTCCACCACCTGGGGGTGCCCCTCGACAACAGACCCGCACCAAAGTTCATCTGGCCCTGTATGTGGGCCGCCGACAGAGAGAGCAGGTGAGCATGCGCCCACCGATGTATTCTCAGTGCCAACCGGTCCATGGCCCTCCACCGGACACCGCCCTGGCCGTAAGAATGTATCAGTACATGGTGACATGTTCCCGATCTCAGAAGTGGCGTAGAACCTAGTCTCATTGCCAGACCCATGAGAGTTCTTATGCTGATACACTACGTTACTGCATGCTGCAGAGCTCTCACTGGGTCAGCGACGCTTCCCCTCAGCCGGTTGGCGAGGGAACATCCCCCTCCTCATAGCTCCGGACTGAAGTGGGACACCAGTTCCAGGAGGCACCAATACTTACCTGGCTCCGTTTGGGGGAGCTAAGGGGGCCTGGAGCACGGAGCTGGGGGTAAGGGGGGGGGGGGGAACTGATGCCTCTTGGCTACGGCCCTGATATACAGCTCCCTCCCCCCCCCCCCCCGTAGGCTGGTGGAGGTGTCTCCACACCCGCCCCCCTGCATCTTACTCACCTCCTCGTCACTCGCATCCAGTTTGGGGGAGATTACGTCATCAGCACCAACGCACGCCATCCTGGCTGTCAGCCAACTGATGAGAGTGAGAAGGGGGCTCGCCAACTCATAAAAGCTGTAGATTACTAAAAATCATACGCTCTCCGTGGGCAGCCGGCCCACCTGACCCCAGGGGGGGGCTCTATTCTCATAAGGATGAGTGGTGACGGTAACGCGGTACAGCGGAGGCTGTAGGAGGGATCCCCCAGCGTCCGCTCCGCATGCCTGCATGGGACCCAGGCGGAGTACGCAGGCAGCAATAGGCTGCAAATGCGCGCACTTGTTACACACGGGCATGCGGCCTTGTGTCGGCTACTCGTCCAGCAGCAATAGCTGTGGTCAACAGGTGATGGCTAGCGAATAAACAGCACCATAAACAGCCCAAAGGGGGCTAATCAGCAACCCTCAAGCTAAAAGCTAAGCTTTCCACTCTATATACTATATTTAGCTAACTCGATGGCCAATATGCTGAGGGGTAGCGAGTCAATCCTAAGCAAGACGCAGGCATTGTGGCAATCATAGCAACAAGCTAAGCGGGATGCAAAGCAACCAGCTAGCAATACCCTGGTAACAACCAGAACGGCTAGGTAACGCTGTGGCAATGTAAGCGCCAAGCTGACACCAGCCAACCATAAACGTGATACAAGCCAGTGGGGTGCGACACAGCCGCTGGCGTATTTCAGCATAACAACAACCAGCGAGGTGCCGCACAACTTGTGGCATGAAAGCTAACTATCAAGCAAGCCAAGACACTAGTCCGAACCCCTATGTGCAGACAGCTAAATTAGCAACGCTAACGAAAGATAGCAGAAGCTTATCTGACCGAACGGGGTGACACCAGTCAGCCCGGTATAACAGCCGAGCACCAGCGGGAAGGCAGGGGACACCTCGGCATTCCGAAATGTCGGCACTCCGAAATACCGGCATTCCGACAAAATTGAGATCTGTCTCGCCATTGCGAAAGAACCCTCCCCCAGACCCTAACCCTAAACCTAACCTCTCCCACCCCCCACGCCTAAGCCTAACCTCCCCCAGAACCTAACCTCTCGGCGAAACATTTTTTGGAGATAAAAAGGGCCGCCTCTCCGAAAGCATAGAAGTCAATGATCAGAATGCCGACACTTCGGAATGGCGAGGTGTCCCCGGGAAGGCATGCCCAGTCCACCAAGACCTAACCAACTCTGTAGTAGCTATCATAAGCAGGCTGCCATATTTCAGGCAGGCCAAGCCGTAGCAAGCGGTACCCCTAATATTTCCCTCTCCTCACACATGGGAAGGTAAGGACAGCTCTCCATACTGCAGCTAAGAAAGGGTGCAAGCAGCCCGGCAAGCTGGAAGCGGAGATTTGATTTGATTTGATTTTATTTTATTTTATTTGACCGTTACAAATTGAAATACAATGTACTAAACAAAGTACAGACATGGATCTCAAAGAATAACATCAAGGATAAAGCACAATAAAGTCAAGACTTATTTCCATTGTGGTCCTTGGTCTAAAACAGGTAGATATAAAAAACAACAACAATATAAACATGAATTAATTAACAGAAGCATTCAATACAGTATGATTTATGCAATGAGAGATGAGAAACATATCAAAATACACAAAAGAAGCTGTACATCAGAGCTTAGACATGGACTTGATCAAGAAGCCACAATTTGACATTCTTCTTGAAAACACCTTGGCTGCTTGTACACTTTAAGTGGAGGGGCAACATGCTCCAATTTTTGGCCCCGATAAATTTAAAAGAGCACTTACCTAGGTTTGTTTTAAAGCCAGGTAGACGTAAGTCAGCAGTACTGGCTCTAGTGTTGTGGGAGTGTGTATCTCCACTCCTCTGAAAGTGATTGCTAAGATAATCAGGGGCTCTGTTGTTATAGATGTTATGGACAATGTCCATTCCAAATTGCAGTTATTGAGTCACTTGTAGGATACGTTTGAGGGAACATTACTTCTAAAAATCGTTGAAGATGTCCTCAGCATCAGTGAATCCTACGTAAGTGCCCGTTGGAGAGGGATACTTGTTTCGGATCGCAGTGACGATACAGCTGGGCAAGAGTCTCTGGACTTTATGGCCGAGCTGCTGTCCTCTCAGTGCCCACTCGAGCACAACGCGGTAGGCAACAAGTCTGCACTGCCTTTAGGAGAAACAAAAGATAAAAGAATAAAGGAAAACCTTGATTAGAAGAGACGAACAGCATAAACAGTTTATAATGGCGATTTACAGATCAATCAGAAATTAGAGGAGAAATAAATATCATGCATGTAAATACAACATTTGTAGGCTACTGCGAAACGATAGAGAGGAGAACAAAGGACAAACTTGATTAGAAGACTATACAAGAATAAACAGTTTAGAACGGCGATTTATTGATCAATCAGAAATTAGAGGATAAATAAATCTCATGCTTGTAAATAGATAATTTGAACTTACTCAATGGAAAGTTGTCAGCTCCTCAGCTGTATACTCTGGTTCGAATAAATAAGGGCGGCCATCGTGGACAAAGTCATCGTCCATATCCTCGTTATCAGAAAAATATTCAGCCATATTTCACAAAATCTTTCAGGGAGCTAGTCTTCTGTGTGTATACAGGCCAAACGCGCGAGAAATTCTGAGCTCTGGACCGGTGATTCCAGGTAGTTGGCCAGCTGGCAAGAAAGTATCGCGGGACTTGACGAGACTTGACGAGACTTGGTGACCGAGATCATGAATGAGGTAATTTGACCCCTGGAAGAGTCCAGGAAACAGCCCGGGGGGAAATATCAGTCTGGTGGTTGTTGAGGGATGAGATTATGACGACATGTGGCGAAAACGGGAATAAAAATGGCTATTTAGATGCAGGAAAGACAGGCTCCCACTTGGCCCCCACAGAGCTCCATTTTACGACTGGCTTGGACACTATTGATCTCAAAACAATGCTAGGACGGCCAGGAACCCTGCGGAGATCGCTGGGTGAGTGGTCAGATCATAATTAATGTGAGGAGTGATAGATTTAATAACTTATTCCACCCCTGTAGAGATCGATTTGATAACCTATACCACCCCTAATTTACTCCTCAAACTCACATATTATTATATATTATATTCTATTGTTCTCCTCTCCCTCTGGAGTTCCTGCTCTACCTTAATTGCCTGAGGAGCAACAGGGAGCCAATCAACCCAAGGGTTTGGTTAAAAGGAGGTTGGAATGGAGAACATGCAGAGCTTGCACACACCCACAGCAGCAGCACCTGGAGAGGGTTCTCCTCTCCAGTGATAATTATTACTTTGTACTTAGTTTGGTTGAACTTTGTTCTGTTATTTTGTTTATTTGTTTAGGCTGAAGTCCCCGGTAGTTATGTTTTCGTATGATCCTGTTTAAACCTTTGTTCTTTTGTCTCTTCAGGACATCTAGCTGGCTTCGACGGCCCGAAGGGGTTGGCCCAGGCCTTTTCCTTAGTTTGGCCGGATCTTCAGCCTCCTTTCTTTATATCATTTGCTACTTTGGTCATTTTCTTCATTTTTGGTTAAACTAAACATTTGAGTAATTGTGCAACCTGCCTGGGGTCCTAAATATGTTCTGGTCTTCGGTTGAGCCATATTTCATGTGTTGAAGACCGTAACAGTTTCAATGCACCAAATGGTTTCATTTCTCATCAGTTAAATTGTCCCCTCCACAGATAGCGACAGGGTGTCTCACACCCCAGTTGACAGTTTCACACCCCAGTTAACAGGCAGAGTTAAAAAAAGCACCATGGCAAACACATTTAGGGAAGTAGTTGACAGCCTACCAGACAGTAATAATCAACTTGCGGCCCGAGGACCAGGCAGGGTACAGGGTGGCCCGCGGCCATACCATATGAAGTGTCGCATTGGTTTTTATTGTGAATGAGAATCTGATTCACAATGATAACTAATGTGAAATAAAGTTTGGCTGAGCGCCAGTTAACTTGTCAAACACTGCTGTCCAACAGCTATAATTGGTTTCATTTAATTGGTTTTCTTTATTATTATTCATCTATTATTATTACTATTATTACCACTCATTTATTATTATTTTTGTTATTATTATCTTTATTATCTTTTGTTGTTATTCAATATTCATTCTATTTGCTATTCATTCTAATTGCTTTATTGATTCAAGATGAAATTTGCCTGATTGCTGACAGACCCAAAAACTCTTTGCCCTAGTCAACCCAAAAAGGCCTCAGTCAACTGAAATGCATGCCGACAGGAGTATTTTGAAAGTTGTCGTTTAACACCTCCAGATAGAAAGAGTAACACCATTCTGTCTTGATGGTGGTTCAGTGGTAGAATTCTCGCCCGCCACGCGGGGAGGCCCGGGTTCGGGTCATGGCCAATGCACCATGCTGTAAGGTCATGAACTTGTGTTTTTACACTGTTAGATGATCTCCAATCTTAATGTTTAATAAATTGCAACATATTGCCATAATTGTTTCTGTATTAACAAATGTCTTTCTTTTCAAACAGCAACAAACAAATGCAAATGTTTAGCATAGTGAATCATCTTAAATGATTAAAGCAGTATTTCTGAGTAATGTTGATAAAAGGCTAAATTTGCTGGCTAGCTTGTAGAAACTGTAAGGTCACATGTTTTTGAATTCAGGAGGCCTAAATGGGGTAACATTTAAGTTATGTGGAGGTTTGTTCAGAAACTTTAGTCAAAAGCCTGTTTATTCCCTATACCACCCTCTCTGAAGCATGAAGGACCAGTCGCAGAATGTTGCATGTGTGCTAAACAATGCTGAATAAGGGAATTTAAGGGGTATTTGTTTATCTGTTTATTTGTCTGTGTGTGTGTGTGTGTGTGTGTATGTGTGTGTGTGTGTGTGTGTGTGTGTGTGTGTGTGTCTGTCTGTCTGTCTGTGAATGCAGGGGAAGTGTTACATACAGTTTGAACTGTTTCTTTTTTGATAGAAGTATTTCCTGTCATAGAGTGTCTCCCCAAAAACGGAAATGTCCTTTTAAGGCAGCTAAATAAAATCCCCCATAAAGCAATATTCCAAGCAGACACAAAAAGCAGAAGTATCAACTGTTCAAGGAAAGCATATAAGACAGCTCAAAGAGGAAATCGCCAGAGAATCTTCCTTGGACGCAGACAGCCGGTGACATCTCGACAGACTCATCCTGCCGACGCCTCTACTGAACATTCCCTCCAGATCTGTAATTGTATTGTATTTACTTGACCCGCTCTGTATTTTTATATGCAATTTAATTCTATATAAAATAACATATATATATCAGATTGTTGTCAATAACTGGTTCTTATCCGTCTGAATCCAAATTGGGCCACGCCTGAACAGGTTGTATGGGCCCAGGCCCATACAACAATAATATCTCTAAAAAACCTTCTGAATGTGGGACTTTTAGCACTTGTGTTAAGCTGTGCTATAGGAGGATCTCCCATCAGGAGAGGGGTCCAGGTTAAAAAAACGAAATTATCCTTTAAGTTAAAGCTGGACATATCTAGCATCCATGGGGAGCCAGCCCAGCTTCTGGAAGAGTTCTTTTCCCACATGGTCTCTAGGGGCTAGGCCTAGAGTTAGCCTTACTAATTGGTTCTGGGAAACCTGCAGTTTCTCCTTCAAAACCTTGGTCAAACCTCCGTACCAAGAAGAGATGGCATAATCAAAGCAAGGAGAAACCAGAGAGTTGGCTAACAAAAAAAGAGTGGCCTGGTCCAGAAAGGGGGCTTTTCTGGCGAGAAACAGTTCGTCCAATCACTTTGGTAATTGTTTTTAGGGCCATGGTATCGCCTCCTAAGCTACTGTCTAGGTGGCAGCCTAAATAGCTGACTGAGGCTTTTGCCTCAAAGGACTGGCCCTCAAGGACAATGGTAGACGAGACCAATTTGTGTAACCTGGGTTTTGAACCAAAAATAATATATTCAGTTTTGGCCATATGAAGGGAAAGTTTGTTATCAGTAAGCCAGGATTTTATTTTCTTAAATTCCTCACACAGAGTAGCTTTAAGTCTCTCCACGTCCTTGTCAGAGGACAGGATGGCAGAATCGTCGGCATAGACAGAAACATGTTGACATTGCAGGGAGACAGTTTAGAAAAGAGCAAATCGTGGTCGACAGTGTCAAAGGCCTTTTGAAGATCGATCAAAATCATGCCGCAGAGCTTGCCAGCATCCATTTCTGTTCTAATAAAATCTGTTAAGAAAAGCAGACAGGAATCAGTAGAGTGAGACTTTCTGAAACCAGACTGGAATTTGAATAACAGGTAAGAGTCGTTTAAATACTCATACAGCTGTTCGTGAATGACTTTTTCAAGGACCTTGGAAGTGACACTGAGAATAGAAATCGGCCTGTAGTTGCTTGGGTCAGACCTGCAACCTTTCTTAACTCATTGAGTGCCAGCCACTTTTGGAGAACGGACGCTCCCAGTGCCAGAGTTTTCAGAGCGTTTTCAGTGATTTCTCGAGGCCCACAGAATATTGTGTGATATTACTATGTAAACACCGAACACGCACAAAGAACGAGCTGGCTCTATTGTATCATCAGCAAAAAAAAGTTTATTGATACCATTTTCCGTTCTTTAGTTATGAGCCGGAGAAGATAGCTTGATTTAACCAAAAGCAGCCGTTTTTTTCTAGGAGCTGAGATAATGAGCCTTTTGTGAAATTAAACATTTCATGCACATCACCGACTGAAGCTAATATTTTCTGATGTAGTCACACCTCAAAAATAATTTCCTTCAATAGAACAGCGAAAACCAAGGAATTTTGTTTGGCAAAACAATATTTTTTAGCTGCAACCAGCAGCGCTGGCCCCTGCGTGCGCTGCTGGTTGCAGCTTCTTGCTGGTCTTGATTTACTGCTGGTGGGCATCAGATATTCTAGCTTGCGTTTGCCAATCCTGTCCTGCTGTCTGGGTGTTGTATGCTGCTCTGCGTGCTCTGCGTGCCCCCCCCCCATCCCCCTCAACTGCACACTCCTCCTCCTGGGAGTGTCTCTGGGGCTTTCTGCTGCGTTTGCTCTGCACTGAAAAGTCCGCTACATCCAGATTTTTTACAGCCGCGTGTATTTGTCACCGGCTCCCATGCTTCCAGTTGAGAATAATAACAACTCCACGGCTGATCATGCGGATGGGCTGTCGCAGCGGACACGGGGGTGCTCAATTGTGACAGCAGATTGGCTGCTGCAGGCACAGCTAACGTTATGCTTCATGCATATCGATGCATACGGACGGATGCGATGCAATTTCCTTTTCCCCAACGACTTCTTCTGTGTGTTTTACTCCACTTTCTCTCATCTGGAGAGCACTGTCGCCACCTAAGGGTTCTGTAAAATAGGTTAGACACGTTCAATAGCTCCAATATTGTAAGAAGCGATGTAAGAGGCTTAGATCGACACCCCCCCGTCAAAAAACGCATTGGACGTGGAAAGACGTCCTTGGCACTCTACGTCACTATTTAATTGGACGTGGAAAGACGTCCATGGCACTCAATGAGTTAAAAAGAGGAATAGTTTTAGCGTGTTTCATGTCATCAGGAACAATGCCTTGTGCCAGGGAGAGGTTAACAATATAAGCAACAAATGGTGCTATAGAGTCGGGCGCGTCCTTAAGGAACCTGGCTGAAATGTTGTCGAGACCCGTGGCTTTGGCACATTTAAGGCCTTTTAAAAGTCTGGCGATATTTTCAACCGAGACAGGTTTAAACGAGAAATTATTGGGTATAACACCCAAACGTGCATAAAAATCAAGGAGACAGTCCCGGCCAAAAGTAACAGGGCCAGAGGGCAGGCAATCAACAAGCTTACGAGCAATTGAAGTAAAAAAGTTGTTAAAGTGATCGGCAATTTGTTTCTTGTTACTGACAATCTTCCCATCAACCTGCAGGGATAAGCAAGGACTGGAGTTAATATTGGATTTGGTTGTACAACCCAAACTTTTTAGGGTTTTCCACAATGGCTTTGGGTTATCCTTATTCTCCATTATCTGGCCAGAGAAATAGTTTGATTTAGCCTCTCTGACTTTGAGCTGAACTGTATTCCTAAGATTTTTAAACAAAAGAAAGTGTACATGATCCCTAGATTGTTTAAAAACAGACAGAGCTTTATCTCTATCGCATAGATAGCGAGCGTAATGTTATCAACACTAGTGACTAGCAGCGCTAACAATGAAGGTAGCAGGAGCTATCTAACTCAACGGTGTGGCAAGTAGCCCAACCCGGTATAACAGCCGCGGGGAAAAGCCGCAGCCATACGTGCATAAAAATCACATCCCCGTGGAAAACGGAGGCCCGATATAACAGAGCACACAGACACTGTGGCAATCATCAGGTGCCAAGCCAGCACCGCACTGGGTGCATGGTTTAAGCGGCTCTGCCCTATCCATACCATAGCTAAGGTGGGATGCGAGCAGCCAAACCTAGCGGGAAGCAGTGGCTAAGCTAGCGAACCCAGACAGGAAGCTAACGAAGCAGCTAAGCTATGCAGTTTTCAGCTAGCGTAAGCCGAAGCTAGCCCGGACCACGAGGAACGGCTAGCGACCTGAACAAGCGCTAATATTTCCTTCTTCCCTAACACGTAAGACAGCTAGCGGATAATTCTGGTTGAGCTAAGCTAAGCAGTCTGTAGCTAGCGTAAGCTAGAGCTAGGTCGGACCAAGAGGGGCGGCTAGCGACCTGAATTACACCTGACTAACCAGGGCTAGCAGCTTTCTAAAGCAATAATTCACCTGGACGGTCGGCTGTCGGTCCGCTCATCCTAATTGTTTTTGGTGAGCATGTTAAGATGGAGTTTGCCACTAAAGCTAAGAGCTAAAGAGTTGCTAGCAAGGTCTCAGAGAAAGGAACAAGAGTGAGTCCCCCAGATTGGGCAGACGTGAACGTTGTCAGATGAGTGGTTGAGGGCAGTTGCGCCAATCATAGCCAAGGTGTGCCAAGACGCCTTAATTGGTTTTATAGTAATGGTCTTTTTTAGAGAAACAAGGTCAAACATCCAGCAATCGTTACAGGAGCAACTTAAAGGAGAATTTAGTTTTTTTTAACCTTTTTTTAACCCTCTCCTCACATTAATTATTATCTGACGACTCACCCAGTGTTCTCCGCAGCGATTTGGACCGTCGTAGGCGTTGTTGTGATCGAAATAGTACTCCAAGCCAGTCCTTGAATGCGCTCCGTCGGGGCCACATGGCAGCGTGCTGTTCCTCCATGTAAATAGACAGTTTTATTCCCGTGTTCTACCCATATCGTCATTATATGAGCCCTAAAGAAAGATCAGACTGCTATTCACCCCGGGCTATTTCCACTAATCTTTACAGGGATCTCATTTCCTCATTCGGGCTGAGTTTCACCAACTCTCGTCAAGTCCCACGAGACTTTCCTGCCGGCTGGGCTGTGTACTGACTTGACGGAGCGCATTCAAGGACTGGCTTGGAGTACTATTTCGATCACAACAACGCCTACGATGGTCCAAATCGCTGCAGAGAACACTGGGTGAGTCGTCAAATAATAATTAATGTGAGGAGAGGGCTCCAGGTTAAAAAAAAAACGAAATTCTCCTTTAAACATATGTGAGAATCGAGTTCAAAATGAAGTAAAACCCCTTTGTGAGATCATGTGCAAAATAAATCAGCATTATTTGTCAGTGAAGTTACACAACTTGATACCAAAAATATGCTAAATGTTCAACACTTACTAAAATAATTTCTACTCAAAGATCACCTCTTTGGCCTTTGCAGAACTGTCAATCAGCCTCTTCAGAGATGTCAGAGTGCTGTCGCTCTGTGATGAATGTGATGAGAGAGACAGGGTGTCTGTACACGAGGGCCCTGCTGGAGACTCTGAGAAGGAAGCCAGTATGCATAGTCCATTAAAATAAACAAGTACAAGATTTTGCATTGATTTGGCTCTGTTAACTGTTACTGTCTAGTCATTGTGATAGTACAGTATGGTTTTATTTGTATCTCCCATTCTTTGACTGAATATTTTCACGCTGGGCTTGTAATTGAATATCAGAATAGCAGTGCACTGGTTGCATGTTGAAGCTGTAACCCTTCATACACGCTATAATCTGTGGTGCACATTTTTCATGCTTCCATGCAGAGGATAATGTCAAACTTTCCCAGCCTTAAAAACCAGATGCCCTTTTAATCACTTATTGTCTTCAGTGTGCCAGTTTTTACTGTCCACAGCTTTCTGCAAATAAAACCTTTGCACGGTGAGCAGATATTTAGTCGTTTGAACATGTGTGTGTAGTGCACATGACATAAAGAGGATAAATGCCCACTGGCTAAACTACTGTATGTTAAATTAACTGGTCATTGATTCCTAACTTTGTCACATCATTACTTTAAAAACTCAATGTAACCTGTGTGTGTGTGTGTGTGTGTGTGTGTGTGTGTGTGTGTGTGTGTGTGTGTGTGTGTGTGTGTTATGTATGATGCGAGGAGAAAAGCATACATTTTAGGGTTAATATATTCCCAAAAAGCGATGGTTAGCACATTGTACACAACACGCACAATTGTAGTTATAATTATGGCTGCTGATGTGTACTGGTCCATTTGTGCCCATGACTTTATCTGTACAATCTCTTACTTACCAATCACTGAATGGGCATCAGCAATAATCCAAAGCATCTTTGGGTTTTGCTCTAGGACATCACTGAAGACATCTTCATCAACCTCAACCTCTGTGTCATCCATCAGATACACTCTACTGGCCTCGGGGATGCTGAACTTCTTTTTGGCTGAGAATACACAAATAAAAGAATACAAATAAATGCACAGAAATACTGTCATCTGATGTGTCATTCCATACCTATCCGTGTTTTATTATGTAATGTTAACATAATTCAGGGTCCCCACACCTTCAACATCAAATTCAAATTCAAGGACTTTTCAAGGACTTTCAAAGCCCAATTCCCCAAATTCAAGGACCCATCACAACAGAGTTTGAGACATGGACCAAGGTTAATTACTGTTACAACACTGAGAATATTTAGAATCAAAACTAACAGAAGCTCTCAGACAATTAAAGACAGAGGCTTGAATGTGTGAACACTTCTCAACTGTGCTGTGTTCGTTCCTATCACAAATGACAGAAACCCACAGACTGCAATGCTTGTTAGAGAAATATTTAGTTTTCACTTGCCGAAAGCTGAAGACGGAGAGCGAAATTGAGGGAGAAAGTTGAGGTCCCTCAAATTTCAAATTTGAGGGACCTCAACTTTTCCCTCAATTTCGCTCTAATGCTCTATGCAGGAAAAACCCTAAATTCAAGCACTTTCAATGACCCGTGTCTATTATCAAAAACGTTTAATGCCTTGATTTTTTTTCTTCAAATTTACCAACTTTCAAGGATTTCAATGACCTGTGGGAACCCTGATAATTATTACTAACCTTCAATCAGCATGCATGCAAACGTTAGGGTTGTGCTACAACCCAGGTTTTACGAGTGAGAACGAGAGCTCTCACTAGTGCCTACAACGCTGCAACGCAGCCCTATGGAAGACTGTTATTTTGCTCCAAAATTACTTTTCATTAAAACCGACCAGCCACCCGTAGGTGGCGTGGTACCCCCTGGGACTGACACGGATCCACGTGACTACGTCACGTCCTGTCAGCCCAGGGATAATCACTCTAATTTCTTCCAGCCGCTGAGATCCGACGCACCCCGTGACGCATCGACACAGCAAGGCTGGGTAGTGAGAGCTCTCGTTCTCACTCGTAAAACCTGGGTTGTAGCACAACCCTAACGTTTTACTTCGTTTCGAACTCAAGCTCTCACTAGTGCCTTAATTCAACCGACCTTGCTGCCGGGAGCACCCCACAGGGCGACCCGAAAGGCACCGGTGAACCACAGCCATATGGCAACGTTCATGCCTGACCGTCTGACATATTAGAGTGGCAACGATACTACCTTCTTGCCACCGACAGCACCGCGTGCGCGAATTGCGAACCGGACACGTCGAGACTGTAGTACCAAACAAAAGTGTGATGAGAGGACCATGAGGCCGCGGCACACATGTCCTCCCCTGAACACCGCGCAACAACGCAGAGGATGTCGCAACACCCCGCGTAGAATGCGCCTTAATACCCTCCGGAGGTATCTTACCCACGGCAGAGTATGCCAAAGCGATCGCCTCCACTATCCAATGTGATAAGCGATCCTTGGAAAGGAGGCCACCCTGGGCCTTCTGCCAAAGCCGACCAACAACTGGTTTGGAGTGCGTAATGAACGCGTCCTGGCCACATAGGCCGAGAGCGCCCTTACTGGGCACAGCATGTGCAAGCGTCACTCCTCACCCGAACTGAACGGCGGGGGACAGAATGCTGATAAGTCTATGACCATAGACCTAAAGCTGACATTAATATTCTTAGGTTGGTAAGCCGGGTTAGGTCGCAACGTAACCCTGCGCCCATCATTCCCAAAACCACACAGGCCTGCTGCACCGAGAGGGCAATCAGGTCACCAACTCTCTTTCCTGACGACAAGGCCAGCAGCAGCGCGGTCTTTAAAGACAGAACCCTTAAATCGGCGGAGTCCAAGGGCTCAAACGGATGACCCGTTAGCCCGTCCAGCACCGTAACCAGGTCCGATTTGGGAAAAAACGCACCGCGACGGCGGGCGCAGTTTACGCGCCCCCTTCATGAAGCGCAAGACCAAAGGGTACGCCCCCACGGGGCTCCCTTCAATTCCCATATGGCAAGCAGAAATCGCGGCTACGTACACCTTAAGCGACTGCGGGGACTGACCCGCGTCAAGCAGGCTCTGAAGGAAACAGAGAACTGGTCGCACACTGCAGTTCACTGGATCCACGCCCTTACTTGCTGCATAGTGCATCCCACATTATCAGGCAAGCCCTGGGCTAGCAACTGGTCCGGTTCAGGAGCCAGACCGCTAGCTTCCACCTGCCTGGGGAGGGGTGGAACACCTCCCCCTCCGCCTGGGATAGGAGATCGGCCCGTACCGGCAATGCCCAGGGCGGATCTTGCGCCAGGGAGACCAGGTCCGCAAACCATGTCTGCCTGGGCCAAAACAGACTAAAACGAGCCGGAGGCGCTGTTCCCTCACCCTGTCCAACACCTGACGGATCAGGGGGGTCGGGGGAAACGCATAGAGCCCCTCCCTCGGCCACGCGTGCGCTTTTAGCGCGTCATGACCTAGCGGGGGCTGTCCTCCTGGATCGAGAACCACAGTGATCGACGCAGGCGCGACCAAACCTGGCCCAAACCTGTTCCATCACCCGAGGGTGGAGGCACCACTCCGTAAAAGGGGGATTGCCTCGAGACAGCAGGCCGGTCGTAACTCCGCCGTCCCGGCAGATAGACCGCTGACACTGAAAGGAGACGGGGATACACCCACAGGTGGTTCAGCGCCCCCGACCGCACACCGCCCTGTTTGTTCAGGTGGGCGATCGCTGCCCTATTGTCCGAGCGAATCAGCACATGGTGCCCATGTGTGAGCCGCTGGAAGTGTTACCTCCGCAGGCTGGGGGGACTGCGGAGGCAACGTTCTCTTTCGAGTCTGGCCGCACGCGGACTTGTCCGGCAGTGCGGTCCCCAAGAGAGCTCCCAACCAACAATGGGCCCACGGCGCCATTGATGGTGGGCTTGTCCTGAAGCAGAGCCCGGCGAATCGCCTTCAGCTCTAGCACGTTTATGTGGCGAAGCTCCTGAGCCTCCCACCGGCCGTTCGCCGAAAAATGCCCGCAAATCGCACCCCCTCCCCAGAGGGAGGCGTCTGTGCGAATCACCATCCTGAGCGGGACAGGGCCCCACCGAGTACCTCTCGAGAGGTAACGGGGGTCCGCCCATATAGCCAGTGCCTGCCAGGCCTGACCTGTCAGAGGAACCCTGCGATGACGGTCCCCGGCCGAGTCCAGGCGAAGCCTGAGAACCATATTTGGACCACGAGAGCATGTGTAGCCTCCCTAGCGGGAGCACATGCAGTGCTGAGGCCATCAGGCCCAACATCACTGTGCACTGATGCACTGACACCGAGGGCACAGACCTAACGTCCTTGGCTTGCTGTCCGAAGCGTGCGAGCCTGTCGCTCTGGTGAAAGGCTCGCAGGAAGTCTAGCTCGAGCCCCAGGAAGGTCGCCGCCTGCGCTGGGACGAGGCAACTCTTCTGCCAGTTCACCAAAAACCCTAAGGTTTGCCGGTGATCGGTCACCGATGTATGTTCCGTGGCACGGACCCTCGAGTCGGCCGCTAAGAGAACGTCGTCGAGATATAGGAAGACGCGGATCCCCCTCGCGCGGAGGGGAGCCAAGGCTGCCTCCACGCACACCGTGAGGGTTCGCGGGCTCAAAGACATGCCAAATGGCAAGACACAGAACTCGTAAGCCTTCCCCAGGAAGGAGAACCTCAGGTATTTCCTGTGTCTCCTGACCCTGTGGACATGGAAGAACGCACCTTCCAGATCCCCGGAAGTAAGAAATCCCCCTGTCTCAACTCGTTGAACAGGCGGGGAAGAGAGCATTCGGAACGGGACTTCCTCAGCATCTTGATGAGACGCCGAAGGTCCAATTTCGGACGCATGGAGCCGTCCTTCTTGGGCACGATAAGTACCTGTGGTAGAAAACCCAAGCGCACATCTGCCTTGGGAACCGAGCGAATCGCCCCTTTGGCGAGGAACGAATAACCTCCTTGTGGAGTATGTCCATGGCCTCCCCCTCCACGGCCAGATCGGGGGTCCCGTCGAACGTGGGTGTGGGCCTGGCAAACTGTAGCGCGTATCCCCTCTGGAGGGTGCGTAATGGGGACGGGGAACATAGATGCTCCCAGGCATCGAGCCTGTTGGACAAGATGGTCTCTTGTGGCCAAAGGAGCGGAACCCGTCATGAGCATATTGCTGGGCACCGGGACCTTTTGATCCGGTGCCCTGATGGGGGGGCGGGACGTGAGAGGCTACGCCCCCCCGCCGCATGGACAGTTCCGTAGAAGCTGTGCATGCTGGGGGAGAACTTCTTACGCAAGCTCCGCCTACTGACGCGCTGTTGTATCGAAGTAACCCCCCCCCCCCCTGCTGTGCGCCTTTCACAGGCTGGGGGGACTGCGGAGGTAACGTTTTTTCTCGAGACCGGCCGCACGTGGACTTGTCCGACAGTGCGGGATCCAGGCGAGCTCCCGACCAGCAATGAGCCGTCGGTGCCATTGATGGTGGGCTGTCCTAGGAGCCTCTAGCTGAGGCCAGGCCGTAGCCATGGACCAAGGTGAGCCTTGATGATGGGTATGAGACCCTGGGCGAGCTCCCGACCGAACTCGGGCACCGAGGACGGTGGGTCTAAAGCTACAAGCCGCAGGCTGGAACTAAGCCTAGCCTTGGTGAGCCAACCGGTGGGCTTGACCTGGGCGCTGCCAACCGAGGCCAGGCCGTGGCCATGGACCAAGGTGCGCTGTGCCCCCTGCCAGGCTCCCTGCACTTGCAGGGGGCGCCCCAACAAGGGAGTGCGACCCATGGAGAGCTCCCAACCACCCCGGGCCTTGGGCACCAAGGGCGGTGGGCTTGTCCTTAGAGCTACAAGCCAAAGGCTGGCACTGAGCCCAGACCTTGGCGAGCTGTAAGCCCTGCTGGACGGGAAGCGCCAGCAAGGAGCGGTACGTCTATTGTAGCGGAGGTAGCTCGCGCCCAATGTACTTAGCACACAGATACTAACTGCACGGATGCACGCCAGCTATCTGCAAAATACTATCGTTCTGTGCTAAACAGTACTAAATATTGCTATCTGCACGTATGCAAGGCAAGCTAGCTTTCACACTCCTTTGAGAGCGGACCTTGGTCCGCTCTCAAGAGCTTAGCTGCGGACAAGACCGAGGGTTCAAGGCGCCTGTGCAGCGTGCTCGTGCCCAAGGCAGAACACGAAGGGGAGGCACCAATACCCACAACCTGTTAAGCCGAGAGAACAGGCGTGGAAGCCACTAGCTAAGCTAGCATAAGCACTGAGAGACAAGCGTGCGCTAACACAAGCCTGCGCACAAGCCGGTGCAGCGAGTCTCTAGTCTCTACCCTGAGTAACACGGGGAAGCAAGCGTGACCGCAAGCAGAGGCCAGCGGCCCGCGAAGCTAGTCAATCTCAGAAGAAACTCCTCAGAGGGAGTTACAATCTAGTAGATGCTATTTGCACGAGGCAAGCAACACTTAGCAGACAAGCAAGCTGGCTAAGATGGCGCAAGTACTGAGAGAAGCGGCCCACACAACGTGCGGGGCGAGCTCACCTAGCTAGCGATCGCCCAGCTAATATCTCAGAGTGCCCCCTTCGGGGCCGACGCCAGTAAAGCTACACTACATTTATGTAGGTCCCAGCAACGCCTGTGCGGCGTGCTCCTGCCCTTAGGCATGCACACATTAAATTAATTGTGCCGGTCGTAACCGGCCAGCGTAGCCTCACAGCTAATACAGCACCTAGCTGTTCCCCCCTCTCTCTGCTAACAGGAATAACGGGGTTACCGTGCAAGCCGGGAGCAAGCTAGCTATCTAGCTAACTGAAGAGCATGGCTTCTAGCTACTACTCTCGCTTAACACGCGCCCTACACAGAGGTAGCTGGCGCGAAGTACTTAGCACACAGACACTAACTGCACGTGTGCACGTTAGCTATCTGCCACAATAACCGGGTCCGTTACCCTGTCTGGGGACGCAGCCAGATAGCTGGAGTGCTACAAGGTAGTCCAAGCTAGCTGCACTGAGCAAACTAGCTAACTATCTAACGGGCGCGCTCTAAAGCCGGCGCCTAAAGTACCTAGCACACGAAGCTAACCGCACGGGTGCCAAGCTAGCTATCTGTAACAACTGGGCTAATTAGCCTCTTTGTTCCTGTGCTACGTGGTACATTACAGTTTTGAGCGCGGACCTAAGTCGGCCCTCAAACGAAAACGCTGCCCCAGACGGGGGAGCGAAGCAAAGCTACACAGCGGCAGCAAATACCACTACACGGCGGTAGCAGCAGAACTACACGGCGGTAGCAATAAACAGTTAACTAAGGAAGATACTCTTAGCTTTTTAGATGACTTGTTCCGACGCCGCTGGTGAAGGGCACAGGATCGGGTTCCCGAAGCCTGGTTTATCCCGTCCACGCGAACCTCTTGAGGTGGGCAAATCAGACGGAACGAGCCTAGTATCTAAAGCTATGTAAGAGAGCTAATTTCAAAGTTAACCGCGGAGCTTTCTAAACACGTCTTCTCAGCGGGTGGAAGAAACGGAAAGTGATTATCCCTGCCCACATGGAAAGAATCTATATGAACATATATGCAACTATATGCAACCTATATGCAACCTATATGCAGCATATATGAGCATATAGGCCATATATATGCCGCATATAGGTTGCATATAGGCCAGATTTAGGTGCATATATGCGCATATAGGAGCATATAGGCCATATATATGCCGCATATAGGTTGCATATAGGCCAGATTTAGGTGCATATATGCGCATATAGGAGCATATAGGCCATATATATGCCGCATATAGGTTGCATATAGGCCAGATTTAGGTGCATATATGCGCATATAGGAGCATATAGGCCATATATATGCCGCATATAGGTTGCATATAGGCCAGATTTAGGTGCATATATGCGCATATAGGAGCATATAGGCCATATATATGCCGCATATAGGTTGCATATAGGCCAGATTTAGGTGCATATATGCGCATATAGGCCACATTTATGCCGCATATAGGTTGCATATAGGCCAGATTCAGGTGCATATAAGTGCATATACCGGGCATATAGGTCTCCTATAGCTTCTTTATATCCACATATAGGTACTATATGTGCACATACAGGGAATATATGTCTCCTATATAGCTTCTTTATATACACATAAAGGCCCTATATGTTCATAATACAGGTCATATAGGTCTCACTTCTTTATATCCACATATAGGCCATATATGTACACAATACAAGGTATATGCCTCCTATATAGGTCATTTACAAATCTGTTTGTATACACTGTGTCATAATCCATATATACCCAGCGAGCACAAAACGTTTTTTCAACGTTGATTTTTAGTTTAAATCTGGGTGATATTGGGTTTGAACGTCTAAGACCTAATTTCACCCTCTTTTCAACCGGCTAAAATGCGGTTACAACTTAAACGTGTAAAAAAACACAATTTGGTTCATCATATTGTTAAAACATTTCTTGTAGTTTGGAATAGAGACAATATTGATAGTGTGTGAATTGGCATTTTATTGTCTTTTATTGTGTAACTGAGAGTTGAAATCTGATCTACACGAAAACTACATTTCAACGCATTTTATGTCACATGAAATATCATAAATATGGGACTATAGGCTATGTGGTGCCAGCAAAAAGCTTCCAGGACACAACTATGGTTAATAGTTTAGCGCAATACTATAAAATAATGAATTCAGTTCCTGCAGCAACGAGCATGCGCAAGTACTTACTAGCTGTGACTGACTAGACCAAAGCGGTCTGCACCGGTCTGCACCAAGTGCAGAACGAGGTGCTCTGGGCACACTATGTTATTGTAACAGACTATACGAGGCTCTGTGTAGGCCTACCTCCTGAGTCTCTGGTGTTAAATGAAGTTAACCTCTGAAGCCGTACAGCCTACAGACTATAGATGCACACACACACACACACACACACACACACACACAACATCATTTTAGTCTGTTACGATCGTACGCATCACATAAAATAACTTCCCGATCGCTGACAATTGTGGTCTACGTTGTGTGCGAGAGAGTATATAATGTGCCCGGCTCTCTGGTTAGTATAAGAAAATGTATAGCTCAGCACTAGAGCGCACGGCTTGAACCTTGGAGAACGGGGTTCGAATCCTGTGTGCGCTGCTATTTTTTTTTATTTAAAACCCTACATATAGGTACATATATGTACATATAGGTTTCCCATATATGGTGCATACATAAAATTGGCCGATTTCCTATATTATATGTACATATAGGTACATATATGTACCTATACATATAGGTACATATAACATATAATATAGGAAAACGGCCAATTTTATGTATGCACCATATATGGGAAAACTATATGTGGCCCTATATTAAAACATATAGGGTACATATAGATTCTTTCCATGTGGGTGGGCTGACAGGACGTGATGTAGTCACGTGGATCCGTGTCAGCCCCAGGGGGTACCACGCCACCTACGGGTGGCTGGTCGGTTTTAATGAAAAGTAATTTTGGAGCAAAATAACAGTCTTCCATAGGGCTGCGTTGCAGCGTTGTAGGCACTAGTGAGAGCTTGAGTTCGAAACGAAGTAAAACTATTGTTATTTAAGCCACTTTGTAATCAAAATGGTATTTTAGGAATAAATTGAAAGCCCCTTAAATTTCAGGGAAAGACACTAATGTAGTTACAATACCCCAACTACTATTGGAGTTGCACACGGGTAAATGCTGTTTAGCAAGTTTCAACCCATTTCGACATGAGTAGTGAATAGTGTTTATAAGGTGTAGGCTGAGGCAGAGTGAGTTCAGGTTGAAAACTTGAAATTCAAATCTAAAATGTCAACTGGATGATCTTGAGTTGATCTGTTTCATCAATATAAACATTACCTTCCTTGAGAAGTGATGAATATGAGGCTCCATCTACTTTAAGGTAAGACTTCCTCCCTTGGTATTGAACTCTGAACAGCATTGCTGCTATCGTTGTTGCCTATAAAATCAGATAAAAACACAAATTTATCAAATGCACAAGAACTGTTAGTTAACATTTCCAGTGTGACTGAATGTGATCATTTCAAAGGGACGAAAGGGCATCTGTGAGGAATGCAAATGTACATGTTGCTGGTACTTTGGGATCACGATGGGCATTTCAAGCAAGCATATTATGATATTCACTGGGAACTATCCGAGCCCAGCCTGATTGACTGAATTGTCAACTTGTTACATCTGGGAACTATCCGAGCCCTGCCTGATTGACTGAATTGTCAACTTGTTACACCTGGGAACTATCCGAGCCCCGCCTGATTGACTGAATTGTCAACTTGTTACATCTGGGAACTATCCGAGCCCTGCCTGATTGACTGAATTGTCAACTTGTTACACCTGGGAACTATCCGAGCCCAGCCTGATTGACTGAATTGTCAACTTGTTACATCTGGGAACTATCCGAGCCCAGCCTGATTGACTGAATTGTCAACTTGTTACACTCCATTTCCTCCAGAAGCAGCCAAATAAACTCAATGGGCTTTTGGTTCTGCAGACTGCAGCGAGCACCTATTGACCACGTGGGCAAAAGCTGCTTACAACTAATGCTGCATTCGTTAATGGTAGGAGCTGACCAGTGGCAAGTGGCAAACGCATCATCTCCCACCTACGTGCGTTCGAGCTTCAGGATTCAAGTCGCAAAACCATGGATGCTAATAGCCGTTAGCTGTCTAAGCTAACACTATCAGCCATGGCCATATTGACTTTGGCAAGCCAGGCTAATTAATGTTAGCAAGGTAGTTAGGCTCCCTATACCGACCCATCCATAATCAATGTAACATTAGCATACGTTTTACTTTGTTGGGACTCGGAGCCTCAAATTAACGTTAGCTTAGCAAGCAAATTAGCTATATGCTAACGTTAGTATTGCTATTATAGAGTACTTACTTTATTGTTACTTTACTTTATTGTTTATTTGGACAGGACAATGCACATTAAAAGACAGTTATACACGTACAGAATCATCCATACGGGCATCCAACGGTAAAAGTGCCGGGGTTAGCCGAAGCTAATTTTCACCCGCAGTCCTCGGGACATAAGCAACTAAAAACTACAAGATAAATACAGAAAACGGGAATATAAAAGCAATATAATAAAAATGCAAAAGGGATAAAAATACATACACAAGGGATAACAATACATACACGGAACAAAAGCAATACACACAAACAGATAAGATAATAAAATGATAAAAAGATTAAATGTCCAAGAGAAGGCTATTAGTTATGTTGTGTCATTTTCACTGCGGCCGGGAGACTGTTCCATATCTTTCCGCCTACAATAGACAGGACGTTCTTACCGAAAGCGGTGCGTCTGTGGCCCAGCTCGCAGTCTCCTCTTAGGCACGCCCTGGTGGTCATACCCTCCACGGACCTCCGTTTAAAAAACTCTCCCAGAGGGGGTGGGACAAGACCATGAAGACACTTAAAAACAAAACAGGCCTGTCTGAAGGTTTTAAAATGGTCAAAATCAAGGAAATCATGCATCTTTATGATGTTACAGATATGGGCGAAGATTGGCTTTTTATCAAAGATCTTTAGAGCTTTTTTAAATAGAGATTCAATCGGCTTAAGAGCTGTTTTACATGCCAGCGACCAGCTCGTTAAGCAGTAGTCATTCAATGTGGGAAAAAATCATGGAGTGCAGGAACATCAGGGCAGCATCGTCCGTCAGGAAATTTCTGATATGTCTGAAGTTCGCCAGATTGTATTTGACTGAGTTGGTCACTTTCGTAATGTGTTTCCGAAAGGTGAGGGTTGAGTCCAAGATGACGATGATGATGATGATGATATTTGAACTCGCTTACTAGAGCGAGTTCCTCACCGTCATCATACAGACCATTTTTTTTGTATTCAAGAGGAGACAGAGAGTAGGCCTATGCAGGCTGTTAGTCAACTAAGCAAAGTTGGATACGGCTAATTCCTGGTCGGCGTCATGTTAGCTGACATTTTCCCCCTGGATTATTCTCCTCATTTAACATTATTGCCGATGCCACGTTTATCCACACTAGGTACCCCCGCTAGGTAAAGGCCCCCGGTGCTAAAACTATCTGCTAACTATTGTTTTCTAAAACATGATACTAACCAACCAAAATTTAACAAACCAAAGTTATTCCATCTTACTTGTTTTATTTCTCCAGAGCAGCAGTCGTCATCTCACACGAAGCTTGGTGGAAAAAAAGAAATAATTATGAGTTAAGAGTTACGCTAATGTAATCATGTAGCCTGGTAAAATGAGGACCGTATAGACTCAACCATCAAATACACACTGTATTAGATATTCAGCCCGTTCTCACTCCGACGGCGTCCTATATGCTGTCACTGTCACGCACAATGTGCGTCGGATGTTAACTACCAATTATTTGTGCACCCTTGTGCACAAATAATTAGCGCCCACAGGCACAGCGTTAAACAAGCACTGTGCCCCTGTTGGGGCAGACAAAAGTCAAGTTACGCCATGGCGCTGGAGCTGGTCTTCCAAGGTGAAAAGACCCTCTCCCTCACCCTGGTTATGGGGTTGGGTCTCCAGGGGAAGGTTCCGGTTGTCTCCAACCCCCTAAAGGGGTAATGGGGTACGGAGACCCCGCCAGAAGACCCAAGGGCAGGGGTTCCCAACCTGTTTTGGCTTGTGACCTCACTTTGACGTCACAAGAATCTAGGGACCCCAGACATTCAGATTTTGGTACAAGATCGGTAACCATCATCAGTGACATCATCAGTCACATAATCAATCAATCTACCCAAAGCCTAAACCTAACCTGTGCCTCTGAAGGCATAACTTTGCCTCATCCCAACAGGGGCACAGTGTTTGTTTAACGGTGCACCTGTGGGCGTACATTATGTGCGCACAAGGATGCACGTTAACATCTGACAAACAAGGTGTGTGACAGAGCGATGATATAGGATGCCGTCGGTATGATAATGTGTTGCGATATTTAATGGAATATTTTATTAAATATATTATTTAATGGAATATTTTTTGCACTCCTATTTAGTATAACAGAGAGATATTCAAAGGACTTTGAGGGTGTTTTCACACATGTCTCGTTTTGAGCAGTTCCGATACAGGGAGCGTTTTCCCACTTGATGCAGTTCGTTTGGACTGTTATTCGTTAAAAACAACATTTTCATTCTTCAGTTCCTGTTTTGGCGTGAAACTAGCATTTGCATGGATAAACTTTTGGGGGATTTTTGCATGATTGCAATCCAGCAGTTTGGAATTGACCAACTTACCTCTGGTTTCCAATATAGTAAATTAAGCTGTGGTCATCAGAGACAGCCTTCTTCTGTGATACAATGATAATCAGACTTATTGCCGTGTCTTCCTCAAAATATCCATAGGCTATTATACAATTAATTATTAATATTTTATTCCTGACAGGACAGGTGTTCATATGCGCAATCCTCTGCAGTCTCTGTGACAGTAATAGCAGAAGTTACGAGGGTATTTTACCAAATTAACGGAGATAAAAAAAAATTACTGGGGGGGGGGGGGGTTAAATAAATAAATCACCTCCCTGCTTCTCTTTCTCTCTCTCTTCTCGCTGCGCCATCAGACGTACACATATAGGCCTTCCCAATGCACACACACATTAATGTAATACTTCACAGACATTGTATAAGGTTATAAGAATAGAATCTGATCAAATCTCTGGGATACCCTCAGCACCCCCCATCACCACATGAGGCCGGAGGTCTCCTGGCCAATCCAGGAGGTTTGGCCAGCCTGTTTGGACCGTTTGATTTGTGGCTGTGTGAACACAAACGAACCAACACACAAATGCAACAATTGTATCAATGAAGCCCCTGAATCGGAACAAAGCAAACAAGCTACAGGTGTGAATACGCCCTCATTTACCAAATGATAATTGTTTGCACAAGAACACGTCTTTGAATATAACGGCTACTCCACATCCTCTCCTTCCTCCTCTACTACATCCAGATAGTTAAAGTTGGAGGCACTGACTCAATAATAGCTGCTGCCCTGTTGTTTTCATCCAAACATGTTTCAGTTCAAACCAAAACATCAAGTTGATTATCTGTAATCAAATCATTCATCAAAAGGATTTGCCTGTCAGGAATCTTACATTCAGCAAAGCCTGAAAAAAATCGTCTTTGATAATTGTGCAAACCGATTTGGATACCCCCTGTTACCTCTATAACTAAATATTACAGGAACTTTTAATATCACGTCACAGGGCTCAGGTCACATGACAGGTCCCAGATAACAATGACCCGTTGGCACAATGATGACCCACCGTTTGAACTTCCGTTGGCAGAACGCAGCCAAACTCGTGCGCACGTCTTTTTGGCCGGTGGCATCACGTTCGCCCAACATTGGAAACAGGGGGTCTGCTCACTATGCCGACAACCCACAATGCTGATAGCCTGGTTAGGGGTTAGGCTTAGAGGTTAGGGGTTAGGGGTTAGGGCGCACTAAACGCATTGCACTAAAGGCATCAGATTAGTGGGCCATCTGCATTGCGGGTTATCGGCATTGCGGGTTGTCGGCATATAGACGCGGCACCGGAAACAGTCCTATTTACTACAGTGTACTGTAATCGGTCCTCTACATGTACACACAATTTCATAATTTTTATGTTAATATTACTTTCTGAAACTTCCTTTAAACGTATATGGCAGTGTTATGTACAGGTTTAACTATTTATGCCAGATAATTAAAAAAAAGTTGTCCAGAACCCAGAATCGAACTTGTAAGCTCCAAAGTGGAAGCGCTGTGACTTGTTGAGTGAGCTATTTGTTTGCTATAGTCACATTGAGCACCTTGAATATATATAGCTGCATTGCCGTTTTCAGTGGCAAGTAATATGATTCATCCACCGCCTCTGTGACGCCACAGGTACTTAAACGATAAGACAGAAATATATTTTACATCATGTAATCATCATGGAATGGGTCTCGCGCTACTTTTGCATGCTAAAATAAAGCTGATAATGTACAATTTGATTCAAGGGGGAAAAAACCCTTTCAGAGTACAACACAAACTGTCTATTTTGCTGCAACTCGACAGTGCTGCTTAATCCAGGACCTTACTTCCTGGAACTCTTGAGAGTAAAAAACTGGTCCATTGGAGTGAATGGAGATGTCGGAACTCTTCTATTATACGGCTCTGGTCCGACCTAGTGCCAACAGCAGCCCAACCATTTATGTCCAACCTAGTGTGAACGTTGGCCCAACTTTGGACCAACTACATCTTCAGCTGCCGACCGATGCAGACCATTACCAATGTTGAGTCAATAGGTCATTGTTATCTGGGATGCTTTGTGACGGACAATTAAAGGGATCAAATCTAGACTTACTCATAGTTTTGTAAACAGAGTGAAAAACAGAATGTTTTTTTTCTCTTTCCAATAGGAACCTGAGAGTCAGGAGATTTGACTGGATTAAAGCAAGAACAGATAACAGATAACAGATAACAGATAACAGATAACAGAGAAGAGCCTGTCATCTGGGAGAAGGCAGGGCCAGACATCTTTTGTTTACCTGTCGCTTGCAGCACAAGGTGAAGCAAGCCATCTTTGAGTATCAGACTGTTGTGATTTTATGTCCAATTCGCCATATGTGACGACTGTGGAGATGGTGATCTTGAAGACATTTTGGAACGGCACCAGTGATGTCCTGTACTCTGGCTCCTGGGAAGTAGAGAGATCCTCCTGGGAAACAGAGAGATCCTCCTGGGAAACAGAGATCCTCCTGGGAAACAGAGAGATCCTCCTGCAAGCAGAGAGATGCTCCTGGGAAGCAGAGATCCTCCTGGGAAACAGAGTGGGAAACAGAGAGATCCTCCTGGGAAACAGAGATCCTCCTGGGAAGCAGAGAGATCCTCCTGCAAGCAGAGAGATGCTCCTGGGAAACAGAGAGATCTAATTAAAGTCAATTAATAAATTGTGTGTGTGTCTGTGTTTGAATGATTGCATTACCCCAAATGCTTTATACACATACTCTTATAGGCTATTTCTTATAGCATCTCTATAGATACAGTCGGTCTGTGTGGGAACGCCCACAAAAAGTTATTGTTGTGTCAGTAGGACGGTGGGGGGAAACCCCCCATATATCTCAATGGGCTGACTGACCAGCGGAAGGTGCTCCGGCTCTACACTACAGGATTGGGGATTCAAGAGCACATAGACGTCAGATGTTCAGATGTGCGTTTACTGTGGGGGTTGAATCCCCAATCCTGTCTGCGTGAGTTGGACTAGCAGCTTAATGCTAACTATCCTGAATCAGGAGAATGGTCGGATGGCTACCTGCCTCAGCCATCCGGCCGCTTCAGCTCATTCAGAACGCTGCAGCCCGTCTGGTGTTCAACCAACCTAAATTCTCTCATGTCACTCCCCTCTCCCGTGACCTTCACTGGCTTCCCATCTTGGCTCGCATCAAATTCAAGACACTGCAGTCCACCTGACAGCCCCTCCGTATCTGCAATCTATGGTCAAGTTCCAAACTTTGCATCGCTCCCTCCGCTCCTCCACCCGTCCAGATCGCTACGTGGGCTCAAAAGTCGCTCACACAAGCGAGCGGTCTCTCTGAAGGTGTCAACAGCCACTGGGCACCTTATGGGGAGAAGGTATGCAGGTCGGGCTCATAGATTGAAGGTGGTGAGATAGTTGAACGAATTCCCCTACCTCCTGGTTTATTAGTTAGACATCCTATACCGTAAGTGTCCACAATGAAGTAACTGCGGATAGGCTAGTTAGGATCGCCCGAAAGAGAAAAAGGCATGGTGAGAGGAATGAACCAGGTTTCGATTACGCTGTACTGCATAATCCAGCATTATTAACAATTGTCAATTTAGGCATTCCAGCGCACCCCGTACACGCGGCTAAACACCCATTACCAGTCCTTTAATGGTCTCCTCGTTATTTTAATTTTTTTACAGATATTTGCAGCCTTTCCCGGTGGCGATATTTTTTTTCCCGTGATAGCGAAGGCTAGGCCGATTTATACATCACAACGCTATGCATTGTGGGAAATTCCCTTTCCGTAAGTGACAGCTGCTCCCTTACGGTAAGGGGGCAGAAAGGGCTCACTCCAAGCCCTCATTCACGTTGCGACTTAGCCCTCACTCCCTTCACGTGAACGTGCCTCTAAGAGGGTGAGTCAGTAAGGGGGCGGATTGGAATGGGCCAGAGAGAGACAGAGAGGGAGAGAGGGGATGGTTGGACTGGTTTGACCCAGGAAATATCAACGCATCTCTTCCTGTTTTAAATCTAAAGGTCTGGGCATGTTTTGCCTCCTCTGCAGAGGAAACAGAGAAAACAAACACTGCTTCCTCAGTGCTTCCTCAGTGCTGCCTGTCTGTGCTGAGGGTGCGGTCACTCACTTCCTCATAACTTCTGCTTGAGGCAGCAAGTCAGTGCAAGCAGCCTGGGTTGAGTTCAGCCCCGACAACACGAGTAAACTGTTTATTTAAACAGAAATTGCCTTTTTAAACGGCGGAGATTATAAACACATCGCTGCTGATTGGGTAACCCCTCTGAGATGGCCACAAACAAGAGACAACATACCTCAAAGGCTGTTGTGCAACGTTGCACATTACGTTGAAACCCGGAAAACGTAGCATGTGGTGCACACCATTTAAGAGATTGAACACACCCCCGGTTACATAATGCGGAAACCTTCTAGGCTATCTCAAAGCTATTTTTCCCAAGGAAGAAAAAAATGGTTTTAAAGTACCTTAAAGTACCTGAAACTTCCACAGGTTATTTTTGGGTACAAAATCCATTTATGATTAAAAAAAAAAAGAATTTGTAGATCGATGGTTTCAGCCTGAGAGTGAGCGAGTATATACAACACAGTACAATAGGCTACAATACAAGACAAGACAAGACAAGACAAGAAAAGATAGTTTCCACAACATCACTAATGTTGAAGTAGATCTGTTGATATACACAGGAAAGTAAAATAGAAAGGAAACTGGCATGGAAATCGATGGTACAATACCTTTTGTTGGAGAAAGTTACAGTATCTGCGTCCGTGAAGATCAAAACAAAGAGAGGAAGAGAGAGAAGGAAGGGGAGGGGCAGGAGAGAGAGAGAGAGAGAGAGAGAGTGAGAGAGAGAGAGAGAGAGAGAGAGAGAGAGAGAGAGAGAGAGAGAGAGAGAGAGAGAGAGAGTGAGAAGAGTGTGTGTTTGTAGGCATGATGCAGCCACACATTCCACACACAGAGCAGGGAGAGTTTGACAAGTCTGCTGTTAACACTTTCCACCCAGTGGGGTTTGGAAGTGTTTCTCTCCTAGAATTAAGAATAGCTTCACAACTACCATGTTCATACTGAATGCATGGTCTTGTACTCTATGGACACGTAAGTAAGTCAAATATTGTATTCCAAGTGTGTGGAACATTGCAACTGTTACTATGCTTGAGTAAATTGTGATAAACCAAAGGAGAAATGTACATTTGTATCCTCGCCTAAAATGTATTCTTTAGACAGCAGATAACACCATGATGACAATAATCCAATGCAAAGAGAAGCCACAACTACACAAAATCTGAAAGAAATTCCTCAAAGCACATAGAATCAATGGTTTTATTAAGGATATTACCATCCATCTCCATTGCCAAATTGTTTTTTTTACCTCCTGAAAGGCAATCTGGCTACAAAATACTAGGCTACTGACATCCACTACAGGACACTATTTGCCCACAATGCTGCCTTTGGGCATGGCACTTACCCTCGAGAACATCAGAATCTACCATTGTTCACAGTAGCCCAAAGCTGCGCGTAAATTGCGCATATGGATAGCTTCACAGGGAAGTAACGTTGACGGTCATGTGACACCTCTTTGGAAAGCTTGCGATGTTTCCTATAAGATCACATTGAGTCTGGAGTCTGCAACCACTGCACCACGGCCTCTACTGAGAGGATTAGAGAAGCGTGGCAGGGGGAACTTGGCATTGACTTATCTGACATTATATGGGATAGGATTCTGTCCGTGATACAACTCTGCTCAGTTAATAGTAGACACCAACTGATCCAATTTAAAGGCACTCACCGTCTTCACTATTCTAAGCATAGGTTGCACAAGATTTACCCGTCTGTCTCACCACTGTGTGACAGGTGTCAGGTGTCGGAGGGCACTCTGTCTCATGCCTTCTGGTTCTGCCCTTCACTGACCTGGGACAAAATATTTGACTGGTAGGCTACTCAAAATAACCATTTAGCCGGAGGCAGAACTCGCCATCTTCGGCTGCTCTGAGTCCTCTCTGGACTTCCCTACAGCTGTGCAACCATCTCTGACACTGACAATTGTTGCCAAGAAACTCATTCTGCAGGAATGGAAGTCCCCCTCTCTACCTTCTTTTCAGGTGTGGTTGGCGGACATGATCTCTATTATACCGATGGAGAGACTCCTGAGGACCAACTCACTTGGGAGATTTCTGACTGTTTCAGGCCCGTTTCTGGCCTATACCTTGACGAGGTTGGGGTCGACGGATGATTCGCCCGGCTGGTCTCTCATGGACCCCCATGCATATTTTGTTTTACAAGCACATAAGCACCTTATGCAGCTGGTAGCACCAGGTTGTAATATTGGAGTGTCGATGTATTTTTATCTTTTTCTTTTTTCTTTTTATCTTTTTTTTTTTCCTGTATCTGAATTTGTTCATCTTTGTTTTTTGCTGTTATGAAAATGGCAAAATGAAATGTTTAAAAAAAGAACGAAAAAAGAGAGTCTGGAGTCTGCAATATCACCAAACACCATTAGATGGCAGCCAAAGACTGTGTAAGAAATTGAGGCGCTGCATTGCCACTCGCCAATATAGCATCCAGTGCTTCCTATTATGACTGGATAACCACTTGTATGGACTCAAAAGACAACAAAACGGTGAGTAAACGAGAATAGTTGCTTTTGATGACGATCGCTTTGGGATTTGATGGAATGTTGAGACATAAACACAAAATTTGACACGTTCATTCGGAAATGTTGAAGTTTGACTGTGTGGTTGCTAGGGGCTGGCTTGAGTCTACTTCAGGGGTGGACTGTTGTGAAATGGATCTAGCATTGCATTTCTCCTCTTTGCTCTCTTATCTTTTCATGGCTCTTATTTTCTAACTAAAATGTTAAAATGAGTGACAAACAACCATTGTTTGGACAAAATAATATACTTGAGGGTTGATTTGCCGGCGAACAAAACAGGCCTCTTAAGTGTGATGGATTTGGAAAAAAAACACCGTCCAAGCAGCGGAGTTTTAAATAGGCATTAAATATGAATTTACAGTCCATGTTAAATAGATATTAAATGTAATATGAATTACAGTCCAAGCGGTGCTCGGTGTAGTTAACAAGAGTAATCTAATGCAGTAGAAGTTCTTGTAGAAGCAGCTATAATATAATACTTTATTGTAATGAGTGTTAGTCCAGCTGCTGTAGCTTGTAGTTGGGAAGAAGCTGTTCTTGTTGCGAGAGGTTCTGGTCTCGACAGACCTCAGTCTCTTGCCGAGGTGGTGTTTCAAAAGGTTTGTGACCGGGGTGGGAGGGGTCGGCCATGATCTTACGAGACCGCTTCAGCATCCTAGCTGTGTGCAGGTCCTGAAGGGATGGCAGGTTGCATCCGATCACCTTCTCAGCACAGCGGATGATGCGCTGCAGCCTGTTGATGTCCTTGAGAGTGGCAGCAGTGTACCAGATGGTGATGGAGGAGGTAAGGATGACTCAATGATGGAGGTGTACAAGTGCACCATCGTGGCCTTTGGCAGTTTGAATTTCTTCAGCTGCCAAACAAAGTACATCCTCTGCTGTACCTTCTTGGTGAGAGCTCTGATGTTCAGCTCCCACTTCAGGTCCTGGTTGATGGTGGTTCCCAGGAAGTGGAAGGACTCCACAGTGTTGACTGGGGAGTCAGCCAGGGTGATGGTGGAAGGTGGGGCTTGGTTCCTCCTGTAATTCACAATCATCTCGACTGTCTTTTGAGCATTTAGCAGTAGGTTGTTTTGACTGCACCAAGTCACCAGATGGTGACCTCCTGCCTGTATACAGACTGTATTATCTTCTGTTCTGGTACTGCTCTGCCAGTTGCTGCTGTGGCACCCCAATTTCCCCACAGAGCAAGGTTAATAAAGTGATATATTAAAGGAGAGCTCTGTTTTATTTACAACCTATATGATTTTGAAGTCACCCTGATACGTTTGGTTTGTTATACATGCCCTGAAACGATAATATGTTTTGAACTGAAAACTGAAAACGAGGAATACGGGGCATGTGTAATGCTTGTATGTAAGTCCTGTAAATAGCTTATTCTCTGACCCGCAGTGGCTTATATCCTTATTATATCATAGAGACAATGAGAAAATGAATGATGTATTTACCTTGGTGCAGCTGTCTCAGCCTGCTCTGTTTGCTGTCAGTCACATTGACACGACCCTAAAGGGTCTTTTAAGTTAAGTTAAGTTAAGTTATCCTTTATTTATCCCCTTGGGGAAATTCATCCTCTGCATTTGACCCATCCTCTAATAGGAACCTTCCTAGAACTAGGAGCAGTGGGCAGCCACTGTGCAGCGCCCGGGGACCAACTCCAGTTCTTTTGCCAGTACCTTGGTCAGGGGCACTGACAGGAGTATTAACCCTAACATACAT
>NC_139635.1:12369348-12451848 GCF_964638095.1 Poromitra crassiceps
CTTGAATAGAATAGAATAGAATAGAATAGAATAGAATAAAGATTTTTCAGGTAAAGTTAGGTAAGATATGATATGATATGATAAGGTTCAAATAGAACAGAATACAATTAAAACTCAACTAAGCATAAAAGAATATAAGAAAGTTTTTCCAGGTAAGGTAAGGTCAGGTAAGATATAATATAATATAATAGAACTGGATGGACCCAGATTTAGAGAAGAGAAGAGAAGAGAAGAGAAGAGAAGAGAAGAGAAGAGAAGAGAAGAGAAGAGAAGAGAAGAGAAGAGAAGAGAAGAGAAGAGAAGAGAAGAGAAGAGAAGATGTTTATCGTCACTCCGTTTGCACAAGTACACTCATGTGAAATTCTTAGGCCAGGAGGCTCTGCAGGACATAAATACAGTATAGCAAAGCAACAACCAATAAGGATGAAACATAGCATAAACTAGCAAATAAGCTAGCAATAAAAATATAAATTTGTAAAGAGAAAACGATAAGTGTGATGGCATTTTCACACTGTGTTATATTGTGATAACATTTTATATATTATGTTGTAATAAAATAATCATTTATCTTTTAAAGTCAATCCTTTCGAGTCTTCTTAATTGATTGAGAATCAATAGATTTCCATCACAATAAGCAATCATAAGCAATAATAATATAAATGTGAAAAGACCCTTTAGGGTCGTGTCAAAGCACATCCGGGGGACTTGCAGGATCTACTCTTTAGCCGATACGTAGCCTAGCATGCTAAACACTGCTGATATTTTATTTATGTTTTCAAGAATATAGACGATTCATTAGATTTCGATGGACGCCCGTATGGAATAACGTCATATGGATTACAAACTGAGCAGTGGGGGAACGGGAGCTGCAATCTACCAATGTGACGGACAGGAAACAGAACAGGCTGAGACAGCTGCACCAAGCTAAATACATCATTCATTTTCTCATTGTCTCTATGATATAATAAGGATATGAGTCGCTGCGGGTCAGAGAATAAGCTATTTACAGGACTTACATACAAGCCCCGTATTCCTCGTTTTCAGTTTTCAGTTTTCAGTTCAAAACATGTTTCAGGGCATGTATATCAAACCAAACTTATCAGGGTGACTTAAAAATCATATTTAAAGCTGGAAATAATAAAAATAAAATCCAGGTTGTAAAAAAAAAAAAACAGAGCTCTCCTTTAATATATCACTTTATTAACCTCGCTCTGTGGGGAAATTGGGCCACAGCAGCAACTGGCAGAGCAGTACCAGAACAGAAGATAATACAGTCTGTATACAGGCAGGAGGTCACCATCTGGTGACTTGGTGCAGTCAAAACAACCTGCTGGTAAATGCTCAAAAGACAGTGGAGATGATTGTGAATTACAAGAGGAACCCAGCCCCACCTTCCACCATCACCCTGGCTGACTCCCCAGTCAACACTGTGGAGTCCTTCCACTTCCTGGGAACCATCATCAATCAGGACATGTGGGAGTGGGAGCTGGACATCTCACCAAGAAGGCACAGCAGAGGATGTACTTTGTGTGGCAGCTGAAGAAATTCAAAGTGCCAAAGGCCACGATGGTGCACTTGTACACCTTCATCATTGAGTCCATCCTTACCTCCTCTATCACCATCTGGTACACTGCTGCCACTCTCAAGGATATCAACAGGCCGCAGCGCATCATCCGCTGTGCTGAGAAGGTGATCGGATGCAACCTGCCATCCCTTCAGGACCTGCACACAGCTAGGATGCTGAAGCGGTCTCGTAAGATCATGGCAGACCCCTCCCACCCCGGTCACAAACTTTTTGAAACACCCCCTCGGCAAGAGACTGAGGTCTGTCGAGACCAGAACCTCTCGCCACAAGAACAGCTTCTTCCCAATACAAGCTACAGCAGCTGGACTAACACTCATTACAATAAAGTATTATACCTGCTTCTACAATAATTTCTACTGCATTAGATTACTCTTGTTAACTACACCGAGCACCGCTTGGACTGTAATTCATATTACATTTAATATCTATTTAACATGGACTGTAAATTCATATTTAATGCCTATTTAAAACTTGGACGGTGTTTTTTTTCCAAATCCATCACACTTAAGAGGCCTGTTTGCCACCAAATCAACCCTCCAAGTATATTTTGTCCAAACAATGGTTGTTTGTCACTCATTTTAACATTTTAGTTAGAAAATAACAGCCATGAAAAGATAAGAAATCAAAGAGGAGAAATGCAATGCTAGATCCATTTCACAACAGTCCACCCCTGAAGTAGACTCAAGCCAGCCCCTAGCAACCACACAGTCAAACTTCAACATTTCAGAATGAACGTGTCAAAGTTTGTGTTTATGTCTCAACATTCCATCAAATCCCAAAGCGATTGTCATCAAAAGCAACTATTCTCGTTTACTCACCGTTTTGTTGTCTTTTGAGTCCATACAAGTGGTTATCCAGTCATAATAGGAAGCACTGGATGCTATATTGGCGAGTGGCAATGCAGCGCCTCAATTTCTTACACAGTCTTTGGCTGCCATCTAATGGTGTTTGGTGATATTGCAGACTCCAGACTCTCTTTTTTCATTCTTTTTTTAAACATTTTATTTTGCCATTTTCAGAACAGCAAAAAACAAAGATGAACAAACTCAGATACAGGAAGAAAAAAAAAGATAAAAAGAAAAAAGAAAAAGAAAAAAATACATCGACACTCCAATATTACAACCTGGTGCTACCAGCTGCATAAGGTGCTTATGTGCTTGTAAAACAAAATATGCATGGGGGTCCATGAGAGACCAGCCAGGTGAATCATCCGTCGACCCCAACCTCGTCAAGGTATAGGCCAGAAACGGGTCTGAAACAGTCAGAAATCTCCCAAGTGAGTTGGTCCTCAGGAGCCTCTCCATCCGTATAAATAGAGATCATGTCCGCCAACCACACCTGAAAAGAAGGTAGAGAGGGGGACTTCCATTCCTGCAGAATGAGTTTCTTGGCAACAATTGTCAGTGTCAGAGATGGTTGCACAGCTGTAGGGAAGTCCAGAGAGGACTCAGAGCAGCCGAAGATGGCGAGTTCTGCCTCCGGCTAAATGGTTATTTTGAGTAGCCTACCAGTCAAATATTTTGTCCCATGTCAGTGAAGGGCAGAACCAGAAGGCATGAGACAGAGTGCCCTCCGACATCTGACACCTGTCACACAGTGGTGAGACAGATGGGGAAATCTTGTGCAACTTATGCTTAGAATAGTGAAGACGGTGAGTGCCTTTAAATTGGATCAGTTGGTAACTGAGCAGAGTTGTATCACGGACAGAATCCTATCCCATATAATGTCACATAAGTCAATGCCAAGTTCCCCCTGCCACGCTTTTCTAATCCTCTCAGTAGAGGCCGTGGTGCAGTGGTCGCAGACTCCAGACTCAATGTGATCTTATAGGAAACATCGCAAGCTTTCCAAAGAGGTGTCACATGACCGTCAACGTTACTTACCTGTGAAGCTATCCATATGCACAACTTACGCGCAGCTTTGGGCTTCACGGGCTATACTGTGCACATTGGTAGATTCTCATGTTCTCCAGGGTAAGTGCCATGCCCAAAGGCAGCGTTGTGGGCAAATAGTGTCCTGTAGTGGATGTCAGTAGTATTTTGTAGCCAGATTGCCTTTCAGAAGGTTAAAAAAAATCTTTCAAATTGTATAGTTGTGGCTTCTCTTTGCATTGGATTATTGTCATCATGGTGTTATCTGCTGTCTAAAGAATACATTTTAGGCGAGGATAAAAATGTACATTTCTCCTTTGGTTTATCACAATTTACTCAAGCATAGTAACAGTTGCAATGTTCCACAAACTTGGAATACAATATTTGACTTACTTACGTGTCCATAGAGTACAAGACCATGCATTCAGTATGAACATGGTAGTTGTGGAGCTATTCTTAATTCTAGGAGAGAAACACTTCCAAACCCCCCTGGGTGGAAAGTGTTAACAGCAGACTTGCCAAACTCTCCCTGCTCTGTGTGTGGAATGTGTGGCTGCATCATGTTGCTGCCTACAAACACACACTCTTCTCACTCTCTCTCTCTCTCTCTCTCTCTCACTCTCTCTCTCTCTCTCTCTCTCTCTCTCTCTCTGTGTCTCTCTCCTGCCCCTCCCCTTCCTTCTCTCTCTTCCTCTCTTTGTTTTGATCTTCACGGACGCAGATACTGTAACTTTCTCCAACAAAAGGTATTGTACCATCGATTTCCATGCCAGTTTCCTTTCTATTTTACTTTCCTGTGTATATCAACAGATCTACTTCAACATTAGTGATGTTGTGGAAACTATCTTTTCATGTCTTGTCTTGTCTTGTCTTGTCTTGTCTTGTCTTGTATTGTAGCCTATTGTACTGTGTTGTATATACTCGCTCACTCTCAGGCTGAAACCATCGATCTACAAATTCTTTTTTTTTTAAATCATAAATGGATTTTGTACCCAAAAATAACCTGTGGAAGTTTCAGGTACTTTAAGGTACTTTAAAACCATTTTTTTCTTCCTTGGGAAAAATAGCTTTGAGATAGCCTAGAAGGTTTCCGCATTATGTAACCGGGGGTGTGTTCAATCTCTTAAATGGTGTGCACCACATGCTACGTTTTCCAGGTTGAACGTAATGTGCAACGTTGCACAACAGCCTTTGAGGTATGTTGTCTCTTGTTTGTGGCCATCTCAGAGGGGTTACCCAATCAGCAGCGATGTGTTTATAATCTCCGCCGTTTAAAAAGGCAATTTCTGTTTAAATAAACAGTTTACTCGTGTTGTCGGGGCTGAACTCAACCCAGGCTGCTTGCACTGACTTGCTGCCTTAAGCAGAAGTTATGAGGAAGTGAGTGACCGCACCCTCAGCACAGACAGACAGCACTGAAGAAGCAGTGTTTGTTTTCTCTGTTTCCTCTGCAGAGGAGGCAAAAAATGCCCAGACCTTTAGATTTAAAACAGGAAGAGATGCGTTGATATTTCCTGGGTCAAACCAGTCCAACCATCCCCTCTCTCCCTCTCTGTCTCTCTCTGGCCCAATTCCAATCCGCCCCCTTACTGACTCACCCTCTTAGAGGCACGTTCACGTGAAGGGAGTGAGCCCTTTCTGCCCCCTTACCGTAAGGGAGCAGCTGTCACTTACGGAAAGGGAATTGCCCACAATGCATAGCGTTGTGATGTATAAATCGGCCTAGCCTTCGCTATCACGGGAAAAAAAATATCGCCACCGGGGAAGGCTGCAAATATCTGTAAAAAAAAAAAAATTAACGAGGAGACCATTAAAGGACTGGTAACGGGTGTTTAGCCGCGTGTACGGGGTGCGCTGGAATGCCTAAATTGACAATTGTTAATAATGCTGGATTATGCAGTACAGCGTAATCGAAACCTGGTTCATTCCTCTCACCATGCCTTTTTCTCTTTCGGGCGATCCTAGCTAGCCTATCCGCAGTTACTTCATTGTGGACACTTACGGTATAGGATGTCTAACTAATAAACCAGGAGGTAGGGGAATTCGTTCAACTATCTCACCACCTTCAATCTACGAGCCCGACCTGCATACCTTCTCCCCATAAGGTGCCCAGTGGCTGTTGACACCTTCAGAGAGACCGCTCGCTTGTGTGAGCGACTTTTGAGCCCACGTAGCGATCTGGACGGGTGGAGGAGCGGAGGGAGCGATGCAAAGTTTGGAACTTGACCATAGATTGCAGATACGGAGGGGCTGTCAGGTGGACTGCAGTGTCTTGAATTTGATGCGAGCCAAGATGGGAAGCCAGTGAAGGTCACGGGAGAGGGGAGTGACATGAGAGAATTTAGGTTGGTTGAACACCAGACGGGCTGCAGCGTTCTGAATGAGCTGAAGCGGCCGGATGGCTGAGGCAGGTAGCCATCCGACCATTCTCCTGATTCAGGATAGTTAGCATTAAGCTGCTAGTCCAACCCACGCAGACAGGATTGGGGATTCAACTCCCACAGTAAACGCACATCTGAACATCTGACGTCGATGTGCTCTTGAATCCCCAATCCTGTAGTGTAGAGCCGGAGCACCTGGTCAGTCAGCCCATTGATATATATGGGGGGTTTCCCATCCTACTGACACAACAATACCAGAAGTAACGTTTTGTGGCCGTTCCCACACAGACCGACTGTATCTATAGAGAGGCTATAAGAAATAGCCTATAAGAGTATGCGTATAAAGCATTTGGGGTAATGCAATCATTCAAACACAGACACACACACAGACACACACACAGACACACAGACACACACACAGACACACACACACACACACACACACACACTTGGTTTGTTTATGTGCAAATCAGTGCAATAAACATGGACATATAAGCACATCATCAACTATACAAGAGGCTATAGGAAATGATGAGTGAGTGTGTGCGTCAAAGTGCATTCCAGGAATTCCATGTGTTAAATTAAGGATGATTGGACATAGCCTACGTATATGAAATGTACCATGAGTGTAACAGCATCTGATAATGCAGCATAATGAAAGCAGTCTAAAACCAGGCCAGCTCCGTGCTGAAAGGGCGCAGTGCACTGTATGCAGTGATATTCCCATGTGTTTTAAATGAAATAAATTGTGAATGAAGTAGCCTATGGCTTTAGATCAAAACATAACATAACAGCTTACAGAACACTCAGTTGGTGATCGCCCTCTATAATCAAATCAGTTTAACACTACAGGGACAGCTCCATGGTGCTGAAAGAACACACAGGCTACTTCCCAATACCATAAATAATGGAGAGAGAAAAACAACACACGAGAAAATAGACTTTGTTATATCGAGATAACGAAATAAGAAGTAGTTATCATGATAAAATGGCTTCCGTAGGCTACTTGCCCTATTAGATGCTTTGATAAATGTGTTTTTCACTGTGGAAAGAGGTTTGCTGCCACACAAAGTTTACAACGGACGATAATGTGCTTAGCATCCTTGACTGACATAGATTCAAAGCAATGGGAAAACTTCCAGCTGTTGAAAGTCTGCCTCTCTCCTCACACTTGCTATTTTAACTCATAGCCGACATAACCTGCTTTAATTGACTTTAATTAGATCTCTCTGTTTCCCAGGAGGATCTCTCTGTTTCCCAGGAGGATCTCTCTGCTTCCCAGGAGGATCTCTCTGCTTCCCAGGAGGATCTCTGTTTCCCAGGAAGATCTCTGCTTCCCAGGAGCCAGAGTACAGGACATCACTGGTGCCGTTCCAAAATGTCTTCAAGATCACCATCTCCACAGTCGTCACATATGGCGAATTGGACATAAAATCACAACAGTCTGATACTCAAAGATGTCTTGCTTCACCTTATGCTGCAAGCGACAGGTAAACAAAACAAAACCTGCCTTCTCCCAGATGACAGGCTCTTCTCTGTTATCTGTTATCTGTTCTTGCTTTAATCCAGTCAAATCTCCTGACTCTCAGGTTCCAGTTTGAAAAAGAAAAAAAACATTCTGTTTTTCACTCTGTTTACAAAACTATGAGTAAGTCTAGATTTGATCCCTTTAATTGTCCGTCACAATGCACCCCAGATAACAATGACCTATTGACTCAACATTGGTAATGGTCTGCATCGGTCGGCAGCTGAAGATGTAGTTGGTCCAAAGTTGGGCCAACGTTCACACTAGGTTGGACATAAATGGTTGGGCTGCTGTTGGCACTAGGTCGGACCAGAGCCGTATAATAGAAGAGTTCCGACATGTCCATTCACTCCAATGGACCAGTTTTTTACTCTCAAGAGTTCCAGGAAGTAAGGTCCTGGATTAAGCAGCACTGTCGAGTTGCAGCAAAATAGACAGTGTGTGTTGTACTCTGAAAGGGTTTTTTCCCCTTGAATTAAATTGTACATTATCAGCTTTATTTTAGCATGCAAAAGTATCGCGAGACCCATTCCTGGCTGAGAGAGAGAGTGGCGTTAGCGGCGGACCAAAATGAGAGACTCATCAGCCAATGAACAGCCAAAGTACAACACAAACTGTCTATTTTGCTGCAACTCGACAGTGCTGCGTTTTTTACTCAAGAGTTCCAGGACCTTACTTCCTGGAAAAAAACTGGTCCATTGGAGTGAATGGAGATGTCGGGACTCTTCTATCTATACGGCTCTGGGTCGGACACATAACTCCAATCAATTATTATTATTATCTCCTGATCATGTTTTCGGCCGCGTCTGTCTGTGTGTCTGTGCGTCTATCTGTCTGTGCGTCTGTCTGTCTGTGCGTTCGGCCGCGTCTGTCTGTGCATCTGTGCGTCTGTCTGTCTGTGCGTCTGTCTGTCTGTGTGTTCCTCCTCTCCTCTAGCTTGGCCTTTGCGTATCTCGAGAACCGTTGGTCGGATCGACTTCAAACTTTGGGAGTGTGCTAAGGAGGAGTAGTGACGGAGTGTAGTGACCTGTTTTCATGCACTTCGGCATAGCGCCACCTACTGGCAAAACAATTGTTTATCTAAACAACTTATCTCAACAACCGTTCGTTGGATCGATTGCAAATTTGGGGAGTGCGCTGATGGGAACTCGACACAGTGCAGTGCCGAATTTCGTGTAATTCGGCATAGCGCCACCTACTGGCAAAAAATGATAATCTTGCAATCGGCATAGCGCCACCTACTGGCAACAATTAATTTTTTTATCTCAACAACCGTTGGTTCGATCGACTTGCAGTGCAGTGTCGAATTTTGTACAATTTGGCACAGCGCCACCTACTGGCAACACAAAAAGTGGTTTATCTTGAGAACCGTTCATCCCATTGACTTCAAACTTGAGGAGTGTGCTGCTGGGAACTTGACGTAGCGCAGTGCTGAATTTCTTGCAATTTGACAGCGCCACCTACTGGCAACACAAAAAGCAGTTTATCTCAAGGAGTGCAGTGTGTGTGTGTGTGTGTGTGGGGGGGGGGTGCCCATGGGGTTGTACTTTGGGGGAACAGGCACTGCACTAGTAATACATAAATACTGACTGGTTATTTGGCCCAGTGTTATGAAAACATATACACAGACATACACTCAGTCAGACTGCCCTTGAGAAACCCCAATCCCACCATTCTACGCGTAACCGCATCCCCTAATCAAGAAAACTAAACAATTATTCTAACACAAACACAATAAAAAACTTGACAAAAACACATAAATACGTGGGTTACAACCAGAGCATGTGAGCGGAGTGGAGCGGTGATAATTACCGGTCCTCGCTCCCGGAGGGGCCCTTTCCACCCGCTCCAGCGCTCACGGCCGCTCCCGGCCGCTCCGCTCCAGACCGCTCCCCGCTCCATACAGATTTCACCTGCTCGCACTCACCGCTCTGCTCCGCTCAAAAGAATAAAAAAGAAGAAAAGGCCAGGGTGTTTTAATTTGCGTTTAAATGCCTGGGCAATGGGCATTGCTCACTACAAATAACATGAGCTCAGGAGAGTCGGCTGCATGTTCGTTTCTCTTCCTTCTTGTCTTGCAGCAGCTGGCAAGAAAATAGTGGGCGTGCACATGCCCATGCACCATGCATTCTGGTTCGAACATGTTGTGATCGAAACTGGAGCGGTACTGAGCGGGTGATCGGTGCCGCTCCAACTTTCGCTCCGGTACCGCTCTGGTCCCCGCTCGCTGCTCGCGCCAAAATCCCCCCGATCCGCTCCTCGCTCACTCCATGCTCCGCTCACATGCTCTGGTTACAACACATACAATAAACCCATCATGAATACATACAACACTAAAATAAAAGCAGACAATAACAATAACAATATATGATTTACAATAGCATCTCAGTATGACAACACTCACTAACACATTGCATTCAGGCGATGTCTCGTCACACACATGGTCTATAGGTCAGCTTGGGGGAAAACGCAGTCCTGGCGGAGATCTGCACTCCACCGAGTGCACTTTTCTAGTTATTATTATTATTATTATTATTATTATTATTATTATTATTATACAGTATCCTAAATAGCCTAAATAAAGCTATGGATTTATTTTCTTTGTTTGCCTTTCTTCATAAGATAAGGAATTCAGACCAAATTTTGCTACAATGTGGCAATTGGTTATGAGCCAATGTTGTGCCAATCCTGCAAAAACCTTGAGAAAACAAATATTTTGCCACATGAAAAAATAAAACTTAGCATTTTATTGTTACGTTATTATATCATAACTTTACTATTGACGTTCCCTACTAAACATCATCACACTCATACTTGACGCCCATTTAATATAAAAACACATATGCCATAAATATTATTAACAACAGCAAACAAATAGCTCACTCACCAAGTCACAGCGCTTCCACTTTGAAGCTTACAAGTTCGATTCTGGGTTCTGGACAACTTTTTTTTAATTATCTGGCATAAATAGTTAAATCTGTACATAGCACTGCCATATACGTTTAAAGGAAGTTTCAGAAAGTAATATTAACATAAAAATGATGAAATTGTGTGTACATGTAGAGGACCGATTACAGTACACTGTAGTAAATAGGACTGTTTCCGGTGCCGCGTCTATATGCTGACAACCCGCAATGCCGATAACCCGCAATGCAGATGGCCCACTAATCTGATGCCTTTAGTGCAATGCGTTTAGTGCGCCCTAACCCCTAACCCTAACCCCTAACCCCTAACCCTAACCCCTAACCCCTAACTAGGCTATCAGCATTGCGGGTTGTCGGCATAGTGAGCAGACCCCCTGTTTCCAACGTTGGGCGAACATGATGCCACCGGCCAAAAAGACGTGCGCACGAGTTTGGCTGCCGTTAGCCGTTATATTCAAAGACGTGTTCTTGTGCAAACAATTATCAGTTGGTAAATGAGGGCGTATTCACACCTGTAGCTTGTTTGCTTTGTTCCGATTCAGGGGCTTAATTGATACAATTGTTGCATTTGTGTGTTGGTTCGTTTGTGTTCACACAGCCACAAATCAAACGGTCCAAACCTCCTGGATTGGCCAGGAGACCTCCGATAGTAGCCTCAAGTGGTGATGGGGGGGTGCTGAGGGTATCCCAGAGATTTGATCAGATTTTATTCTTATAACCTTATACAATAGAGAGCCGCAGTAACGAGTCCGGAAATCATCGATGCTAACAGCCCTGGTTCAACACAGTTTTCGCCTATGGGAGTTTTGAATGGGTTTTTGGCGCGATGCTTCTAATAAGCTCTCTGGGCAACGCTGGCTTAATCAAACGCGAACCAGATGGTAGTAACATCATCTTCACACATGAAGACCACTTTTATGAGTTTTGAAGCTTTTATGTGCCGTTAAAAGGGCTAGCTAGCAAACGGCTAAATGGGACTACACTGTTGAGTCGATGGGGATATATACGTCAATAACGTCATCACTCAAAGGACGAACACGGAAATTCTCTTTCCCTCACCTGGTTCAGCCCCGTTCAGCCCGGGGTAATCAGTGTGTGCATCAACAAAAGTCCAGGTTGAGTGCTGACGTGACGTGGAAGCCTATGCGACAGTGTGTAGTTCTGGATTAGCTTAGCACGAGCTTTTTACCTCTAGGGCTCGCATTTACGCTTCAAAACTCATGAAAGTGGTCCTCATGTGTGAAGATTATCCCGCTGAACCTTGGTTCGCGTTTGATTAAACTTGCGTTGCCCAGAGACCTTATTTGAAGCTTTGCGCCAAAAACCCATTCAAAAATCCCATAGACAGAAACAGTGTTGAACCAGGAAGTTCGGGACTTCCGCATTCAGCCTACAAAAATACGTCATCCCTGCGGCTCTCTATGTCTGTGAATTATTACATTAATGTGTGTGTGCGTTGGGAAGGCCCAACGCATATTAGGATTACGCAGGATTACGCATATGAACACCTGTCCTGTCAGGAATAAAATATTAATAAATAATTGTATAATAGCCTATGGATATTTTGAGGAAGACATGACAATAAGTCTGATTATCATTGTATCACAGAAGAAAGCTGGCTCTGATGACCACAACTTAATTTACTATATTGGAAACCAGAGGTAAATTGGTCGAGTCCAACCTGCTGGATTGCAATCATGCAAAAATCCCCCAAAAGTTTATCCATGCAAATGCTAGTTTCACGAGTCGCCAAAACAGGAAGTGAAGAATGAAAATGTTGTTTTTAACGAATAACAGTCCAAACTCACTGCATCAAGTGGGAAAACGCTCCCTGTATCGGAACTGCTCCAAACGAGACATGTGTGAATACACCCTCAAATTCCTTTGAATATCTCTCTGTTATACTAAATAGGAGGGCAAAAATCCCATTAAATAATATATTTAATAAAATATTCCAACACATTATCATACCGACAGCATCCTATATCACCGCTCTCACACACCTTGTTTGTCAGATGTTAACGTGCATCCTTGTGCACACATAATGTACGCCCACAGGTGCACCGTTAAACAAACACTGTGCCCCTGTTGGGATGAGGCAAAGTTATGCCTTCAGAGGCACAGGTTAGGTTTAGGCTTTGGGTAGATTGATTGATTATGTGACTGATGATGTCACTGATGATGGTTACCGATCTTGTACCAAAATCTGAATGTCTGGGGTCCCTAGATTCTTGTGACGTCAAAGTGGGGTCACAAGCCAAAACAGGTTGGGAACCCCTGCCCTTGGGTCTTCTGGCGGGGTCTCCGTACCCCATTACCCCTTTAGGGGGTTGGAGACAACCGGAACCTTTCCCTGGAGACCTAACCCCATAACCAGGGTGAGGGAGAGGGTCTTTTCACCTTGGAAGACCAGGCGTAACTTGACCTTTGTTTAACGCTGTGCCTGTGGGCGCTAATTATTTGTGCACAAGGGTACCGTGCTCGTTAACATCTGACTACATTGTGCGTGACAGCGACAGCATATAGGACGCCGTCGGAGTGAGAACGGGCTGAATATCTAATACAGTGTGTATTTGATGGTTGAGTCTATACGGTCCTCATTTTACCAGGCTACATGATTACATTAGCGTAACTCTTAACTCATAATTATTTCTTTCTTTCCACCAAGCTTCGTGTGAGATGACGACTGCTGCTCTGGAGAAATAAAACAAGTAAGATGGAATAACTTTGGTTTGTTAAATTTTGGTTGGTTAGTATCATGTTTTAGAAAACAATGATAGTTAGCAGATAGTTTTAGCACCGGGGGCCTTTACCTAGCGGGGGTACCTAGTGTGGATAAACGTGCCATCGGCAACGAACGCTACGTTAATGTTAAATGAGGAGAATAATCCAGGGGGAAAATGTCAGCTAACATGACACCGACCAGGAATTAGCCGTAACCAACTTTGCTTGGTTGACTAACAGCCTGCATAGGCCTACTCTCTGTCTCCTCTTGAATACAAAAAAAATGGTCTGTATGATGACGGTGAGAAACTCGCTCTAGTAAGCAAGTTCAAATATCTCGGAGTCATCTTGGACTCAACCCTCACCTTTCGGAAACACATTAAGAAAGTGACCAACTCAGTCAAATACAATCTGGCGAACTTCAGACATATCAGAAATTTCCTGACGGACGATGCTGCCCTGATGTTCCTGCACTCCATGATTTTTTCCCACATTGAATGACTACTGCTTAACGAGCTGGTCGCTGGCATGTAAAACAGCTCTTAAGCCGATTGAATCTCTATTTAAAAAAGCCCTAAAGATCTTTGATAAAAAGCCAATCTTCGCCCATATCTGTAACATCATAAAGATGCATGATTTCCTTGATTTTGACAATTTTAAAACCTTCAGACAGGCCTGTTTTGTTTTTAAGTGTCTTCATGGTCTTGCCCCACCCCCTCTGGGAGAGTTTTTTAAACGGAGGTCCGTGGAGGGCATGACCACCAGGGCGTGCCTAAGAGGAGACTGCGAGCTGGGCCACAGACGCACCGCTTTCGGTAAGAACGTCCTGTCTATTGTAGGCGGAAAGATATGGAACAGTCTCCCGGCCGCAGTGAAAACGACACAACATAACTAATAGCCTTCTCTTGGACATTTAATCTTTTTATCATTTTATTATCTTATCTGTTTGTGTGTATTGCTTTTGTTCCGTGTATGTATTGTTATCCCTTGTGTATGTATTTTTATCCCTTGTGCATTTTTATTATATTGCTTTTATATTCCCGTTTTCTGTATTTATCTTGTAGTTTTTAGTTGCTTATGTCCCGAGGACTGCGGGTGAAAATTAGCTTCGGCTAACCCCGGCACTTTTACCGTTGTCCCGTATGGAGGATTCTGTACGTGTATAACTGTCTTTTAATGTGCATTGTCCTGTCCAAATAAACAATAAAGTAAAGTAACAATAAAGTAAGTACTCTATAATAGCAATACTAAGGTTAGCATATAGCTAATTTGCTTGCTAAGCTAACGTTAATTTGAGCCTCCGAGTCCCAACAAAGTAAAACGTATGCTAATGTTACATTGATTATGGATGGGTCGGTATAGGGAGCCTTGGCTAACTACCTTGCTAACATTAATTAGCCTGGCTTGCCAAAGTCAATATGGCCATGGCTGATAGTGTTAGCTTAGACAGCTAACGGCTATTAGCATCCATGGTTTTGCGACTTGAAGCCTGAAGCTCGAACGCACGTAGGTCGGAGATGATGCGTTTGCCACTTGCCACTGGACAGCTCCTACCATAAACGAATGCAGGATTAGTTGTAAGCAGCTTTTACCCACGTGGTCAATAGGTGCTGGCTGCAGTCTGCAGAACCAAAAGCCCATTGAGTTTATTTGGCTGCTTCTGGAGGAAATGGAGTGTAACAAGTTGACAATTCAGTCAATCAAGGCTGGACTCGGATAGTTCCCAGGTGTAACAAGTTGACAATTCAGTCAATCAGGCAGGGCTCGGATAGTTCCCAGATGTAACAAGTTGACAATTCAGTCAATCAAGGCTGGGCTCGGATAGTTCCCAGATGTAACAAGTTGACAATTCAGTCCATCAGGCAGGGCTCGGATAGTTCCCAGTGAATATCATAATATGCTTGCTTGAAATGCCCATCGTGATCCCAAAGTACCAGCAACATGTAAATTTGCGTTCCTCACAGATGCCCTTTCTTCGCTTTGAAATTATCACATTCAGTCACACTGGAAATGTTAACTAATACAGTTATTCTGCATTTGATAAATTTGTGTTTTTATCTGATTTTATAGGCAACAATGACCGCAGCAATGCTATTCAGAGTTCAATACCAAGGGAGGAAGTCTTACCTTAAAGTAGATGGAGCCTCATATTCATCACTTCTCAAGGAAGGTAATGTTTAGATAGATGAAACAGATCAACTCAAGATCATCCAGTTGACATTTTAGGTTTGAATTTCAAGTTTTAACCTGAACTCACTCTGCCTCAGCCTACACCTTATAAACACTACTCATGTTGAAATGGGTTGAAACTTGCTAGACAGCATTTACCAGTGTGCAACTCCAATTTGTAGTAGTTGGGGTATTTTAACTACATTAGTATGTTTCCCTGAAATTTAAGGGGCTTTCAATTGTCCCTAAAATATCATTTTGATTACAAAGTGGCTTAAATAACAATAGTTTGCATGCTGATTGAAGGTTAGTAATACTTATCAGGGTTCCCACGGGTCATTGAAATCCTTGAAAGTTAGTAAAAAAAATCAAGGCATTAAACGTTTTTGATAATAGACACGGGTCATTGAAAGTGCTTCAATTTAGGGTTTTTCCTACATAGAGCATTACGAGGGGGCTGCCTCACTCAAATTTAACTAACTCTCCGCCTTCAGCTTTCGGCAAGTGAAAACAAAATATTTTTCTAACAAGCATTGCAGTCTGTGGGTTTATGTCATTTGCAATTGGAACGAACACAGCACAGTTGAGAAGTGTTCACACATTCAAGCCTCTGTCTTTAATTGTCTGAGAGCGTCTACTAGTTTTGATTCTAAATATTCTCAGTGTTGTAACAGTAATTAACCTTGGTCCATGTCTCAAATGTTGTGATGGGTCCTTGAATTTGGGGAATTGTGCTTTGAAAGTCCTTGAAAAGTCCTTGAATTTGATGTTGAAGGTGTGGGGACCCTGAATTATGTTAACATTACATAATAAAACACGGATAGGTATGGATGGGCACATCAGATGACAGTATTTCTGTGCATTTATTTGTATTATTTTATTTGTGTATTCTCAGCCAAAAAGAAGTTCAGCATCCTCGAGGGCAGTAGAGTGTATCTGATGGATGACACAGAGGTTGAGGTTGATGAAGATGTCTTCAGTGATGTCCTAGAGCAAAACCCAAAGATGCTTTGGATTATTGCTGATGCCCATGGTAAGTAAGAGATTGTACAGATAAAGTCAGGGGCACAAATTGACCAGTAAACATCAGCAGCCATAACTATAACTAGAATTGTGCGTGTTGTGTACAACGTGCTAACCATCGCTTTTTGGGAATATTAACCCTAAAATGTATGCTTTTCTCCTCGCATCATACGTAACACACACACACACACACACACACACACACACACACACACACACACACACACACACACACACAGGTTACATTGAGTTTTTAAAGTAATGATGCGACAAAGTTAGGAAACAATGACCAGTTAATTTAATATAGTTTAGCCAGTGGGCCTTAATCCTCTTTATTTGATGTGCACTACACACACATGTTCAAACTGCTAAAAAATCCGATCACTGTTTTATTTGCAGAAATCTGTGGAGAGTGAAAACTAGCACACTGAAGAAAATAAGTGATTAAAAGGGCATCTGATTTCTAAGGCTGGGAAAGTTTTACATTATCCTCTGCATGGAAGCATAAAACATGTGCACCACAGATTATAGCGTGTATAGGCAACACAGTTTCACAGAAAATTGTAAAATAGCAATGTTGGTTCAAAGCTAGAAGTGAGGTTTCCATACCAAATTTCAAGCTGAGAGAGAGGTCGTCATATCTGTATTACCTGATCAGCCCGTGATGTCAGTCAAGCCCTAGCGTGACGTCAGGCATGACATCAGTTGTCCTCAGTTCATGACGTCAGGCATGACGTCAGTCCTCCCTAGTATATATTGGACTCGCCTTGTTGTGCCCCCCCCCCATATCTTCAGTGCCTACTGCCCAGATGGGCTATCTCGTCGAAAGGGCCTTTCTGTGTGGAGTTTGCATGTTCACCCCGTACCCCCCAGGGGGTTCCTCTGTACGTAACCCCCCACTAAAAACATGCAGAGGATCGAGCATCGAGCATTTTACAATTTCGGAGCCGAAATTGTAAAATGCAATATTTTTCAGTGATTTTTGTGCACTGATATTCAATTACAAGCCAGCATGAAAATATTCAGTCAAAGAATGGGAGATACAAACAAAACCATACTGTACTATATCACAATGACTAGACAATAACAGTTAACAGAGCCAAATCAATGCAAAATATTGTACTTGTTTATTTTAATGGACTATGCATACTGGCTTCCTTCTCAGAGTCTCCAGCAGGGCCCTCGTGTACAGAGACCCTGTCTCTCTCATCACATTCATCAGAGAGCGACAGCACTCTGACATCTCTGAAGAGGCAGCGCGTTGATGACAGTTCTGCAAAGGCCAAAGAGGTGATCTTTGAGTAGAAATTATTTTAGTAAGTGTTGAACATTTAGCATATTTTCGCTATTAAGTTGTGTAACTTCACTGACAAATAATGCTGATTTATTTTGCACATGATCTCACAAAGGGGTTTTACTTCATTTTGAACTCGATTCTCACATATGTTTAAAGGAGAATTTCGTTTTTTTTAACCTGGAGCCCTCTCCTCACATTAATTATTATCTGACGACTCACCCAGTGTTCTCCGCAGCGATTTGAACCGTCGTAGGCGTTGTTGTGATTGAAATAGTACTCCAAGCCAGTCCTTGAAAAAAACTGTATCTTCATTCTTTCATTCTATCACATCTGTCTTATTGTGCCACTACGTGGTCCCAGGCCAATAAAACAATAGTCTCGCTAGCCAGCCTCTCTTCCTTTCCATCAGAGAGTCTGGCGTCGTGGAAACAGGCAACGGGGATCAGCCCGCCCCTGCTCTAAAGCTGCTCTCCCATTCGAGCGGCTGTTTCGGTGGCAGCAGGATATCCGCTCCCCCACTTGCAAGCTCTGTCACACGCTCTGTCATCGGCTCCGACCATGTCAATCAGCTCCCATGTGTGTCGCTGTAATGCTCCCGGCCGCCGAATGTGAAAACAACGACGCTAACTAGCTAGCGTAGAAAGCTAACGGCAGAAACCTACAGGCTACCTCGTTGCTACACGCTGAAAATGGCAAGTTTTGAAGAAAATTTGGATTGTGCAATAAAGAAGGCCTGCTCGGCACAAGTTCCACCCCGAAACTATTTTCCAAGGGCACTAACGCTAAGCACCGCCCAAGACGAGCTTGATTGGCTAACCCAAACAGAGCATTTTTTTCGCAATCCCACAATGGAAACCTGCAGCGCCAGACTCTCTGACGGAAAGGAAGAGAGGCTGGCTAGCGAGACTAATAAAACAATGACGCAGCCACTCTTTACTCTATTCAAGCAAGCGTTGAAGGTCCTGGATAGCTATCATTACTGTAACATTATCAAGAAATATAACTTTCTAACATTCGAGAATTTCCTGCTGATGGCAAATGTCAGTTTGTTGTATAGGATCTTCCACGGCCTTGCCCCCCTTGCCCTAACCCTACCATTTTTTGTACCATGTATATTGATTGTTTAGACATTAGGATTTTCTTTTATTTCTGTATTTGATATGTACTATGTGCGCACAGGACTCTGTGCGCCCAGGGACTACAGATGCAAATGAGCTCTTAGCTATCTCTGGTGCAATATGTTTATTGTGTACTGTTCAAATAAACAATAAAGATAAAGATAAAGATCGCTGGGACAGCACAGCGCCCAAGCCGGCGTTCAATGCGTCAACCTCAACTACGAACTGCAGGGCAGGATCGGGGGTAGTGAGGATGGGAGCAGAGACAAACTGGGCCTTTAAGTCTCTGAATGCCATGTCCGCTGTGTCTGACCATTTGAAAGGCATTTTGGGGGAAGTCAGATCCGTGAGGGGGGCGGCAACTTTGCTGTAGTCGCGGATGCATCGACGGTAGAAGTTAGCGGATCCTAAGAATCGCTGAAGCTGTTTGCGAGTGGTAGGAGCAGGCCACTCTGCCACAGCATCAATCTTGGCCAGGGACATGCTAAGTTGGCCCTCCAAAATGACGTAGCCTAGGAACGTGGTCTTGTTGACATGGAATTCACACTTTTCCGCTTTAACATATAATTGTCCAGGAGACGGCAGAGCACTAGGCGTACATGATTTATGTGGGAAGTCAAATCAGGCGAGAAAATCAGCATGTCGTCCAAATAGACTACCACAAACCTATCCAGAAAGTCCCGGAGAACATCATTGATAAATGCTTGGAAAACTGCGGGGCCATTCGTTAGTCCGAAAGGCATGACTAAATACTCGAAATGTCCCAGGTGAGTCTTAAATGCAGTTTTCCACTCACCACCTTCTTGAATTCGAACCAGATTGTAGTCGCTCCGGAGGTCCAATTTGGTGTAAACTTTGGACCCCTGGAGGGACGGGAAGGTGGCTTCCATGAAGGGTATGGGATAGGCATTTTTGATCGTGATGTCATTGAGCCCCCTGTAATCGATACATCGTCGGAGCTCAGTGGTATCTTTTTTCTCAACAAAAAAGAAACCTGCTCCCAGGGGAGATGAGGATCTGCGAATATGGCCCAGGGCAAGTGCCTCTTTAATATAGGCTTCCATGGCAGCGCGTTCTGCTTTAGCCAGGGAATACAACTGACTTTTGGGGAACTTAGTTTGGAACCAAATCAATAGCACAGTCATAGGGACGGTGGGGAGGCAAACCTTTATCTTTGAACTTACTGAATACCGGAGCCAGATCGTGATACTCAGCGGGGACTTTGGACAGATTGGGGGGCACCTACGGCTGTCCTTGTTCTGTGGAAGGAGGAGGAGTTAGAGCAGACATGAGACAGTGTTGATAGCAGTAATCACTCCACCCTTTGATGGTCAGAGTGGTCCAGGCAATATGAGGGTTTTGCAGAGCTAGCCATGGTCTAAGTATATCAAAGTCTGAAGACATAGTAGTAACCACAAATGTTCCTTGCGACTGGTGATTACCGTTCATGAACAGAACCAACGGTCTGATGAGTGATGTCGGATAAGTTGGACTCCTTAAAAGGTCCTCGGATGGGGATAGGAGATTGGAGTTGATGAAGTGGAAAATTATGCAATTTAGTTAAAGTCTCACTTATTAGGTCCCCTTCAGCACCGGAATCAATTAACACCGTTACAGGAATTTCCGTACCTTGAAACAGGTTGGTGGCGGGAGCCCGTCCACGTGGTCAGCGGCGGGGCTTGGCAGGGTCGAACTAGTGCCCACTAACAGGCCAACTCCTGCTAGTGGGCGGTGTCGTTTCCCTGCGGTCGCTTGGGGCATGCAGAGCTTCGGTGGCCCTGTTTACCGCAGTAAAAGCAGCCCCCCGTGAGACGTCGGCGGAGCCGCTCCTCAGGAGAGCACGTGTCACGTCCCGGGGCCCAGGCACCGACCTCCATCGGCTCAGCAGGAGCGGGAGTCTCCTGAGATGGGCTGGACATGGTTGTTGCTGTCAGGCTAATAACACGGGGTGATGGGGCCCGACGTTCCCATCTTCTCTCTCTGAGCCTGTTCTCGATTTGAATGGCAAGGGTAATTAACTCTTCCATGCCCTCCGGCTCATCCTGAGAGGCGAGCTCGTCTTTGAGAACCTCTGACAGCCCATTTTGAAACAACTCAATGAGAGGTTCAGCACCCCAGGCGCTCTCACCGGCCAGAGTGTGAAATTCCACGGCATACTCTGCCATGCTGCGGGAACCTTGGCGTAGATGTAACAGCCTGCGGGCAGCTTCCTTACCTCTGACGGGGTGATCAAATACCCGGCTCATCTCCCTGGTGAAGGCCGCATAAGAATTGGCATGCCTGCCCTGCTCTTCCCATAATGGTTTGGCCCACTCCAGAGCCCTGCCTTTCAGGCAGCTGATCACAAACGCCATCTGGGACCGGTCGGTGGTGAAAGCATCAGCCTGAAGTTCAAACACCAGGGAGCACTGGAGGAGGAAGCCCCCGCACTTGCCGAGATCCCCGTCATACCATTTGGGGTGAGGAGCCTTGATGTTAGATGGTCGGGGCGTGGCATGTAGAGCAGATGGTGTGGAGCCGGAAGATGCTGGCAGTGGAGATGTCTGGAGCCCAGCCATGGCTTGGGTAAGTCCACGAACCTCGGCGGAGAGATCTTGAAGGACCGAGTCGTGATGGCCCAGTAATCTCTGACAGAGCTACTCTTCCTCCCCGGGAAAGACTGTCCCCTCACCGACCTTTCCATCTCCATTGACAACACTACTGTGTTTCCCTCTCAAACAGCTACGAACCTTGGAGTGATCCTTGACAATTAGCTGTCCAACTCAGCGTACATCGCAGCAACTGCTCGCTCCTGTAGGTTCTCCCTGTACAACATCCGCAAAATCCGTCCGTTTGCACCCACCCAAATTCCTTTCCATTGAATGAGGTGATTCATAGTAGATCGGGTGCAGGGAAGCAACACAACTCCTGGTCCAGGCACTTGTCATCTCTCGCCTGGACTACTGCAATGTTCTTCTGGCTGGGCTACCTCCTGCAGCCATCCGACCACTTCAGCTCATTAAGAACGCTGCAGCCCGTTTGGTGTTCAACCAACCAAAATTCTCTCATGTCACTCCCCTCTTCCGTGACCTTCACTGGCTTCCCATCTCGGCTCGCATCAAATTCAAGACACTGGTACTGGCCTACAGGGCAGTCCACATGTCAGCCCCTTCGTATCTGCAATCTATGGTCAAGTTCCATACTGCGCACCGCTCCCTCCGCTCCTCCACCCGTCCACATCGCCTCGCTCCTCCACCGCTACGTGGGCTCAAAAGTCGCCCCTCCCGATCGCGACTCGTCTCGGCCCTGGCCACACAATGGTGGAATGAGCTCCCCCCTTCGGTCAGAACGGCCAAATCACTGCTAATCTTTCAGCGGAGACTAAGAACTCACTTTTTCAGGCTACACCTGGGCCCTTCTTGAACTAACATCTTTTAATAAAAATAAATAAAAATAAAAATACTAATGCTACATATTACTTATTCCTTTTCAAACTACTTCCTACATGGTGCTAGTCTATCACAATATCTTAGCTGTCATTGATTGTGTTGCATAGTTGTTTTCTGTACTGTTGACAAATTGTGATATTGTAAGTCACTTTGGACAAAAGCGTCTGCTAAATGACGTAATGTAATGTAATGTAATGTAATTGTCCTTGATTGCCTACAGCCTGGCGCAGATGGTCGGCCTCTGCTGGATCCATTAGTTCGCACTGTTCTATCAGGACCAGTGAGTGCGGATCCAAACGCAGGAGGCAGAGAAAGGTTTAGAAAGGTCTTTATTTAGTGACTGTAGGCAGGGCTGGTTGCCACAGGCAGCTTGAAAGTCTCAAACAAAAACCAACATTTTACTTCAGGAACAGAGAAAATCTTGGCAACGCCAAGCAGCTGAAATTCTCCAAGTCAGGAGTCCAACACAAAGAATACTTCTTCAGGAACGAACGAAAACGAAGCCCTGGTCCTTAAACCATGCACTAAAGGCAGTGTACACGGCGTTGTAACAACAGTGCGATCCTGGGCCCTCTGATGTCTGCCTCTTTATCCAGTCCAGCCACACCAGGCCATGCCACGCCCCCTCCTGATTCTACATGGCTGGACTCACATCAGTCTCATTACTGTGATTGAGAATGGGGAACAGACTGTGGGGTTGTGTGAGAGAGGCTGGGCACAGAGAACAACAACAGAGGACAAAAATCCTAACAAAAACATGACATGAGGTGAAAAATCGACATTGCGCCTGTTCTGTTTGGTGGCAGACCCATACCAGAGAAAGATGGAGTTGCAGAGGACAGACTGGATGCTCAAGGTTTTTCTCACCGCACCAAAGGGCCAGCTGTTCAACCTCCCGTCTGTATGCAGACTCATTGCCGTCTTGGATAAGGCCGATGACCGTTGTGTCGACCGTCTTCAAACTTCAGGAGTTGAATACATTATCAATCACTTTGTATGGTTGATGACTTGAGGGCACTCTTTCCAAACAGTGGAAATACCATGTTGGAATAAATCTCTTTTCTACTTATAGTGAAGTAAATAGTTGTTCTGCTTCTCCTGTTGGTTGTCTGTGCAGGTAGAGGGAGGCACACCTGAAGAGCTCTCTCTCCCACGGACTCCTGGAGATGTCAGATCAAATGAACTTCAGAGACCCAAAGGAACACTTGGACAGGCAGGTCCTATGGTGTCTCCTGGAGAGACAGGTCCCCTGGTGTCTACTGGAGAGACAGACCCCCTGGTGTCTTCTGGAGAGACATACCCCCTGGTGTCTACTGGAGAGACAGACCCCCTGGTGTCTTCTGGAGAGACAGACCCCCTGGTGTCTTCCGGAGAGACAGACCCCCTGGTGTCTTCTGGAGAGACAGACCCCCTGGTGTCTACTGGAGAGACAGACCCCCTGGTGTCTTCTGGAGAGACAGACCCCCTGGTGTCTACTGGAGAGACAGATCCCCTGGTGTCTTCTGGAGAGACAGACCCCCTGGTGTCTTCCGGAGAGACAGACCCCCTGGTGTCTTCTGGAGAGACAAACCCCCTGGTGTCTACTGGAGAGACAGATCCCCTGGTGTCTCCTGGAGAGAGGGGTCCCATGTCACCAAGACCAGCTAAGCAGAAGGTATTGCGACCATCACACACACCTGAAAATACATTGTGTTTCTTGACTTTAGACTTAGATTGTTTAGTTACACTGTTGTAACTAATGCAAATTATGTATGGGGAGATTTTCTTTTACTAAGTGCAAATTGTTTTTTATTGTTTAATTGTGCTTGGATTTGACTATTTACTATGATTTTAACAGGGAGCAATGATGGCGGCGGATAAACAGAAGCTCTTGGAAACGCTGGATGATTTGGGAGAGGAAGAGTTCAAGAGGTTCAAGTGGTCCCTGCAGCAGCCTGGCAGCCTGGGACGTTTCCCAGCCATCAAAACCTGCCTGTTGGAGAAAGCAGACAATATGGACACAGTGGATAGGATGGCCCAGACCTACACCAGAGACACTCTGGAGGTGACCAAGAAGATTCTAATGGAGATGAAGAGAACAGATCTAGTGGAGAGATTGTCAAACAGCAGCTCAGAACCCAAAGGTATTGTGATAAAAGGTGATATAATATGCTGCAGAGGAGCAGCATGGCTCTGTGATGGCTTTTTAATGGTTTTTAATACAGTGAAGTTCTAAGGCTGCACTTAGCACAATTACATGGACCAGACTTGGAAGCAAAACAAATTAATAGTTGATTTTGTTGTTTTCATAGGATTTGGTGACAGGAAGCAATGCTTTAAAAAAATACTGGTCTTATCATTTAAAGGATATTTTTTTATGTTTCTCCCTGGATCTTATTCTTGTAACTAACTAAGTTATGTTCTCAAAGTTGTAGCTCTTTTTTAAGAGAAAATTCAATTATCTTTCCTCTCTCAATTACCCCCCCCCCCCAAACCACCTTTTGTCATTTAAATGAACACACCATAACCCAATTGCCGTAACATCTTTAAATTCCGTGTTTTACTTTGTTTCGAACTCAAGCTCTCACTATTGCCATATCGCTGCCGCAGCAGTGCCACTGGATGAACTCATTTTTATGCCTCCGCCGGCGATAGCCAGGCCGGAGGCATTATGGATCCGGGTTGTCCGTCTGTCCGTACGTCCGTACGATGTTTGTTAACGCGATATCTGAGGAACGCCTGGACGGAATCAGATTCGCCTTAAACACTCACTTAGGCTCAAGGATGATCTGATTAGATTTTGGTGGTCAAAGGTCAAAGGTCAAGGTCACTGTGACCTCTCGAACGCCATTTTCAAGCTTGTTAACGCGATATCTGAGGAACGCTTGGACGGAATTTCATCAGATTCGCCTTAAACATTCACTTAGGCTCAAGGATGATCTGATTAGATTTTGGTGGTCAAAGGTCAAAGGTCAAGGTCACTGTGACCTCTCGAACGCCATTTTCAAGCTTGTTAACGCGATATCTGAGGAACGCTTGGACGGAATTTCATCAGATTCGCCTTAAACATTCACTTAGGCTCAAGGATGATCTGATTAGATTTTGGTGGTCAAAGGTCAAAGGTCAAGGTCACTGTGACCTCTCGAACGCCATTTTCAAGCTTGTTAACGCGATATCTGAGGAACGCTTGGACGGAATTTCATCAGATTCGCCTTAAACATTCACTTAGGCTCAAGGATGATCTGATTAGATTTTGGTGGTCAAAGGTCAAAGGTCAAGGTCACTGTGACCTCTCGAACGCCATTTTCAAGCTTGTTAACGCGATATCTCAGGAATGCCTTGACGGAATTTAATCAAACTTGTCTCAAACATCGACTTGGACTCAAGGATGAACTGATTAGATTTTGGTGGTCAAAGGTCAAGGTCACTGTGACCTCTTGAACGCCATTTTCAAGCTTGTTAACGCGATATCTCAGGAATGCCTTGACGGAATTTAATCAAACTTGTCTCAAACATCGACTTGGACTCAAGGATGAACTGATTACATTTTGGTGGTCAAAAGTCAAAGGTCAAGGTCACTGTGACCTCTCAAACGCCATTTCCAGCTTGTTAACGCGATATCTCACGAATGCCTTGACGGAATTTCATTAAATTTGCCTCAAACATCGCCTTAGACTCAAGGATGATCTGATTAGATTTTGGTGGTCAAAGGTCAAAGGTCAAGGTGAGCTCTCGAGCGCCATTTTCAAGCTTGTTAACGCGATATCTCAGGAATGCCTTGACGGAATTTAATCAAACTTGTCTCAAACATCGACTTGGACTCAAGGATGAACTGATTACATTTTGGTGGTCAAAGTTCAAGGTCACTGTGACCTCTCACACACCCAATTTCCAAGCTCTGTAACGCAACATCACCGGAGGGCCTTGACGGAATCTCTTCCAATTTGCCTCAAATGGCGATTTGGACTCCAGAATGAACTCATGGCGGGGGCATAAGTCCGCGTTGCGGTCGTTCTAGTTACTCCAAAAATGAACTTTTTTATAAAACCAACCATCCACCAGTAGGTGGCATGGTATGCATGAGAATGGCGCGGCCACCCACTAGCAATCGCTGTAATTGCGTCACGTCCGCCCAGCTCTCATGCCCCTCACTCTCGCTTCATCCAGCCCACTGTGTGGTCGCTCGTATGTTGCTCCTATATTGCTAACTGAAGTTGCTTTCTTAGCCGTAGCTAACTCCGCCTTGACAGCCCACCAAACTACAGGCGTTCGGCGGGCGAGACCCAGACAGGCATCGGGGCTCCGAACCTGTCCTCTTCACCTCGGGCGGCGGTTCCAGTTTCATCAAAGTCATTGAAAGCTAAGAGTGTTTTCGCCTCCTTTTGTTAGCTCATTCTGTCTGCTAAGTGTTGCTTTGCCGCCGTGCAAATAGCTTCTACTGACTTTATTGACCTTCTCCTCGGCTGAGGAGTTTTCTTCTGAGACTGACAGCTTTGTAGGGCCCGAGTTCAGTTGGGAGCTCTCCTTGGGTCCCATTCCCTTCGTTGGGCGCCCCCTGCAAGCGCAAGGCGCCGGGCAGGGGGCCCAGCGCACCTTGGTCCATGGCCAGGGCCTGGCCTCGGGTTGCAGCGCCCAGGACAAGCCCACCGGTCAGCTCGCCCAGGTCGGGGCTTAGTGCCAGCCTTCGGCATGTAGCTCTATAGGGACAAGCCCACCATCTTCGGTGCCCATGGCCCGAGTTCGGTTAGGAGCTCTCCTTGGGTCCCATTCCTTTTGTGGGGCGCCCCTGCCAGTGCAGGGCGCCTGGCAGGGGACCCAAATCACCTTGGCCCATGGCCACAGCCTGGCCATGGGTGGTGGGCTTGTCCTGGGTTTGTAGCGCCCAGGACAAGCCCACCGTTGACGGCGCCGTGCTCCTGTCATCAGTCGGGAGCTCTCCTGTGGACCACACGCCGGGACACCGGCTCACCATCGTCAGGGCCCAGGGCCCGACTTCGGCTGGGAGCCTTCATGGGATCTGTGTACGGCCTCCAGGGTGTTCCACGGCGGTTCAGGCCGCCGAGTGGAGTTGCTAGCCCGCCATTGATGGCATACAACGCCCGTCTTCGGTCTCAGGCTCAAAAGAGGCCTTCGTCCCCGCAGGCCCCCCGGCCCCTGAAAGCCGCACGGAGTTTGCATGAAGGACTTTCCCCCGGCATGCCTAGCATCTGCGGAGCAGGCCGTGTGACAGGTGGGCGCAGCCTCTCACACCCTGCTCCCCCCAAATTCTCCCCCCAACCGCGTTGCTCGCCAAGGGGGGATACGCTCGGTCCCCAAGGCGGAGGAGCGCTTGGGGTTCTATCACAGGTACCTTGCCGTACCCAAGAAGGATGGTTCCTTGTGTCCGATTCTGGATCTTCGGCGATTCTGGATCTTCGGCGCCTCAACAGGACGCTGAGGAAGTTCCCGTTCCGTATGCTTACCCTTCCCCGCCTTTCAAAGCATTGAGGCCGGGGGATTTCTTTACTTCCGTGGATCTGGAAGGTGTGTTCTTCCATGTCCCCGTGGTTCAGAGGCACAGGAAATACCTGAGGTTCTCCTTCCTGAGAGTTCTGCGTCCTGCCGTTTGGCATGTCCTTGAGCCCATGGACCTTCACTGTGTGCGTGGAGATAGCCCTGGCTACCTGGCATAGTCTCAGGTCGGCGGAGAGAGGCACTCGGTTGGGCCGTGTCCTGCTCATGTTGGTCATTCGCACCGACGCCTCCCTCTGGGGGTGGGGCGTGGTGTGCGGAGGCCTCTCGGCGAACGGCCGGTGGGGAGCTCAGGAGCTTCGCCACATAAACGTGGTAGAGCTGGAGCCGATTTGCCTGTCTCTGCTTCACTTCCAACGGCTGATACATGGGCGCCATGTTCTGATCCGTTCGGACAATACGGCAGCGATCGCCCACCTGAACAAACAGGGCGTTGTGCGGTCCGCGGCACTGAACCAGTTAGCGGCGGGGATTCACCTGTGGGCGTATCCCCGTTTCCTTTCCCTGTCAGCGGTTCATGTGCCAGGCCGGCTCAATTTCGGGGGGCCGACCTGATGTCTCGCGGCAACCCACGTCAGACAGAGTGGTGCCTCCACCCTCAGGTGCACGCTTGGCCCCAGGACGGGCTCTATGCTTCCCCCCAATCCCCCTGATTCGACAGGTGTTGGACAGAGTGAGGGAACAGCACCTGCGGCTCTTTTTTGTGGCCCCCTTTTGGCCCAAGCAGATATGGTTTGCGGACCTGATCTCCTTGGCACAGGGACCGCCCTGGCCGTTGCCGTCACGGGTGGATCTCCTATCCCAGGCGGAGGGGGAGGTATGCCATCCCTCCCCCAGTGGGTGGAAATTACCAGCCTGTTTGCTGAACGGGACCATTTGCTAGCCCAGGGCTTGCCCGAAAAAATGTGGTTTGCACTATTCAGAGTGCTAGGGCTACTTTGACCCGCTCTCAGTACACGGGTTTTTGCGCGTTGGTACACGGACAAAGGAGTGGATCCAGTGAACTGTGGTGTGCGGCCCGTAGTGTAAGTCCCCGCAGGCTCTTAAGGTTACGTAGCCGCGATTTCCGCTTGCCTCATGGGAATGGCGAGTCGGCCCGTGGGGGGGGGGGGCTCCCTTTAATCTCGCGCTTCATGAAGGGAGCGCGTAGGTTGCGCTCACCATCTCGGTGCGTCTTTCCCAAATGGGACTTGGTCACGGTGCTGGACAGGCTCTCGGGTCATCCGGACTCTGTCGATCTGAAGCTTCTGTCTTTGAAGACTGCGCTGCTACTGGCCTTGTCGTGAGGAAAGAGGGTTGGTGACCTGATTGCCCTCTCGGTGCAGCAGTCCTGCATGGTGTTCGCTGGTGATGGATGCAGGGTGACGTTGCGGCCTAACCCTGCTTACCAACCTAGGAATATTACTGCCAGCTTTAGGTCCATGGTCATAGACTTGGCAGCTTTCTGTCCCCCGCCGTTCAGTTCGGACGAGGAGCGACGTTTGCACATGCTGTGTCCCGTAAGGGCGCTCTCTGCCTACGTGGGGGGGACGCGCCCGTTACGCACTTCGAACCAGTTGTTGGTCTGTTTCGGGCAAATAGCCCAGGGTGGACCCCTTTCCAAGGATCGCTTATCACACTGGATAGTGGAGGCTTTGGCATACTCTAAGGCACCCCCGGAGGGTATCAAGGTGCATTATACGCGAGGTGTCGCAACCTCTTGCGCATTATTGTGCGGTGTATCGGTGGAGGACATGTGCGCAGTGGCCTCATGGTCCTCTCATCACACGTTGTTAGGTACTACAGTTGTGATGTGTCCGGCTCGCTCTTCGTGCGTGCGGTCCTGTCAATTGTTAGGCGGTAGTGCCGTTGTCACTCCGATGCCACCAGATGGGGCATGGGCAGTTGCAATGCGTCCGTTGTTAACCTACGCCTCTCAGGGTCGCTCTGAGGAGTGCTCCCTGCAGCAAGGGCGGTTAAAGTTGTCAATAGTGAGAGCTTGAGTTCGAAAAGAAGTAAAACGTTAGGGTTGTGCTACAACCCAGGTTTTACAAGTGAGAATGAGAGCTCTCACTAGCCAGCCTTGCTGCGTCGATGCAGTGGGCTGGATGAGTTGGAGTGAGGGGCATGAGAGCTGGGCGGACGTGACACAATCACAGCGATTGCTAGTGGGTGCCGTGCCATTCTCATGCATACCATGCCACCTACTGGTGGATGGTTGTTTTTTATAAAAAAGGTCATTTTTGGAGTAAAAATTAAGCACTGCTGTGGCAGCGAAATGGCAATAGTGAGAGCTCTCGTTCTCACTCGTAAAAACTGGTTTGTAGCACAACCCTAATGTTTTATTTGATGAAAAAATCCCACTTGAAAACATTAAATAACAAAATATTAAATGATTAATCTCGCGCACCCCCTAGCCTATAGAGGCCGCTCACATACCCCCAAAGGTGCACCACACTTTTGGAATCCCTGCTTTAAGGAATCAGGTTGCATGAAACCTGGTTAGTAATAATAAATTATTCTAAAACAGCTCCCTTATTTATACCCAGTCAGGAGCTGCGTGTCCACCCACCAGTAATGAGCTGATTGATTGAATTCATTATGGATAAAAAAGAAAACAAATCCAAGGGATGAACAAGCAAAAGTGGGGACACTTATTTACAGCCTGGTCCCTGGTCTCAAAAACAGGACATACAATTACACATTACATAGAATGAATAACAGATCAATCAAGAATATAGAAAAACAAGAGAATGCAAGCAATACAAGTTCAGAAAACAAATTAGAGAAACAAGAGTGTAGACTATGTTGATAGTTGCTATAGCAACCAGCCGCCCCGTCATGCATTGTGAGACTCACTAGGAAGGCTGGGTACTAGGAAGTGGAACCGTGATGGTCACCTGTCTGTCGCTAGCTGAGAGCTATTAACTCATTGAGTGCCAAGGACGGACATGTTCGTCATTTCAATTAGTAACGTAGAGTGCCAAGGACGGACATGTTCGTCAATTGCGTTTTTTGACGGTGGGGCGTCGATCAAAGCCTTCTGCCTCTGATGTACAAATATTATAGCTATTGGATGTGTCTAACCTATTTTACAGAACCCTTAGGTGGTGACAGTGCTCTCCACATAACAGAAAGGCAAGGAAAAAACAAAGAAGAAGTCGTTATGGAAACGGAAATCGCATCGCATCCGTATGCATCGATATGCTGAAGCACGTTACTGCAGCTGTGCCTGCAGCAGCCAATCTGCTCCCACAATTGAGCCGCTCCGTGTCGGTTGCGACAGCAAATCCGCACATCCACACCGTGGAGTTATTATTCTCAACTGGAAGCATCGTTGCCGGTGACAAACACACGCGGAACGCTGTAAAAAAGCAGGATGTCTAGCACCCTTCACTGTGCGCACAGCAAACTCAGCAGAGAGCCACCACAGACAGGAGGAGGAGTGTGCAGTTGAGGCGAGGCGGGGCGGGGGGGGGGGGGGGGGGAGGGGGCACGCAGAGCAGCACACACACAACACCCAGACAGACCCAGGCAGCAGGACAGGATTGACAAACGCAAGCCAGAATATCCGATGCCCACCAGCAGCAAATGAAGACCAGCAAGAAGCTGCAACCAGCAGCGCACGCAGGGGCCAGCGCTGCTGGTTGTAGCTAAAAAATATTATTCTGCCAAACAGAATTCCCTGGCCTTCACTGTTTTATTGAAGGAAATTATTTTTGAGGTGTGACTACATTAGAAAAGATTAGCTTCAGAGTCAGTGATGTGCTTGAAATGTTTAATTTCACAAAAGGCCAATTATCTCAGCTTCTAGAAAAAAATTGCTGTTTCTGGATGAATCAAGCTATCTTCTCCGGCTCATAACTAAAGAACGGAAAATGGGATCAATAAACTTTTTTGCAGATGATAGAATAGAGTCTCATCGTTCTTTGTGCGTGTTCAGTGTTTACATAGTAATATCACACAATATTCTGTGGGCCTCGAGAAATCACTGAAAACGCTCTGAAACTCTGGCACTGGGAGCATCCGTCCTCCAAAAGTGGCTGGCACTCAATGAGTTAATAAAAGTAAACCTGTTGCACAGTAAGTCAACTGTCTGACATTATTCCATCACATCTACATGGTGTCAGAAGTCAGCCTATATGCACGATGGCTCAGGGACTCCGCCGCATCGATCCGCTCGTCTTTGACGAAAACGTTGCCGCAAACTTCAAGCGGGAATGGTACGTCTACAGCAACGCTGGGCTGTCCAACGCAAGTAAAAAGGTGAAAGCATACACTTTCCTCAACCTCGCTGGTCCCGATGCACTGGACAAATATGACACGTTCACTTTTGGCCACGGGGACGATAAAGAGGACCCGGCCGTACTGGTAAGGAAGTTTGAAGAATATGTCTGCCAGTAAAGAACGTGATAATGGACAGACATGCGTTCAACACAGCTAACCAGAAGCCGCATGAGACAATCCAGTCCTATGTGTCCACACTGAAGGCACTGGCCAAGAGATGTGAGTTTGGTGCACTGCACGATGAACTAATTAGAGATCGGCTAGTATGTGGCATCCAAAGTGACAGTGTGCGTACACAGCTACTGAAAGAAAAAAAAGCTAACACTGGATTCAGCTATTGAAACCTGCATGCTGCATGAACAATCTGAAAAGGGCAACAAGGAATTAAAGAGAGAAGCAGAAGTGTGCACAGTGCAATACAACGCTGCCCAATGCACAAACTGCGGTGGCCAACACCCACCTGATCGCAGCAGGTGTCCCGCTTTCGACAAGCGCTGTAACACATGTGGAAAATGGAACCACTTCGCCAAGTGCTGCAGGTCGAGTGGACCTCAAAACCCCTACAGACCACGGCAAGGTCCGCCCAGCGCGGTGCTCCAAGGAGGGGCAGATACACTCATAGAGTGAGTGAGCTTGACACACAAGAGCCAACAGAGACATTTTACTGCGAGAGCATAGACGTGCCAAACGTGCGAGATGAAATATTCACTGACTTATCTGCGGTCACAACCGGCAAGCAGCTCAACATCAAGATTGACACTGGAGCCAAATGCAACGTGATATCGAGAGCCCTCCTCCAGCACATTGATCCGAGTGCTCACGTTGACCAAAGAAGAGTAGCCAATCTCATTGCCTACGGAGGACACATAATAAAGACTCTGGGCACCAGTGACGTAAACTTCACATGCGGGACACTACGGTTCCAGGTGGTAGATAGAGACGTCAAATCCCTGCTTGGCCTCAAAGACAGCGTCAGACTGGGCTATGTGCGCCTCGGTCCAGAGGTGCATGCCCTACTCCAACAGGTGGCGCCAGAGCTCAGGGAATACAAGGACTTGTTTGATTGCAGCACTATAGGCAAGCTGCCTGTAGTGTATAACATGCGTCTGGATGACTCTGTGTACCCCACAATATGCGCCCCAAGGCGGGTGCCACTGGCCATGAAAGACAAAATAATCGAGGAACTGAACAGAATGACTAAACTGGGAGTCATTAGACCAGTTCAGGAGCCCAGTGAATGGGTCTCAGCCATGGTGGCTGCATGCAAAAAAGATGGGGGCATGAGGCTGTGTATCGACCCTGTACACCTCAATAAAGCCCTCCTCAGGCCACATCATCCCATGAACACTATAGAGCAGGTGATTGTCGACATGCCAGAGGCCAAGGTGTTCAGCATCCTGGACGCAAAGTGTGGATTCTGGCAGGTGCCGCTCAGCGAAGCGTCCTCCAAGCTAACCACCTTCATGACCCCCGCGGGCCGCTATGCCTTCTTACGGATGCCCTACGGGATCTCCACCGGCAGTGAGGTTTTTCAGAGGTGCATGGAGCAGCTCTTTGAAGGGCAGCCATGTGCAATAGTCGTTGAAGACATTTTGGTTTGGGGCCGCACAAGAGAAGAGCATGACGTGCGCCTCCGTCAGGTCATGAACAGAATAAGAGCTGTCAATCTCAAGCTGAATCCCGATAAGTGCCGCTTCCGTGTGTCGGAGGTCTCATATGTGGGCCACCTACTCACTGGCCAAGGCGTCAAGCCCAATCCCGACAAGACAGCGGCGATCCATCTGATGGCGCCCCTGGAGGACAAGCAGGGACTGCAGAGGTTCCTGGGCTTGACAAACTACGTGTCCAAGCATGACACAGCAGCATTCAACAGACTCAAGGAGCTCATCACCAGCCCCCCAGTGCTGCGGTACTTTGATGTGCACCAGCCGGTTGTGCTATCAGCAGATGCGTCACAACACGGTCTGGGTGCGGTCTGCCTACAGAACGACAGACCTGTGGCATTCGCCTCGAGGGCCCTAACAGAAACTGAATCAGGCTACGCCCAAATCGAGAAAGAGCTACTGGCCCTCGTCTATGCCTGCAAGAAATTCCATGAGTACATATATGGCCGGCCCGTGACTGTCGAGACGGACCATCAGCCCCTCATCACCATCCTGAGGAAGCCGCTGCACACAGCCTCAGCGCGCCTCCAGAGGATGATGCTCCATCTCCAGCACTACAACCTCAATGTCATCTACAAGAGAGGCAAGGAGCTCTACGTCGCGGACGCCCTCTCACGTGCATATCTGCCCTCCACCGACCAGTCTGACAGCGACGCCACAGAGGAATATGATGTTATGGTGGTGGAGGTTCTCTCCTCGCAGAGAGTCGAGGAGCTGAGACGCCAGTCCCTGGCCGACCCGGTCTGCAGGTGTCTCTCTGAGGTCATCGCTGCGGGCTGGCCCGGCTCGTCGAAGGAGCTGCCACATGACCTGCGGCCCTTCTACGCCATGAGAGATGAACTCACAACTATATCGATGGCTTGCTGCTCCGCGGTCAGCGATTCATCATTCCCCACTCACTGCAGCACTACTACGTGAAGCAGCTGCACCAGGGCCACCCCGGCCTTGAAGCCACGAGGCGCAGGGCCAGGGAGACTATGTTCTGGCCCAACATCCACAGTGATATTGAAAGAGAGGTCTCCAGGTGTGTCCCCTGCAACGCTCTCAAGCCACACCAGGCAAGGGAGCCCCTTCAACTCCACGAGGTTCCTGATCTGCCATGGGCCCTTACCGCTGCGGATGTTTTCGAGTGGGAGGGGAAAGAACATCTGGTGCTCGTTGATTCGTACTCAGGCTGGTTTGAGATAGACCGGCTCCCCAACACAACCAGTGCAGTGCTGATAAGCAAGTTGAAACGCCACTTTGCCACCCACGGAGCACCACAAGAACTGATGACTGACAATGCTGCGTCATTTATGAGCAGGGAGTTCCAGGAGTTTGCTCGGGAGTGGGACTTTCGATACATCACCAGCAGCCCTCACTACCCCCAGTCAAATTGGCTCGCTGAGAGGGCTGTGCGCTCTGCCAAACACATGCTGGAGAAATGTGCACGTGACGGCACAGACATCGACGCAGCTCTCCTCAACCTCCGCAACACACCAAGGGATGGGCTGCCATCGCCGGCTCAACGCCTTCTCTCTCGGCGCACAAAGACGTGCATTCCCATGACCAAGGCCATGTATGTGCCTGAGGCGCAGACAGAGGTGCAGGTGGCACTGTCACGGGCCAGACAGAGAGGAAAGGCTCACTACGACAAATCAGCCAGGCCGCTGCCTCCCCTAAACACAGGGCAAACAGTGAGAATGCAAACAGCAAGAGGCCACGACAGGCTGGCGACGGTGCTAGGAGGAGCACCACAACCAAACAGCTACCAGGTCCAGGCTGGGGATGCTACGTACGTAAGAAACAGACGCCATCTTCTCCAGACACCCGAGAATTACGACCCCTCCTCTGAAGTAGAGGACCCGCCTACTGCCATCACAACCCCACCGGACCCCCAGCCTGACGCTGCCGAGCCAGGAGTGATGCAGGCTGGAGCACCTCTTGTCGTCACTCGTTCAGGGCGAGTGTCAAAACCCAACTCTTTCCACAGAGGCTACACCACATAGACATGGACTTTTGACATGGACTGTTCTATACACACACACTGTGGACTGTTTTGCTCTGGGACAGTTTGGGGCAGTAAAAAAAAAAAAAAAAAGAGAAAAAAAAGAGAAAAAAAAAAGGAATGGATGACTTGTACTTTGTTGTACTTTGCCTTGCCTAAATTGTTTCTTTCCCAGATGCTTGATCACACATTGTTTTGGCTCTCTTGTTTTAGGTAGCTGCGTTTCAAGGTAGAACATGTGATGTGGCTGTTATGCATAATGTGCATGGTGTTCTTTATATAGACAGTGTACCTGTTAACTGCTACACAGTATCCACTCCAGCATTAAGAAGGGGGATGTAGACTATGTTGATAGTTGCCATAGCAACCAGCCGCCCCGTCATGCATTGTGAGACTCACTAGGAAGGCTGGGTACTAGGAAGTGGAACCGTGATGGTCACCTGTCTGTCGCTAGCTGAGAGCTATTAATAAAAGTAAACCTGTTGCACAGTAAGTCAACTGTCTGACATTATTCCATCACATCTACAAAGAGAATACAAGCAATACAAATCCAGAAACAAATTAAAGAAAGGCTCTACCCACTAATTTTTCAGAAGGTTCTTAAAACCGATCAAGGAATTTGCAGTGTTAATTTTGTTCGGGATCTTGTTCCATTCCTCTTCCCCGGTGTAGAGGAATGTACTTCTCCCCACCTTGCTTTTTAGATTAGGAAGTTTCAAGTCTGCCACACTAGCTCTCGTGTTCCGGCCATGGGCGTCCCGAATAAACTGAAAATACTTATTGAAGTAATTTGGGCATAGGTCATGCAGTATAGACAATGATGAGTTTTAACTGTTGAACTCTACATTCAATGGGGAGCCAATTCAACTCTTTAAAATGAATTTGGCCAATGTGCGTTGTAGGGCTGAGGTTAAGAATAACCCTCATTAATTTGTTTTGATTTTTTGGTTAAACCACTGTACCGTGATATACAGTTGTAGTCATAGTGACATTGGATTAAGGATGTAGCTGTCTCATGGTCTTCTTGTCCAGGAATTTGGATATTCTTGTCAAGTATTTTGTCCGAGTGGATTTTAGCCTCACTCGACATACACTGGTCCAATTGACATCCCAGATACGTTACACAACACTTTTCCTGTAGCTTAATACCATTACGCTACGTTCACACAGGGCACCTACGCCTTGCCATTGCCTCAACCCACGCCTACGCCTACATATCTTGAGCTGGGCGTGAACCTATCACACGCTTTTGCGATCACACTGGACGCCTATTCCACGCTGAACCTGAGCCGAGTTTTTTTGTCACGTGTGGTCCCGAATTATCATGGTTAGGTAAAATAAATCTGATATATTTAATGTGCTATTGATGCTGGATATGTATAACCAGGTCTCCTTCTTGGGTCACTGTTGTCATAGAAAACTGGATGCTGTTGTACTAAGTGGATTAACTTTTCATTGTCCATCTTGCTTCTTCGGTCGCTATTCTCTCTCCTGAAGATTTGTTTACCGACGGGGAGAAAGCCCCACATGATAGCCACCCGTCAATCACTCTCTTTCTCTCTCTCTCTGCTCAACATGTAGTAACACCATTTTATTTTGAAATTCAGTTGACTTTGCCATTTCCCACGGATATTGTCGTGTTTTTCCTCCATGGCTTGACAGAAAAAGTCTGCCTTCACGCACCTAGTCGGCTTGAAAATAGAACTCACGCCTAAACGATAAAATCGGCGCAGCTCAGGTGAGGCGTGGGTACACGCAAGGTTCACGTTGAGGCGCCCTATGTACACAGCCTCATTGACTAAAAAGGACGCCTATTTAAAAGCGTGGGTAAAGGCAAGGCGTAGGCAAGGCTTGGGTGCTGTGTGTGAACGTAGCCTTACATTCCACCGGGAAACTGGGTTGGTCCCTTAATTTATACCTTGATCCAAAGACAATACATTCAGATTTTCCTAAATGCAGGGATAGCTTATTGTTGCATAACCATGTGGTTACATTATAAAGCTCTTTGGTAAGTGATGATCTAACTGATTCTAAGCACTCTCCGGTTACCATCAAGATGGAGTCATCTGTGTGCAGAAATAAAGGACATGAGCAGGCACATTCCATGTCATTAATGTACAATTGAAATAATAAAGGACCAATTATGCTTCTTGGGGGACCCCACAGGTGAGGGTTTTGGGCTCAGAGAGTACCCCTCCTACTTCTACTCTTTGGACTCTGTCGGAGAGGTATGAATGTACCCAGTTCAGTGCCTCCCCTTTGAAACCTTTTGCCTTCAGTTTACATAGTAAAATTTGGTGATTGACATTGTGTCAAATGCTCTTTGTAAGTCGAGCATTGCCATTCCACAATACTTTCCACGGTCAATGTTTGTTTCTTGATCAAATCTGTTAACTCATTGAGTGCCAGCCACTTTTGGAAAACGGATGCTCCCAGTGCCAGCCCTTTCAGAGCGTTTTCAGTGATTTCTCGAGGCCCACAGAATATTTTGTGATATTACTATGTAAACACCGAACACGCCCAAAGAACGATGAGACTATCTTGTATCATCAGCAAAAAAAAGTTTATTGATATCATTTTCCGTTCTTTAGTTATCAGCAGGAGAAGATACCGTATTTCCCCAAATAGTAGCCCGGCAGCAAATTGTGGCCGGGAACCTAATAGCCGCCGGGGGTTTGACCCCATTTTGCTTATTAAACGCCGGTCCGAGTAAACGGCGGGGCCATTATTTGCATTATCTTAAGGTAACCCCGAAATGACTACGTTGCTGACAGCACTTGAAGGCAACACCAGTGTTGCGCAATACATGAAACAGCATGGAGAAACACGTGAAAGAAAGCGCTAATCGAGGGAGCTCAACTTACGTTACCAAAAGCAATGCAGGGAAATTGATGGCATTGACGCATTTCCACGATGTTTGGATTATGTAAAGAGTTCTGTTAACAACGGCTACCGCGGTCTTCACTTGAACTGAAGTCCCAGATGAGTTCAAGAGATAGGGGCTATTGGAAATAGACACGTCAATGGTAAAACTGAAATTGTGTTATATTTATACCGATTACGTGCGTAATGATTGTGTGTGACTATGTTTAATCAGCACCCGCCGTGGTGTGTGTAGTGTTTTTGCAAGTTGTTGTAGTGTTGTGTTTGGGATGTGGCTATGTTCAGACTGGTCGTAGCCTATTTGCTGGTGTTGATAGAATTGCGTCAGTCAACGTCATCTTATTTGCAACTTAAGTGCATTGTTGCAGTGCTGTGTGTGTGTGTGTGTGTGTGTGTGTGTGTGTGTAGGCTACACGGTAGGTAGCCACGGCTGATTGCTGATTTTTGGTATCCTCCAAGGTGTGTGGGCTGACGGTGGCAGTTGATGGGAGTGAGGACCTTTGCACTAAAAAACATGCTGGACAGGAACTGTCACCGAATAATGGCCTGGTGCAGGTCGGTGCAAAAATAAATAAACGCCTGCAGCAAATAGCCGCCTGGTTCTTTTAAACGCCTGGGGTCCAAGTCGATTTTGTGAAATAAACGCCTGGGCTACTATTTGGGGAAATACGGTAGGTTGGTTTCAGCAAAAACAGACGTTTCAAACTAGAAGCTGAGATAATGAGCCTTAAAAAAAAAACACGATTTCAGACTGACAAGCCCGTCTTTATTGTCACACGATTACAATCAACACATGCACAGAGGGCCACAACACACACATGCTGACGGTGGCCGGTGAAATTTGTCCTCTGCATTTAACCCATCCTGGCTTTGTCCTTTCCTCCGGGGGGCAGGCCAGGAGCAGTGGTCGCTTTCTCGTACAGCGCCCGGGGACCGACTTTGGATGTTGTCGTCACTGGTCGGATGACGATGACGATCTGATCTTCTGCATGTTTTTAATGGGGGGGGGGGGGGGGGGGTTATATATACGGAGGAACCCCCCTGGGGGAGCACGGGGAGAACATGCAAACTCCACACAGACCTTCACCTTTTGTGAAATTAAGCATTTCAAGCACATCACTGACTCTGAAGCTAATATTTTCTGATGTAGTGACACCTCAAAAATAATTTCCTTCAATAAAAGAGCGAAAACAAAGGAATTTTGATGGCAAAATAATATTTTTTAGCTGCAACCCTCAGCGCTGGCCCCTGCGTGCGCAGACCCTACCTTCTTGCTGGTCTTGATTTACTGCTGGTGGGCATCAGATATTCTAGCTTGTGTTTGCCAATCTGTCCATCGAGCCTGCTGTCTGGGTCGGTGTTGTATGGTGCCCTGCGTGCCCCACCCCCCTCAACTGCAAACCCCTCCTCCGTGGGAGTGTCTCTGGTGGCTCTCTGCTCTGAATTTTCCACTGCACGTTTCAAAGTGCGCTGCACCCAGCCTATTTTCACAGCACTCCGCCGTTTTTGTCGCCGGCTCCCAGCGCTTCCAGCTGAGAATAATTTATCTTTTCAGAAAGACGCTCGTGTCGGGTGCTCCTTTTCTGGCAACTAATCATGTGGAGGGGCTATCGCAACAGACAGAAAGGCTCAATTGTGGGAGCAGATTGGCTGCTGTCCACAGGCACAGCTAACGTTACAGCATGCATCGGTTTCCGTGTGCCCACGGCTTCTCTGTTTTTTTCCTCACCTTTCTCTAATCTGGAGAGCACTGTCGCCACCTAATGGGTCCGTAAAATAGCTTATACACCTTCAACATCCCCCATATTTTTACAGGAGATGCATCAGGCTTTGATCCACGTCCCACCGTCAAAAAACGCAATTGACGACTTTAGTCGTCATTGGCACTCTACGTTACTATTTGAATTGACGACTTTAGTCGTCATTGGCACTCAATGAGTTAAGAAGGTCAAACAAGTATCCGTGAGACTGTCTAAAACCTGATTGAAAATCATATAAAATATTAAACTGATTAACATACTTAAAAATCTGCTCGTGAACAGCTCTCTCTAAAATTGTACTTAAAACACTTAAAATAGACACTTTTACTTTACTTTACTTTATTTCATTTGGCAGACGCCTTTCTCCAAAGCGACGTACATACAGAAAATAACAACCATAAGATCATGTAACATACATAGTGGAAAACAGAGATAAGGAAAAAGATAAATACAATAAAAGCCAACAAACAAACAAACAGACAGTTGAAGGTCCGTGGGCAGCATGTTAAGGGTGATGGAGAGGGAAGGTTAGGGGGAGGTGAAATGGAGAGAAAAGAGATGGGTTTTTAACCGATTGCGGAAGATGGGGAGAGATTCGGATGTCCTGACCAAGGGGGGGAGCTCGTTCCACCATTTGGGGGCGAGACAGGAAAAGAGGCGAGATTGAGAGCGGCCCTTGAGCCCGCGAAGCAAGGGGGGGGCGAGACGGCTTGCGCTAGTGGAGGGGCGGAGGGAGCGGTGGGAGGGTTGGAACGTGACCAAGGTTTGAAGGTATTGGGGGGCAGTTGAGTGGACAGCTCTGTATGTGAGGACAAGGGTTTTGAATTTGATGCGTGACAGGATGGGGAGCCAGTGGAGGTCATGGAGGAGGGGGGTGACGTGAGAGAATTTGGGTTGGTTGAAAACAAGGCGGGCAGCAGAATTCTGGATGAGTTGAAGGGGTTGGATTGCAGAGGAGGGGAGACCGGCTAGAAGAACATTGCAGTAATCAAGTCTAGATAAAACCATGGCCTGGACTAAAATTTGGGTTGCTTCTGAGGTTAAAAAAGGGCGGATCTTTCTAATGTTAAAGAGGGAGAATCTACAGGAACGTGCCATTGCTGTAATGTGGGCAGAGAAAGATAGTTGGTTGTCGATGGTGATTCCGAGATTTTTGGCAGATTGGGAGGGGAGGACGGTGGTGTTGTCGATGGATAGGGACAGATCGGATAGGGGGGAGTCGTTGCAGGGGAAGAAGAGAAGTTCGGTTTTGTCGGGGTTGAGTTTGAGATGGTGAGAAGACATCCAGTTGCTAATATCTTTGAGGCAGGCAGAGATACGGGAAGAGATATTAGAGTCCGAGGGGGGGAAGGAGAGATAGAGTTGTGTGTCGTCTGCGTAGGAGTGATAGGAGAACCCGTGAGAGGAAATGACGTGACCCAAAGATCTCATGTAAAGAAGGAAGAGGAAAGGACCTAAGACAGAACCCTGGGGGACACCCGTGGTGAGAGTGCAGGGGTCCGAAAGAGTTCCTCTCCAGAGGACCTGAAAAGAGCGAGTAGATAGGTAGGAGGAAAACCATGAAAGTGCAGAGCCGGTGATACCAAGGTCGGATAGGGTGGAAAGTAGAATTTGGTGGTTGATGGTGTCAAAAGCGGCGGACAGATCGAGAAGTATGAGAACGGAGGAGAGTGATGAAGCTTTGGCGGAGTGAAGGGCGGAGGTGACAGAAAGAAGAGCTGTTTCAGTGGAATGTGCGGGTTTGAAGCCAGATTGAAGGGGGTCGGAGAGGTTGTGAAGGGAGAGATAAGAGGATAATTGACCAGATACTGTGCGTTCGAGTGATTTGGAGATGAAGGAAAGGAGGGAGACGGGGCGGTAGTTGTTGATGGCGGAGGGGTCGAGGGACGGTTTCTTGAGGAGTGGTTTGATTATGGCTGTTTTTAGGGCAGAGGGGAAAATACCAGAGGAGAGGGAGGAGTTGATGAGGGAGGTGAGATAGGGAGCAATGTCAGGGGAGATGGACTGAAGGAGGGGTGAGGGGATAGGATCTAGGGGGCAGGAGGTGGCACGGGCTGAAAGAATGATTTTGAGGAGATCATCTGAGGAGAGGGGAGAGAAGAATGACATGGAGGCAGGAGGTTGTGAAGAAGAGGAGGTGAGAGAAGGGGTGAGGAGGGATGGTGAGGGAAATGATGAGCTAATGGCAGCGACCTTATTGATGAAGAAGGAGGAGAAATCGTTGGCAGAAAGGGAAGAGGGAGGGGGCGGAGGAGGCGGATTGAGGAGGGACGTGAATGTCTGGAAGAGTTTGCGGGGATTAGAAGCAGAGGATTGAATAGTGGAAATGTAGAAGGAGGATTTGGCAGAAGAAATGGAGGAGGTGAAGTTGGAGAGGGAGAGGTGATAAGCGGCGAGGTCATTGGGGTTGCGAGATTTTTTCCATGTCCTTTCTGAGGTGCGGAGTCGGGAGCGGTTGGTGCGGAGAGGTTCGGTGAGCCAGGGTGCAGGGGGGGAGGGGCGGGCAGGTTTGGTAGAGAGTGGGGAGAGGGAGTCAAGGGCAGAGGAGAGAGAGGATATGAGGGTGAGTGAGGCTTCATCAGGGGATAGGAGAGAGAATTGATCAGCGGGGGGGAGAAGGGAGAGACACATGCCTGTAGTTACTTTGATCAATTTTACTGCCTTTCTTGTAAAGGGAAGTCACTCTAGCTTTTTTCTATTCCTGTGGGACCTTTGATTGGATGATAGACAGATTTACAATGTGTGTGACATATGGAGAAATGACATCTGCAGAATCTCTCAAGAACTTGGCTGGAATGGCATCCAAGCTTTACTATGATCCAGACTATTGAGTAGTTTGGTGACTGTTGGGATTGTAACTTGGGAGAGGGAGAACTGCTCCCCAATAATCCCTTTGAATTTATAGTACTGTTTCACTGCAGGTTCATCAAAGTCCTTTGTATTAGCAGGAAGCTTTTGCACTAAGTCACTTGCTATTGTTGTAACAAAAAAAGATTAAAACTGTGAGCAACTGTAGCCTTGTCAAAGCTTAGATAGCCATTAATAGTCAGGCCTATACTACCTTGTTTAATTTTGGGTTTATCCTTGGTCCCTAATAATCCAGGAGGGAGTTGGGAATGTGTAAATTATTAATGTGTAAAATAACTCATTGATTCCATCTGTTGTTTGTTCTTTCAGAAACTCGTGATGCTGCGTGTCAACGTCGACACAAATCCAAACTGATAAAGGAGCTTCAGTATCTGTTTGAGGGGATTGCTAAAACAGGCGCAAACCAAACACTTCTGAACAAGATCTTCACAATGCTTCACCTCACAATGGGAGAGAGTAGAGAGGTCAATTATGAACATGAAGTCAGACAGATTGAAGAAGCATCCTGGGAACGTGTGAGATCAGAAACAACACTTACATGTGAAGACATCTTTAAACCCTTACCTGGAAGAGTTGAACCAACCAGAGCAGTGATGACAATGGGAGTGGCTGGCATTGGGAAAACAGTCTTAACACAAAAGTTCACCCTGGACTGGGCTGAAGACAAAGCCAACGAGGATATCGAGTTCATATTTCTGTTCACTTTCCGAGAGCTGAATCTGCTGAAAGGGAAAAACTTCAGCTTGGTGGGACTTATTCATCTCTTCTTTCCTCTGATCAAAGAAGCAAGAATCTGCAGTTTTGACAAGTTCCAGGTTCTGTTCATCTTTGACGGTCTGGATGAGTGTCGACCTCCTCTAGACTTCCAGAATGAGATCGTGACTGATGTCACAGAGTCGACCTCAGTGGATGTGCTGCTGACAAACCTCATCAGGGGGAAACTGCTTCCCCTTGCTCGCCTCTGGATGACCACACGACCTGGAGCAGCCAATCAGATCCCTCCTGAGTGCTTTGACGTGGTGACAGAGGTGAGAGGCTTCACTGACCAACAGAAGGAAGAGTACTTCAAGAAGAGATTCAGTGATGTGAAGAAATTCACGGAAGAGCAGGCCAGCAGAATCATCTCCCACATCAAGGCTTCACGAACCATCCACATCATGTGTTACATCCCAGTCTTCTGCTGGATCACTGCTATGGTTCTGGAGTCTGTGTGGAAAACCAGTGAGATGGGAAGGATGCCCAAGACCCTGACTGAGATGTACATCCAATTCCTGGTGGTTCAGTCCAAACGGGGGAAAGTCAAGTATCATGGGAGGGACGAGACAGATGCACACTGGACTAAAGAGACCAGCAAGATGATTCTCTCTCTGGCAAAAGTGGCTTTTGAGCAACTGGAGAAAGGCAACCTGATCTTCTATGCAGCCGACCTGAGAGAGTGTGGCATTGATACCAGAGCAGCATCAGTGTACTCAGGAGTGTTCACACAGCTCTTTCAAGAGGAGGAGTGTGGGCTGTACCAGGACATGGTGTACTCTTTTGTCCATCTGACCATTCAGGAGTTTCTGGCTGCTGTCTACATGTTCCACTGTCACACAAACATGGATGAGAAGGTACTGGAGACATTCCTGGGGGAAGGTTTGGTTAGATCTGAAGACAGTGGACACTCTCTTGATGTCTTTCTGCAGACAGCCATGGACAAATCCCTGGAGAGTAAAAATGGCCACCTGGACCTCTTTGTCCGCTTCCTTCATGGCCTCTCACTAGAGTCCAGCCAGAAACCCTTACGAGGCTTGCTGGGTCAGACAGAGAGCAGACGAGACAGCATCCAGAGAGCCATCAGGAACCTGAAGGAGATGGCCATCTCCAATACCTCTCCTGACAGAAGCATCAACATCTTCCACTGTTTGATGGAGATGAACGATCGGTCGGTACATCAGGAGATCCTACAGTTCCTTAAGTCAGAAAACAGATCACGGGATACACTCTCTGAGATTCACTGCTCAGCTCTGGCCTACATGCTAGAGATGTCAGAGGAAGTTCTGGATGTGTTGGACCTGGAGGCCTACAACATATCAGAGGAGGGAGGACTGAGACTGATCCCAGCTGTGAGGAACTGCAGGAAGGCTCGGTTAGTCCTGATGTGATTGTGAATACCAACAGTGTAGATTTTTTCCCAAAGGGCCAAACTGTCTTACATAAAGTAACCGAAGAGCCGCACATTGGACATTATACACGCCAACACTCCTGCAGTTAAGTTTCTATGGGATCAAATAACATAATCATGATCCAATATAGGCAATATAGGCAATTGAGCGAGGGGGCTCCTTATTCCAAGCTTTGTCTGGGGGAAGGCCCACAGTCTCAGACTTTGAAACCCCACTGCCCGATACCATTTTCGATATGGGGGGGGAGGGGGGGGAGACAGACAGACAGACAGACAGACACACATTTCTCCATAATCTAGGCCAGATGAAACAAATTAAAAACTTTGCTCTACAGCAGCTACCCCTGCTGTACTCATCAGCCTATCACAACACAGCATATTTCCCCTGCTCTAGTCATCAGAATGGAGCATATTAACCCTGCTCTAATCAACACAACAGATTAGCCCTGCTCTAGTCATCAGCCTATAGCCACTTTTAAACACAGATCCCGCAATATTGACGTTCAGAAGGCCTGCAACCCCGGCAGTGTTGCCACAGAAATTGCTTTCACACAGAACCAAGCAGCCCGCCATATTGTAGCATCCACTCCTCCCAGATTGAAATGAGGCCTGAACCATGGGCGCTGAGTTAAAGTCTGACAAATTAAAATGATGCTGGTCACCAGGTCCGGTGAAAATAATCCCAATTTGAGTTGTAGCCTATTAAACTCGTCTCAAATTACATTTCCACGCAGCTCCTCCTATTAAGTAGCCTAAATTAATATTTTCATGTGTAGGTTATAGTGTAGGCTACTGTATGATGAATGAGACCACCAAATATCGCCTGCATGCGCAACAACTGTCAACAGTGCAGCTGGTCGTTAAGAAGATCAAAGAGAAAAGACGAGAGCTGACCCAAATATGCCGACAACGCGGAAACTGGTAATCCATTAAAGTTGCTGGTGAATTTGGTCACATTTTAAACACAGATTTGAGACAAAGAAGATACAGGCGAAGGACATCATAACCATTGATGAAACTGCGTTGTGGTTTGACATGTTCGGCTCGACGGGGGCACGGTGGCGCAGTGGTAGTGCTGTCGCCTCACAGCTAGAATGTCCTGGGTTCGATTCCCACCTGGGACGCTGTGAGCGCTGAAAGAGTGCGTGCCCGTCCGCATGTCCTCGAGTTCCCACCGCCCGGGTGGGGTCATCAAAAGGGCCCCCTGGGGGTTTCCTTCATTCAAAAACATGCAATATCCTGGTCGCTGAGGTGGTGCCTCCTCTGGTCGTTTGGGGCGCCTGTTCAGAGGGAGGGGAACTCGTTGGAATAGTGTGATCCACCCACGTGCTATGTCCTACCGGTGAAGCTTCCCCTGTCAGGTGAAAAGAAGCGGCTGGCTACTGCCCATGTCTCGGCGGAAGCATGGATCCAGTTTCAGCAGAGGGCAGAGGGTGGAGCAGCAACCAGGATAAATAAATTACATTTGCACTGGGGGATAAAAATTGGATAAAAGAAATCTGGGGGAAAAAAGGGAAAAAAAAGACATGCTCGACTCAACTACAGTGAAAGCAAGAGTGGCGGGGTTTGATTGATGCACTCTTTAAAGTGGAAATTCATTCCCCCGCAACACATTTAGGTTCTGAGCATTTTCTTTTAGTTTCTGATGATTTTTCTACATCAAATCCCTCAGGTTTGGTCCAATGATTTGTTTGAGAATTGTATAGATTTTTCCCCCCTGCCAGCATTCTCATCAATGTGCACAGCTCAGCAGCATGCAACAATTAAGCTGCCTTCACATGATGAGTGATCTTCTCTTCTCTCACCGTGAGGTAGAGAATTTTGCCTACTAATGTCAACATCGTTTGAGTATAAAATAGCCTAACCTACTTACTCATAAACTGTAGGTACGGAGCATTCTTCCTGGCGCCCCTGTTGCAGTCATGGATTGCATAGGCTACTTGTTTTTTACTTTCATTTAAACCTTTCCCCTTTGTATTGCTGTGTGAGGTGGTTTCCCCTGTAATTTACTTTAATGAGAGCTGAGCTTTGATCCGTCTTCCCGCGGGTACCCTTTCAGACAGACGTTGATTCGGGGCTATGACTACCTTCACCGGTGGAACGAAAGGCATAACAAAATGATCCACCACTCCGCATTTGTGACTTTCACACAGGAGGCAAGTCTTAATAATCCCACAAAATTCACAGCTTTCACAGACTGTGTGAGAGGGGCTTGAGAGAACACAGCAGTTTAACCCTGCTCTAGTCATCAGCCTATAGAGCAATTTGGAGTGGACGTCACAGGGTTATGTCACTGCAGTTGCGCATGCATCGTGGTACCAGAAAATCTGAGGGAACAAGTCAAACCGAAACTAGAGAGATCCCCGGAATAAGGGAAAAAGACGTCTTGTGCCGTATAGGCGCTGGGCTTTCCAACTAGGAATATGAAGATGTCCGGCACCGAACTTTGGCGATGTAGTTTGATCCAAGACCAATCCTGACAGCGAGTACTGGTCAGGAAACCTCACCCCATCGAAAGAGTTACAGTAGCTTATTTGTGTAAGATAACCTGTCTGTTGCTGGCAAACCTTTGAAATACGTGAAGGCATCCAGGTCTTCCATATTTCTATGACCGCTGAATCGCTAGCTGTCACTTTCTGCAACCAGTTCGGCTAGGCCCACAAAATGCATAATCACTGTTTGCAAACATATACGATGTCTTTAACAACACAGCAGATTACCCCTGGTTCAGTTTTATATTCCATTACTGAGCAGATCGGTTGTTTCTTGAGTTTCATTCTTTAGTCGAGTTCAAGATTTTTTTTCAAAATCTGTGTCTAATGGTGTCAGGCGGAACTGTGTTACCAGAATTTGAACCAAACTGCCTCAATTATTGTAGTTATCATCATTAGTAGTAGTAGTTGTTGTAAATGCTTTATAAGTTTTACTTAGTCTCAGCTCTGTTTTGATATTTTACATTTGGCTAAATCTGTAAACAGAGTTTCCAACTTTGAACGCTCAGAGACCTCAGCTCTCAAGTCCTGGTCTCAGCTCTGAAGTCCATCTCCTCCTTTATCCTGTATTCAGATTGATGTACTGCAACTTGTCAGAGACTGACTGTGAAGTCGTGGCCTCAGCTCTGAAGTCCAACCCCTCCCATCTGACAGAGCTGGACCTGAGTCACAGCAACCTGATTCTGGAGCTGAGTGTAGATTCAGAATGGAAGCTGCATTCAGGAGTGAAGCTTCTTTCTGCTGGACTGGAGAGTCCACACTGCAGACTGGAGACTCTCAGGTCAGACATCATATTTAATAATGTGCTGATGAGATTTCAATATTGTACTTTGAGGGCATCTGAAGTTGTTCCATCTGAAATCAGACAGGATGTGGTTTTATAGAGGCTTAGATCTCATATGTTGCTCATGTTGTTTTCACCAGAGGTGGAAAGTGGAAAGAGTACTGATAAATCCTACTCAAGTACAAATAAATAGTGTTACTTTAGTGAAGATTAACTCAAGAAGTACAAGTTAATCAAAAGTAGCCTATTTAACACGTTCACTGCCAAGAACGAGTTGAGTCGTCAAACAGAATCCAACCGTTCACTGCCAACGACGAGTTGAGTCGTCAAAAAAAAATATATATTTTTTTTGACGGTGCTACGTGGATCAATGCCCCCCGCGTCTCCTATGGAGATATTGGAAGTATTGAATGTGTATAATCTATTTTACCGAGCAGCTAGGTGGCGACGGTGCTCTCCCGACAGAGAGAAAGTCAACCAAAAGCAGCCGCCTCCCGCGGCTGCTTCCTCCATTCTCAAGGAAATGGCTTGGCGATTTTACAGTCATCAGTCACCAGACGGGGGATTGCAAATTTGCATAATAGATTATGGGTGAAACACACTTTGAAACGCCCGCAGAAAGGCCAGAATTGCACGCATCCCGAAAACCCAGAAACGAACGAGCCTCATTCTCATACTGTAGGCGGGGACGCTTTCGCGCTGCTGCGGTGGGGGGTTCCAGAAATGGACTGGGTGGGCAGCATAAAGCCTAGAGTCGCACGGGGCTTCATCGGGGCTCTCAAACCCAAGAGACGAGTGAGCCCTATCCACACTCGCTGCCAGGGAGGGAGGCTGCTCAAACTCGCTGCCAGGGAGGGAGGCTGCTCAAACTCGCAGCAGCAGCAGCAGCAGCAGAGCACTCGCTTGTGACAAACGCAGGCTGAAAGCCACTAGACACGCCCACGGAGGGAGGAGTTGAAGGAGAGGGCGTTCGGAACTATATTGTTTGGATGTCTGATCTCTCACTGATGCCAAAAATAAATGGTTAAAGTGACTGTTCTGCCTGTTTGATTGAATTTCACAAAACTGCGATTATCTCAGCTTTCACTCTCAGACGCTAAAACCATGCTGTACTCAACGGCTAATATCTACATAACTACTAACTCTACAAACTAACTCTTTTAGACAGAGAAAGCACACATTCTATTAGTACTTTTGTGAACTTTGTGTTCACAAACTCCAAGCAGAAAAGAATCCTCGGCTCTTGTAAAATGAGCCAGAATCCTCAAAAAACGGCTTGGCAGAAGCTACCTACAGCAAAAAAAAAACGGCTGGCAGTCAATGTGTTAAAAGTACTAGAGTAAAAGTACATTTGTGTTACTTTAAAAATGTTTTATTTATTTATTCATTTATTTATTTGCGGGACAACGCACATTAATGACCATTCTCCTTTATATAAAAGGGAGCAAGTGGGCAATGTTTGTTTCTATTTTTGCCCCACTGATGATGTCACAATGTCTATGACATCAGTGATGTCATCAGTGACATCATTATTGACCAAATCATCATTATTATGTTGTCATGCACTGATGTGATAGGCATTGTGACATCATCAGTGACAGTGATGTCACGAGTAATGCGAAGTTGGGCAATTGTGCACTGCACATGCCAATAGAGCAGGCGAGGCCACAGAGCAGCAGAGCTGCAGGTGAGGCAGCGTCATCAGTGCCAGCATTATTGACCAAAATCATCTTATGACATCGCTGATGATGTCAGGGGCACTGATGATGTCATAGGCATTGTGACATCATCAGTGACAGTGATGTCATCAGTGATGAGAATTTCAGCAATTGTGCACTTGTGCATGCCCACAGAGCAAGCGATTGTGCGCTGCGCATGCCAATAGAGCAGGCGAGGCCACGCAGCATCCGAGTTACGCACGAGGTTACGCATTTCAGTTGGCAGCGGAAGGACATCCCTGCAAGCTCTGCCATTGTCTCCGACCGGCTCCGACTGACCGGCTCCGCTCCCTGTGTGTCAAATCCCTCGATCTTAAGTTTTGTGTCGGGTTAGTTTAGTTGTTACACATCCCGGGTTGACCGATTCTGCCCTCCATTGACTTCCATTCAAAAGTGCTATATTTGGCCATTTTTCAAAAGTAATTTATTCCCTGATGTTAAGCATCCATCCTGGAGGGAAGGCTTCAAATTATAGTTTTTACTGTGTTTGAGTATTTCCCCCCAATTTGACCAGTTATGGCACAACAATAAATTTCATGCAGTTTACATGAAATGTAATGGGTTACATTTGATTACCTTAGAATACATTATTATGTGATTATACATATGATTAGAACACACTATTATGCGATAAGCTTCTAACTTTGATGGGTTCGAGGTTAGGGGGGGGCGACCGTACCAGTTCCGACACAACCCTGCAGTGTTCGCCAGTCTATTTTGATGACAAATAACCTTATTTTGGGCTCAACGTCCTAAAAATAAGTTGCTGGTGAAAACAGATGATGACGTCAGTGACAGACATTATGGTTGTCTAACGACTGATGTATGGTATTCAGATAATAATAATTACTGTATGAGTTACAGTGAATAGTTGGCATTAGCGTCTGGCATTAGCTAGCTGTTAGCCTGTGAATGTTAGTTACATGGCAGTAAAACGCCACTTAATGACCAGTTTGATATAACTGTCAAGCAGTTTGATTCACACTCTTTCCATAACTTTGATATATACTGGCTGGTTGTTGATATTTATAACAATATTGTGGCCTCTGGACAAACATTTTGCAGAGGTAGTCAGCCATACTCTTTCCGGTCTACCACCTAGACTGTGTTGGCCTGGAAGGAAGACAAAGATCTTATATTGAATGCAGGAGCGAGGCTCTTTTCCTTTTTTGGACAACAGCGCTACAGCCATGATGTTGCAGTGGAACAAAGTATAAGCCTTTGGTTCTAATATATGATCTTTGGCTCAAATGATGACGTGTGTTATTACAGCACGCGCTCATGTACGTTTTCATAGAACATCAATGGTGTACAGGTATGAAAAACTGACTGGAGGGGGGGGGCTTTAAGTGTTATGGTGGTGCTAGTCTCGCTTACCGGACTGTCCCAGCAAAGGGGCGAGGTGAGTCTGGCTGGGGACGCTTTCTATTGTGGACTAGAGGGGGGAAAAGCTGTTTACAGCCATCCACCGAACGTACCATGTGCAGGCTGCTTCATTGCATAATCCACATCAATCGTTTTCAGCGTGTAGCAATGAGCTAGCAACTAGCACTGCTGTTGTTATTGTTTCAAAGGCAGCGGCGCAGGCATTTGAGGTCAGCAGATTCGACACGTACAGCAGCAGGCATACAGATTCGACACGGGGGCTTGGAAAGGAAATCCAAATATGGTCGCAGCCGCAGTCAGAGTGGGTCGGAGCCAATGCAGTGCTTGCAGGGAGCGAAATGGGATTTCCATCCGGCACCGACTGAAATGGTCGCCACCAATGAGAGAGGTAAAGGCTGCTTTATGCTCACCATGCCGTGAAGGGCGCGGGGGTGGAGCGAGGGCCGGGCGCGTCAAATGACGTAAATTTGTTGGGCGTGGTTATTCGCTACCTCCATAGGGCGGCCACCGTGTGCCTGATTTTTTTTCTCACAGCGCGACCTCCGCACAGCTTCTCTCCAAACATGGCCGCTTTCAAGCCACTGAGCCCTGAACACTGAGCTGTGTTTTCCCCACATTTCTTGACCCATGTGGTAGGCTATAAACTTTGATTTGCAACTGTTCGTTTTTAGTCATTTCACCAAGTAAATGTGTTGTGTTGAGAGCATGTTTGGGAGAGTTTAAAAGCAGCACAGAGTAGGCTATCAGGGCTGAGAACTGAAACGGCTTTCAGTAAAAACAAGTTTGGTGATTCATTCATGTGCTGATGTACGGTCGTTTGAGAGTGAAAGCGCACTCAGTAGGCTACTGCACATAATAACGTTTCATTGCAACTTTTCACGGGCTGTTCTCACTATTACCATTGTACAATACATGCTGATCACTTGGCTGATCACTTCTGAGTATAATAGCATCTGCCCCAGCGCAAGGTCTGCACGGTGACTCGCGGAGCTCCACCCCCACGGAGCTTGCTTGAGTATAATGAGCCCTTCAGTCCACCATGCTGCTTCCCCCCAATCAGACTATGGTGGTGCTAACTACCAACATGTTAGTTTGTGTAGCTTGTTAAATAAATGTCTACCTCCAGCCTAGCAAGGGTTAATTTAGGAACAAGTCGAGGTTAATTTAGGATCAAGTTATTGTTAAGTCAGGATTAAGTTCCCCATCCGACTCAGATTCTTCTTTTTACCATTACTGTCAGAGAAACTACCATCTGAAAATGGTGTCCAATGTTGTAAAAATTGGATTCTGAAATTTAACTAAACCTTGTGACAGCCTGGCTGCTTTCAGATGGAAAGACTCTATAAGGCTGACAGGATGCTGATCCACACTGACAAGATGCTGAAGTCCACTGGATTATGAAACACTTGATTGTTGAAAGCTTTCAGGGATATTTTATCTTATACCTGTAGCTATTTTGCTTTATTCTTTATTCAGATTGAGTGGCTGCAACTTGTCAGAGGCGTACATTGAAGTCCTGGGCTCAGCTCTAAAGTCCAACCTGTCGTGTCTGAGAGAGCTGGACCTGAGTAACAACAACTTACAGGATTCTGGAGTGAAGCTGCTCTCTGCTGAGCTGGAGAGTCAACACTTCAGACTGGAGACTCTCAGGTAAAATCAGTTTACAGTTTTTCTCAGCTGATTTGACACATTTCTCCAAACTAAGGTCTGTTCTCTCAAAAAAGGATTCCTGAATCTGCAAAGGTCGCTGTGCAGGTTTTCCACAAGGATTTGAGTTTTATTGATCCAGCTTCGTATACACAGCACTGAAGCTCAGTGACAGAGAGGATCAATCATGCTCTGATATCTTGCTATTAGGTTACCACACCTCTCTCTGTTCCTCTCAGCCATAATTCAATGTCACATCTCCAGCTGCTTCGAAATAGAGCAGCTAGATATTAACCAGTGGGAATGTGACATCATCATCTCCCAGTTTTAACACCTGTCCTCTGGTTACCAGTTAGATAGATAATTCATATTAAAATGTCACTTAACACATTTAAAGCAGGCTAGTTTTGTTCCTGAATTACACTGTGAAGCGCTTAGTTCCCTGTGAGCTGAGGGCCAGCTGAGATCTTCAGGTCCTCCCAACTTTCCCTCAGACTCAACACTGAAAGTGGGTTCACTTTGAGGCTGCAGATTCACTATCATCTTTAAAACTCTGTAAAACACACATTTATTTACTTGCTTTTGTGCCATTTTGTGTAATCTGTTTGGTCCCTTCTTCATCTTCTTTCTCTATTTGTATTTATATTATTATTTAAATTATGTTGTTTTTAAAGTGTTTCCTAAGTTATACCCACTTTATGTATGTATGTATTTATTGCATGGCCTGTTGTGCAGCCTAACAGTGCATGCACCATTTGGTGGATTTATCCAGTTTTAACCAGTTTCCCTGTCAGTGTTAGTGCTCCATTCAGCTCAGTATACAGCACCATGCAAACACACTGGGACCTGCTCTAGACCAGGACCCTGTACTACGAAGCTAGTTTAACAGATCCGCGATAAGTCCCTTTGATCTGGTTTGACTGAACAGGATCAAAGCTATCTAGTTTAAGGATACTGATAACTGAAGCTGGGATCTGCCTGTGCACGCGCACGTTTTTCGCTCGTGCACGCGAAAGAGGTCCGCTAGCCAATCACATTATGAACAGCTGAGTTGATCCACGCCCACACCCATTTCCACACCCATTTCCTCATTCAATGAATGAAAGCGCAGTGCATGATCAGAGTTTTAGCGGATATTTAATGTATCCGCGATTTAATGTCAGAATGAAAATCCGCGTTGGATAGTCTGCTGAAGGGCTGTCTAAAGCAGCAGCTTGTATTCACATCAGTCATTTGATTTACTTTGATCAGCGATTTCTGTCACCTACAGCAGCAACAAATGTAAATGTGTAATCTCAGTCTATACATTTCCACAATCTGTAAGCCTATTTAGACCATAGATTTAGAAACGCATGCCCAATGAATAATGATCTCTATCACTCATGTGTGTGGTTGCACTGATCGAATAATTCATATATAAAATAGCCTAGTATAAAGCCTAATAGCCTACTATAAAAGATAAAACTGCTGAACTGAATTGAGACGATGCGGGCATAGTTATCATTGATAAAAACTAGCCTATTTTTGCTCATATATTGGCATACAGCCTACAGGACACAGTTCCAGCTGAAAGATGCAAGAATAGCCTGCATATTTAGTATTGGGGCTATCCCATATCTATATTATATGTATAGGCTTTTCTGGCATGTAGGAGAATATCACCCTCACTCCATTTGAGGGTCCGTTCATGATATGCGCGCGGTGATTAATAGTGATAATATTTCTCCACGCATCGTTGAGCTGTTAAGACATAAAGTGGTAAGTAGGCTTAATTTAATTATGTAGCCTACAGAGCCACGAATGTTTTGCTTGTTCTATTCTCAGTTGACTGCAATCTATTTTTCATATGGCGATCTTATGAATGGTGAGTGACTCCAGAGAGCCGATTATATGGGTCTCTCATGGATTTTGATCTTATCCTCTGAAGCTAACCTGGTCGCGACCAGGTTAGCTTTGCAGCATCAGTTGCCATGGTGATTGAAAGTTAACTTGCTTTGTAGTACGGCTAAACCAGGTTTAAACTCAAACTTACTCGGATAAGGCATTAAACTAGCTTCGTATTACAGGCTACAGGGCCTCATCAATACAGCCTGTCAGTAGAAATAATACAATACAGACATTAAATATAAGGGTTAGTTAACCTCATCAATACAGTCTGTCAGTAGAAATAATGCAATAAAACATTAATTATAAGGGTTAATTAACCTCATCAATACAGTCTGTCAGTAGAAATAATACAATAATGACATTAAATATAAGGTTAGTTAGCTTCATCAATACAGTCTGACAGTAGAAGTAATACAGTAATGACATTAAATATAAGGGTTAGTTAGCTTCATCAATACAGTCTGTCAGTAGAAATAATACATTATTGACATTAAATATAGTTAATGTCATCAATACAGTCTGTCAGTAGAAATAATACAATATTGACATTAAATATAAGAGTTAGTTAACCTCATCAATACAGTCTGTCAGGATAAATAATACATTATTGACATTAAATATAGTTAAGGTCATCAATACCGTCTGTCAGTAGAAATAATACAATAATGAGATTAAATATAAGGTCAGTTAGCCTCAATGATACAGTCTGTCAGTAGAAATAATACAATACTGAGATTAAAGCCCCCCTCCAGTGTATTTTGTCATTTGTAAGATAGTTAATGTGTTGGTGAGTCATGACCTGGTCTGTTGATTAGCCACACTGTTAGCCACTGTATTCATTTTGTGCTCAAAGTCCAAAAAATAAGCTGTTGGTGAACGGTGATGAGGTCAGACATTATAGTGGTCTGAAGACTGACACATGATAGACAGATAATACAGTACAGTATACAGTAAATAGCCTCTGGCATTATAGCTAGCTGTTAGCTATGTTAGTCAATTAGCCTCATTATACAGTCTGTCAGTAGAAATAATACAATACTGACATAAAATATATAAGTATATAACAGAATAACATTTACACATGTCTTCTTGTCCTTCAGGCTGAGTGTCTGCCAGCTCTCAGAGAAAAGCTGTGAAGCTCTGGCCTCAGTTCTCAGCTCCCAGTCCTCTAGTCTGACAAAGCTGGACCTGAATAACAACGACCTACAAGATTTAGGGCTGACGATGCTCTCGGCTGGACTGGGGAGTCCACACTGTAGACTGGAGACTCTCAGGTCAGGATCACTGTTACTGTTCAACAGACCCAGGGCTTAAAATTCACTTTGTAAACTAGGGGGGAATTCCCCCCTTATGTTCTTCAGATAGGGGGGATTTATAGATTTTCGGGGGGATCTATAGACTTTAAGGGGGATTTTTTTCAGGCAATATAACCGACAAATACCTGCTTCTCCTGTCCAATAAGTGATAATACTGTAATTTCACATTTTTGTATATAAAAAAGGAAGTAGTTTATGCACACCTGAGTCTAAATTACTATGGCTTTTGTCGTTTTTTCTGCAGACTAAGCCATAGGCTTTTGGTTCTATGAAAGCCTTTATTTTTTGTATTGAGTGATACACTCTACTAAAACACTAATATCATATTATCAGAAGTGTTGTTTTGTGTTCACAATAGTGATGTCAGTTAGATTTTGTAAGGTCAGAGCTATGGAATATTAACACGTTCACTGCCAATGACGTGTTTTTACGTCAAACAAAATCCAACGGTTGACTGCCAATGACGTGTTTTTACGTCAAAAAAATTGATTTTTTTTTTTTGACGGTGGGACGTTGATCTAACCCTTTTACGTCTCCTATACCAATATTGGAGGTATTGCATGTGTATAATCTATTTTACCGACCCACTGAGTGGCGACATGTCTCTCCAGAGTAGAAAGAGGTGAGCCAAAACTGGAGGGAAAAGCGCGAGGAAGCCGTTCTCATACTGTAAAATGGATGGCGAAAACGCTTTCACTTTCGCGCTGACGCACAGCGGTGGCAACGGTGGGGGGTTCCAAGAATAGACTGGATGCACACTTTGAAACACGCACCATAAATAAGCCCAGAATCGCAAGAGCTTCATCAGAGCTCTCAACCGAAACGAGCGAAACCCATCCAGCGAGCCCCATCCAGACTGCCAGGCAGCAGCAACTCGTTTGTCACAGACCCGCTGCAGAGCCAAGGAGGGCGGAGGAGAATGCCCACGGAGGGAGGAGTTGGAAGCAGAGGGGGGTTTCCTGCTGTTATGGAGGAAATTACTGTTCAAAACTATTGTTTAGATGTCTGACGTCTTACTGATGCCAAAAATGAATGGTTAAAGTGACTGTTCTATCGAATTTCACAAAAAGCCGTTTATCTCAGAATAAATTTTCAGACGCTGAAACCATGCTGTATTCAACTGCTAATGCTTACATAACTACTAACTCTACAAACTAACTCTTTTAGACAGAGAAAGCACACATTCTATTAGTTCTTTTGAGATATTGTGTGTTCACAAAATCCTAACAGAAACGAATCCTCGGCTCTTGAAAGATGAGCCAAAATCCTAAAAAAAAAACCTTGGCAGAAGCTAACTAAAGTATTGAAAAACGGCTGGCAGTGCATGTGTTAAATCATCCATCTTTGCTCACTACATCTGCCTTTCTTACTGTCATTTGGGGCACGGTGGCTCAGTGGTAGAGCTGTCGCCTCGCAGTCAGAAGGTCCTGAGTTCGATTCTCGCCTGGGACACTGCGGGCGCTGTGGTTGTGTTCCCCCCATATCTTCAGTGCCTACTGCCCAGGTGGGGTATCTCGTCGTAAGGGCCTTTCTGTCTGTGTGGAGTTTGCATGTTCTCCCCGTGCTCCCCCAGGGGGGTTCCTCCGTACATAACCCCCCCCCCCCCATTAAAAAAAACATGCAGAAGATCAGATCGTCATCGTCATCCGACCAGTGACGACAACATCCGAAGTCGGTCCCCGGGCGCTGTACGAGAAAGCGACCACTGCTCCTGGCCTGCCCCCCGGAGGAAAGGACAAAGCCAGGATGGGTTAAATGCAGAGGACAAATTTCACTGGCCACCGTCAGCATGTGTGTGTTGTGGCCGTCCGTGCATGTGTTGATGTGTAACCGTGTGACAATAAAAGACGGGCTTGTCCGTCTAAAATCGTGTTTTTTTTTTAATTACTGGCAACTAAACCTGTTCGAATTTTGCATTGGGGAGAGTTCTATTGAAGTGACTATAAACCATCTGTGTGTCATTTCACTTTAAATGCTTCCACCAAATTTTCATGGCTGCTTTATGAGAAATGTAATTTGAGTGGCGACAACAACGTTGACATCACTGGCACTCGGCATAAGGAGGATTAACGTTTTAACGTCCTAATAAAGAAAAAAACATTGCATGGATGCAACTGGGACGTATCCTCAGTGATGTACCCTGGGGTCATAGGATGTTTCGGGTCTCGCAACATCATACACCCTCGCCCAGGTGACCCAGCCGGGGCTGGCCAAGCCCCAACTTACGTCCCAGTAGCTACGCACGGTCAGCCCTCTAGGAAGGGTCGAAGGTGGTCACGTGGTCAGGGCCACTCAATCCGCTGCTCCGGAACTATTCTGCCGGGACCGGGGGAGGGGGAGGGCTCTGGTACATAGAGGGACCGGGCTCTGTGGGTTGCCACCCGGCCGGGCTCCTCCCTCGTCTCTCCAGGTCTAGGACCTGTGCGCTGTACCAGACTCCCCCGCTCCAAACATCTCATTCCGAGGTGATGGCATCTTGGTGGATACCATGCAGTACCAGTACTTGGTGGCACTGCAGACTCCACTTGCGGCTTGAATGGCCCTCCTAAAAGGCCTCTCGTGGATTGTTGGGATTCTTCCTCACGAAAGACGCAGGCTGGGGAGCTAACCCATACTGCTACCCGGGTGCCGTCCCTGTTCCGGCTGTCAACTGACTCTCCAGTAGTCACTAGTCTTTCCTGGTTGTCACGTAGTCTATTCCTATGAGTCACTGGCTAAGCCAGGCTAACTAATAAAGAAAGAAACATCGCATGGATGCAACTGGGACGTCTCCTCAGTGATGTACCGTGGGGTCATAGGATGTTTCGTGTCTCGCAACATCATACACCCTCGCCCAGGTGACCCATCCGGGGCTGGCCAAGCCCCAACTTACGTCCCAGTAGCTACCCACGGTCAGCCCTCTAGGAAGGGTCGAAGGTGGTCACGTGGTCAGGGCCACTCAATCCGCTGCTCCGGAACTACTCTGCCGGGACCGGTGGAGGGGGAGGGCTCTGGTACGTAGAGGGACCGGGCTCGTGGGTTGCCACCCGGCCGGGCTCCTCCCTCCTTATCGATATCAAATTCTTCATCGTCAATAACGTAACACTAAACATCACTGACAGTGATGTTACTCTGTGTTGACGTTTCAACTAGAAGTGCCTTGTTGTTCGACTTGTCCTGTTTGTTTTTTCTGAGTGGGTCCCCCTTCTGAGGACGTAGTTTTCCTTTTTAGCCAGCGATCTATCATGTTTGCAAGCAGCTGTATCCACCGAGAAATCAGCAGAAGAGCGTTGATGTCGAGAGCGGACTGAGGGACGCGATATTTTTTCCCCCATGATGGCGAAGGCATGAAAAAAGAAAATGTCGAGAGAGTGCCAACATGTTGCTGGCTGTGGTGAATGCAGTGAGCGTGACTGAGGAAAAAAGTAAAAAAGTGGTCCGATTTGGAGATGGAGGGGAAAAAGGGGATTTGGTCTGATATTCAGAATGTCATGTGTATTAGGTATAACATTGCACCTTAAAAATCATGTATTAATCACTGTATTCACTTCTCAGTCAGCGGTGTGCCTCTCCTCTCCTCCTCTCGCTGCTGGAAATGCGCACAGACACAGGCAACCTGCCTGTGATTAACCATTGATTCTCTGCTTAATTTTTAACCGATTTCTGCCATTAAAAATTCTCTGTAATCTGTCGCCTGCTCGCTAATTATGTGCGTCAATATGTTCTTATCACCATTCAATCAAAGAGTACAACTTGAAGTGTAAGTCGCATTTTGACACTCACATGCATCCCATCGCGATCACGTCCATAACCTGACATCACCGACATGTTATTTGATAGCCTATTTCTTAATTATTTTTATTACATTGACATGCAGTTTTGTGGATAAAGCAGCAGCATCTCGCTACAAGTCCGAGAACACAGGAAATGATCCTCTATGTACTTTCATAGGCTATGGCGTATCAGCATGTTGTCTATTGGGCTAATTTTAAGAATGGATTTAAATCTGTTTTTGCAAATGAACTATTCATATAGACAGGAAATAAATACATACATACCGTAAATGACCATTAACAGCCCATTCATGACCACATGGATTTAAATCATTAATCACAAAGATAAAAAGAAGAAGATAAGATTCCAGTGTTGACTGGTAGAATAATGATTGTTCCAAGTTCTAAATATTTCCAATGACTTGAGGCTGAGAGAGGTGTGAACGGCAAAAAACAGACTCTATTGTCATGGGAGATATAATTCAAAACATATTTTTTACAACCCATAGGCTACATATCCTTCCCAAACACATTCACTGCAAACAACAATTATCTCCGCTTGTCACAACAGATGCAAAGCAATTTTCCAACAGGACAAATTAACTAACCAACAGAGGGGAACAGCGCACTTCAGTTGGACAGCAGTCTGGCATTTCAGCTTTGGAATGTAGTTTGTGTAGGATAAGGTGCGCCTGTGCACACTTCTCACTGACTTCTCTTTGCCACTAAACCACTGGGGGCGCTGGAGTTAAAGAAGTGTCAGGGTTGGTGCAGATTATTTGCATAAGTTGTCTTGTTTACTTTTTAACCGTTTTGTTGTTTACATAACTACGTCTGTGTGGGATACCTTTGCAAGACGATATCATACTGGGTGGTGAAACACGGATTGGATAGAGTAGATAGTCACTGGACAGGTTAGTCATGGTTTTAGTAGGGATTCTACACAAGGTTTGATAGATGAGACCCCTGGAGGAGAATGGGGTGGAGGAGGGTTGCAGCAATCATACTGAAATAACAGCAGACTGTGTATGAGAAGAGAGCAGTATTTAAAGGTTGCCGCTAAGGCTGAGATTGGCTGAATGGGAAGATGTGGCCAAATGTGATTGGTTTAGAAAAATCACTAACGCTCCCCTAATCAGTTGAATGCAGGGCAGCTGAAAGGAGAGAGGGGAATGAGTTAGTGTGAAACAAACAAGGTCTTACTGGTCTGAAGTTTCACCTAAGCTTCATTTGAGACTAATTCACAGCAGATCGGCTTTGGAACTAATAAAGCAACAAAGACACATTTCGTTGTAGCCTAGACGTTCTTCCAACAATAATTATCGGCTATTATTATAGTGGTAAGTTGATGTGGAGTCGGCCTGGAAATTATTTGCTTGTTTGCTTTATTTTAGCTTTGCCACCCCAGTCGCGGTTTCCACTGTCTCCAAAATGTGCATGGATCAAAGTTAACGCACAGATGCGCACATTCTCCCATCCAGTTTGTTATAGATCACAACCTCTGTGTGGGAAGTGGTAGATGTGCTTCTTTCAGGCCCCATTTTGTTTGCTACGATTATTAAAGAGATTCTAGTAGAAATGCCTGGAAGATGAATGTAGTTGATTGGAGAATGCATAGATTCACTTTGACTAGTCATCTCCAATTTACTAATTGATTTGATAACATTAAAAAATTAAATTCAATTAACAGAAATTGCAATTGGATGCAAGGAGGAGATCCTCAAGTTCCAATAAACAATGGTGGTTATTATTAAAGGTGGCTCTGAATTAGTCATCAAATCAATTTCTGTACTAAGACTTTTAATATCTTTAAATATGTGAGGTGGGGCCCTTCCTCTGGATGAGATGACAAAATGGTAAATGTTTCTCATGCTAGTATAACCAGATAAAAGTATCAAAACACCTGGGGCCAGTTGCACCAACTGGTCTTACACTGGTCTTAAGCTAAGTTGGTCGTAACTTAACGACCTAACAGCTACGCCGGTTGCACCAAGACGGCTTAAGCCTTCTTTTCACTACGCCCAGGCGTAACTCCTACGCCTGGTCAGGAGGAGGCGTAGCGCCTGCCTGTAACAGAGATCTCCGTGTCTTATCAGCGGAGACCTTTTTGAGTCCTTACCGACATCGTCGTAACACAGCCAGTTCTCCGTCTTTTGAAGCATGATGTTAGATTACAACGAACTAGTTGTGTGGCTTAGCCTTCCCAAATGTTGCCGTTAATTTTTTAGAATTTAATACATAAAATTGGGAACGTTACATTCAATTTCATTCAGACTGTCTGTCTGGCTCAATCGCCGCCATTTTCCCCCCGGAGCGAGGGAGGGTGGGAGGAGTGTAGTGTAGTGATGCACTTACAGTAGTGGCTGATAGAGCGTAGTGGCACAGTGCGCTCCAAGCAGGTCGCGAGGCACACATCATCCAATCAGGGTGCATTCCCTGGCAATTCACATGGACGCGCATTGCTACGACCGGCGTAGTTAAGACCAGACGTAAGCCGTGTTGGTGCAACAGGCGTAAATCCACTCTAAAGACTGGTCTTAACTAAGACCGACGTAGGAGTTACGACCAGGCATAGTTAAGACCAGTTGGTGCAACCGGCCCCTGTTGTCAAACTCAGTCCACTGGTGTGGTTTAGTGCAGTCTATATGAATGGTTCTATTTATTTTTTACTATAGCACATATGCTACTGCCAATCAAATTATTATTATTTCTTATATATATATTTTTTTAAGTGAGCACCCACTGTAAATAATTAAGCTCCCCCAGCCACAATAGATCTCAACAGTCACGTGAGGTCTCCAACCCCAGATGAGAATTCCCCATTCATTTTCTCCATAGACAAGAGAAGGGAAATCTGAACTACAAACTGGTCCAGCTGCATCTGGTCTTGGTCAGTAGATTATATTCTGCCTTTCAAATAAATAAATCCATGTTGAAACTCATGGAATATTGATTTAACTGAAGCTACATCAAACTCTACAGTGAAGGAACTGATGAAATGTTGAATCCATCAATCTTTCCTAAATCTAGGTTTTATCACCCAGTACTACAAACTATACATCAGTGAAGAAGATACAACAATGCAATATGCTGTGTGTGTGTGTGTGTGTGTGTGTGTGTGTGTGTGTGTGTGTGCGTGTGCGTGTGTGTGCGTGTGCGTGTGTGTGCGCGCGCGCGTGCTTCTCTGTGCCTGTGCATGTGTGCACAGGTGTGTCTATTTGTATGTGTGTATCTTTGTGTGTGTATGTATGTATGTGTGTGTGTGTGTGTGTGTGTGTGTGTGTGTGTGTCAAGTCAACTCAAGTTTATTTGTATAGCCCTATTCACAAGCATGTCTCAGAGGGCTTAACAGATAATATGTCTAAGTTTAGCTAAGCACTATCAATGAAGAGAATGGACAATATTTTATTAGAGAGGGAGAGAGGGGGAGAGAAGGGGAGGGAATGGGGGAAGGGAGAGAGAGGGGGGAGAGAACAGGGGAGGGAGGGGGAGAAGAGAGAGCAGAACACACTCTATAATGGGGCTGGGCGATACGGTAGAAATCAATATGATAGTCATAGGGGTCAGTCAATGGCTGGGTTTCCCAAAAGCTTCTTAGCGCTAAGAAGCTAATTTAACCCTTCTTAAGGCCCCCTTAAGAAGCAAACGCGTTTCCCAATTGCTTCTTTACGAAGGCATGCGTTTCTTAAAAGCTTCTTAGCGCTAATAAGCTTCTTTGACCCTTCTTAAGGCTCCCGTAAGAAGCCAACGAAGCCAACGTGTTTCCCGATTGCTTCTTAGCCTAAAATTATCTTCCGTTAAGAAGGCTGCGTTTCCCAAAAGCTTCTTAGCGCTAAGATGATCTTTCGTTAAGAAGGTTTTGTAAGAAGGGTCTGGGGCATTCTTAACACCTTCTTAATGACAAAACACTGGCAGATCCAGCCGCGTCAGGCAAAAGGAGATACTTGTGTCCACTGTTCCTCTTGTGTTTTTCCCTTTTCCCTTTCTCTCATGCACCCTTTAGTGTTTAAAATTGGGGAACACTTGAAAATCTCCCCTGTATGTATGGTTACTTGTGTTTTAAATGTTTTACCGTAGGCTTTATTCCTCTAATCAGAATGGATTCCTTTTATAATAAGAATGTTGTGGATTTATATAGCACCTTTCACAGAACCCAAGGTCGCTTAAATTCTGTAGTGTTTCTCGCAATTTTGTTGTATTTTGTGTATATAAAACAATTTGAACTGCAGTCCATGTCTGAAATAAATAATGTTTAATAGAAGAAGTTCTTGTTTAACATGACCACGATTAGGTTATTCTACAACAGTGTTTCTCAACCACTGGGTCGTGGCCCACTGGTGGGCTCAGAGTGCCATCTAATGGGCCGCAGAGGACCTCTCACATCGAGATGGTGGACAGCTCCAGTTAAGATGCTTCTTAAGAGCCTTCTCTCTTTTTTTTCCTTCTCTTCTGTTAACACATTGACTGCCAGCCGTTTTTTTTTTGCTGTAGGTAGCTTCTGCCAGGCCGTTTTTTGAGGATTCTGGCTCATTTTACAAGAGCCGAGGATTCTTTTCTGCTTGGAGTTTGTGAACACAAAGTTCACAAAAGTACTAATAGAATGTGTGCTTTCTCTGTCTAAAAGAGTTAGTTTGTAGAGTTAGTAGTTATGTAGATATTAGCCGTTGAGTACAGCATGGTTTCAGCTGTCTGCTCGCTCCTGCATTCAATATAAGATCTTTGTCTTCCTTCCAGGCCAACACAGTCTAGGACCTAGGAAACACTTTAAAAACAACATAATTTAAATAATAATATAAATACAAATAGAGAAAGAAGATGAAGAAGGGACCAAACAGATTACACAAAATGGCACAAAAGCAAGTAAATAAATGTGTGTTTTACAGAGTTTTAAAGATGATAGTGAATCTGCAGCCTCAAAGTGAACCCACTTTCAGTGTTGAGTCTGAGGGAAAGTTGGGAGGACCTGAAGATCTCAGCTGGCCCTCAGCTCACAGGGAACTAAGCGCTTCACAGTGTAATTCAGGAACAAAACTAGCCTGCTTTAAATGTGTTAAGTGACATTTTAATATGAATTATCTATCTAACTGGTAACCAGAGGACAGGTGTTAAAACTGGGAGATGATGATGTCACATTCCCACTGGTTAATATCTAGCTGCTCTATTTCGAAGCAGCTGGAGATGTGACATTGAATTATGGCTGAGAGGAACAGAGAGAGGTGTGGTAACCTAATAGCAAGATATCAGAGCATGATTGATCCTCTCTGTCACTGAGCTTCAGTGCTGTGTATACGAAGCTGGATCAATAAAACTCAAATCCTTGTGGAAAACCTGCACAGCGACCTTTGCAGATTCAGGAATCCTTTTTTGAGAGAACAGACCTTAGTTTGGAGAAATGTGTCAAATCAGCTGAGAAAAACTGTAAACTGATTTTACCTGAGAGTCTCCAGTCTGAAGTGTTGACTCTCCAGCTCAGCAGAGAGCAGCTTCACTCCAGAATCCTGTAAGTTGTTGTTACTCAGGTCCAGCTCTCTCAGACACGACAGGTTGGACTTTAGAGCTGAGCCCAGGACTTCAATGTACGCCTCTGACAAGTTGCAGCCACTCAATCTGAATAAAGAATAAAGCAAAATAGCTACAGGTATAAGATAAAATATCCCTGAAAGCTTTCAACAATCGAGTGTTTCATAATCCAGTGGACTTCAGCATCTTGTCAGTGTGGATCAGCATCCTGTCAGCCTTATAGAGTCTTTCCATCTGAAAGCAGCCAGGCTGTCACAAGGTTTAGTTAAATTTCAGAATCCAATTTTTACAACATTGGACACCATTTTCAGATGGTAGTTTCTCTGACAGTAATGGTAAAAAGAAGAATCTGAGTCGGATGGGGAACTTAATCCTGACTTAACAATAACTTGATCCTAAATTAACCTCGACTTGTTCCTAAATTAACCCTTGCTAGGCTGGAGGTAGACATTTATTTAACAAGCTACACAAACTAACATGTTGGTAGTTAGCACCACCATAGTCTGATTGGGGGGAAGCAGCATGGTGGACTGAAGGGCTCATTATACTCAAGCAAGCTCCGTGGGGGTGGAGCTCCGCGAGTCACCGTGCAGACCTTGCGCTGGGGCAGATGCTATTATACTCAGAAGTGATCAGCCAAGTGATCAGCATGTATTGTACAATGGTAATAGTGAGAACAGCCTGTGAAAAGTTGCAATGAAACGTTATTATGTGCAGTAGCCTACTGAGTGCGCTTTCACTCTCAAACGACCGTACATCAGCACATGAATGAATCACCAAACTTGTTTTTACTGAAAGCCGTTTCAGTTCTCAGCCCTGATAGCCTACTCTGTGCTGCTTTTAAACTCTCCCAAACATGCTCTCAACACAACACATTTACTTGGTGAAATGACTAAAAACGAACAGTTGCAAATCAAAGTTTATAGCCTACCACATGGGTCAAGAAATGTGGGGAAAACACAGCTCAGTGTTCAGGGCTCAGTGGCTTGAAAGCGGCCATGTTTGGAGAGAAGCTGTGCGGAGGTCGCGCTGTGAGAAAAAAAATCAGGCACACGGTGGCCGCCCTATGGAGGTAGCGAATAACCACGCCCAACAAATTTACGTCATTTGACGCGCCCGGCCCTCGCTCCACCCCCGCGCCCTTCACGGCATGGTGAGCATAAAGCAGCCTTTACCTCTCTCATTGGTGGCGACCATTTCAGTCGGTGCCGGATGGAAATCCCATTTCGCTCCCTGCAAGCACTGCATTGGCTCCGACCCACTCTGACTGCGGCTGCGACCATATTTGGATTTCCTTTCCAAGCCCCCGTGTCGAATCTGTATGCCTGCTGCTGTACGTGTCGAATCTGCTGACCTCAAATGCCTGCGCCGCTGCCTTTGAAACAATAACAACAGCAGTGCTAGTTGCTAGCTCATTGCTACACGCTGAAAACGATTGATGTGGATTATGCAATGAAGCAGCCTGCACATGGTACGTTCGGTGGATGGCTGTAAACAGCTTTTCCCCCCTCTAGTCCACAATAGAAAGCGTCCCCAGCCAGACTCACCTCGCCCCTTTGCTGGGAGAGTCCGGTAAGCGAGACTAGCACCACCATAACACTTAAAGCCCCCCCCCTCCAGTCAGTTTTTCATACCTGTACACCATTGATGTTCTATGAAAACGTACATGAGCGCGTGCTGTAATAACACACGTCATCATTTGAGCCAAAGATCATATATTAGAACCAAAGGCTTATACTTTGTTCCACTGCAACATCATGGCTGTAGCGCTGTTGTCCAAAAAAGGAAAAGAGCCTCGCTCCTGCATTCAATATAAGATCTTTGTCTTCCTTCCAGGCCAACACAGTCTAGGTGGTAGACCGGAAAGAGTATGGCTGACTACCTCTGCAAAATGTTTGTCCAGAGGCCACAATATTGTTATAAATATCAACAACCAGCCAGTATATATCAAAGTGATGGAAAGAGTGTGAATCAAACTGCTTGACAGTTATATCAAACTGGTCATTAAGTGGCGTTTTACTGCCATGTAACTAACATTCACAGGCTAACAGCTAGCTAATGCCAGACGCTAATGCCAACTATTCACTGTAACTCATACAGTAATTATTATTATCTGAATACCATACATCAGTCGTTAGACAACCATAATGTCTGTCACTGACGTCATCATCTGTTTTCACCAGCAACTTATTTTTAGGACGTTGAGCCCAAAATAAGGTTATTTGTCATCAAAATAGACTGGCGAACACTGCAGGGTTGTGTCGGAACTGGTACGGTCGCCCCCCCCTAACCTCGAACCCATCAAAGTTAGAAGCTTATCGCATAATAGTGTGTTCTAATCATATGTATAATCACATAATAATGTATTCTAAGGTAATCAAATGTAACCCATTACATTTCATGTAAACTGCATGAAATTTATTGTTGTGCCATAACTGGTCAAATTGGGGGGAAATACTCAAACACAGTAAAAACTATAATTTGAAGCCTTCCCTCCAGGATGGATGCTTAACATCAGGGAATAAATTACTTTTGAAAAATGGCCAAATATAGCACTTTTGAATGGAAGTCAATGGAGGGCAGAATCGGTCAACCCGGGATGTGTAACAACTAAACTAACCCGACACAAAACTTAAGATCGAGGGATTTGACACGCAGGGAGCGGAGCCGGTCAGTCGGAGCCGGTCGGAGACAATGGCAGAGCTTGCAGGGATGTCCTTCCGCTGCCAACTGAAATGCGTAACCTCGTGCGTAACTCGGATGCTGCGTGGCCTCGCCTGCTCTATTGGCATGCGCAGCGCACAATCGCTTGCTCTGTGGGCATGCACAAGTGCACAATTGCTGAAATTCTCATCACTGATGACATCACTGTCACTGATGATGTCACAATGCCTATGACATCATCAGTGCCCCTGACATCATCAGCGATGTCATAAGATGATTTTGGTCAATAATGCTGGCACTGATGACGCTGCCTCACCTGCAGCTCTGCTGCTCTGTGGCCTCGCCTGCTCTATTGGCATGTGCAGTGCACAATTGCCCAACTTCGCATTACTCGTGACATCACTGTCACTGATGATGTCACAATGCCTATCACATCAGTGCATGACAACATAATAATGATGATTTGGTCAATAATGATGTCACTGATGACATCACTGATGTCATAGACATTGTGACATCATCAGTGGGGCAAAAATAGAAACAAACATTGCCCACTTGCTCCCTTTTATATAAAGGAGAATGGTCATTAATGTGCGTTGTCCCGCAAATAAATAAATGAATAAATAAATAAAACATTTTTAAAGTAACACAAATGTACTTTTACTCTAGTACTTTTAACACATTGACTGCCAGCCGTTTTTTTTTTGCTGTAGGTAGCTTCTGCCAAGCCGTTTTTTGAGGATTCTGGCTCATTTTACAAGAGCCGAGGATTCTTTTCTGCTTGGAGTTTGTGAACACAAAGTTCACAAAAGTACTAATAGAATGTGTGCTTTCTCTGTCTAAAAGAGTTAGTTTGTAGAGTTAGTAGTTATGTAGATATTAGCCGTTGAGTACAGCATGGTTTTAGCGTCTGAGAGTGAAAGCTGAGATAATCGCAGTTTTGTGAAATTCAATCAAACAGGCAGAACAGTCACTTTAACCATTTATTTTTGGCATCAGTGAGAGATCAGACATCCAAACAATATAGTTCCGAACGCCCTCTCCTTCAACTCCTCCCTCCGTGGGCGTGTCTAGTGGCTTTCAGCCTGCGTTTGTCACAAGCGAGTGCTCTGCTGCTGCTGCTGCTGCTGCGAGTTTGAGCAGCCTCCCTCCCTGGCAGCGAGTTTGAGCAGCCTCCCTCCCTGGCAGCGAGTTTGAGCAGCCTCCCTCCCTGGCAGCGAGTGTGGATAGGGCTCACTCGTCTCTTGGGTTTGAGAGCCCCGATGAAGCCCCGTGCAACTCTAGGCTTTATGCTGCCCACCCAGTCCATTTCTGGAACCCCCCACCGCAGCAGCGCGAAAGCGTCCCCGCCTACAGTATGAGAATGAGGCTCGTTCGTTTCTGGGTTTTCGGAATGCGTGCGATTCTGGCCTTTCTGCGGGCGTTTCAAAGTGTGTTTCACCCATAATATATTATGCAAATTTGCAATCCCCCGTGTGCTGCTGCTGGCGCGGCCCGAGAGCGGCGAGTCTGGTGACTGATGACTGTAAAATCGGCAAGCCATTTCCTTGAGAATGGAGGAAGCAGCCGCGGGAGGCGGCTGCTTTTGGTTGACTTTCTCTCTGTCGGGAGAGCACCGTCGCCACCTAGCTGGTCGGTAAAATAGATTATACACATTCAATACTTCCAATATCTCCATAGGAGACGCGGGGGGCATTGATCCACGTAGCACCGTCAAAAAAGATTGACTGATGTTCGCAGCCAACGTCAGCTGCAGACAGAGCAATCTATATGGCTCTGGCTGCAGCATGCATCGGTTTCTCTTTGATCACGGCTTTTTCCTGCTGTTTTCCGGACCTTCCTCTAATCTGGAGAGCACTGTCGCCACCTAATGAGTCCGTAAAATAGGTTATACACCTTCAATAGCTCCCATATTTGTACAGGAGATGCCTGAGGCTTTGATCCACGTCCCACCGTCAAAAAACGCATTTGACGTCGATCGACGTCCTTGGCACTCTACGTCACTATTTACTTTGACGTCGATCGACGTCCTTGACACTCAATGAGTTAAGAAGCTTCTTAACTCCTTAAGAAGCTTCTTAACTCTTAAGAAGCTTCTTTGTTGGGAAACTCAGCCAATATGGTTCATGTAATCAAAGTCACATTTAGTAATCCAAATACCATATTATAATATATGTACTTACCTGTGTGTGTGTGTGTGTGTGTGTGTGTGTGTGTGTGTGTGTGTGTGTGTGTGTGTGTGTGCGTGTGCAGGCTGTCAGGCTGTCTGCTCACAGGGGAAGGTTGTGCTTCTCTGGCCTCAGCTCTGAGCTCCAACCCCTCCCATCTGAGAGAGCTGGACCTGAGCTACAATCATCCAGGAGCCTCAGGAGTGTCGCTGCTCTCTGCTGGACTGGAGGATCCACACTGGAGACTGGACTCTCTCAGGTACGGAGAGACAAAATCTGCTCGAAGGCTGAGAGTCACACACATTTTCTCTGTAACACTGAGAAGAGGAGGAATATTAAAGAGGACATGAAACAATGAAAATAGACACTTACACAGAGCTTTGTGTATTAAGCCCAGGACATACTCCATGCAGGCAGTGAGAGGCGGAGCTCCGCAGACTGCGTGCGCACCCCACGCTGGGACAGACGGGGTCATACTCAGAGTGCTGCTCAGAGCACAGCTGTTTACATAGTACAGTGAATGACCCATGATAAAGTCAATGAAATGCAATTAAAAGTCAATGGAATGCCATTATGTTCAGTAGACTGCGGTTTCACTCTCAAACGATTGTATCAGCACATGAATAGAATCGCCAATCCTGTTTTTATTTAATGTAAATAGGCCTAGATCTGTCTCAACACAGCACATTACTTGAAATGACTAAAAACAAACAGTTAAAAATCAAAGTTTACCACATGGGTCAAGAAATGTGGTCAAAACATGGCTCAGTGTAGCCTACTTACTTCTTCATTTCATTTATCTTCCTGTCTCTCCCATGGATCTATTGTCTCCCTGCAAAGCAGAGCGGTGCGGTGCGCTGCGCTGCTAGAAAAATCTGGCGACACGCGTTTACGGCTGCGGTGGCCTCGCCCCCACCGTAATTACATCATATTGGCCGCATGGCCCTCGCGGTTGGAAGCACGCATGGACTATGTACCGCCCTTTACTAAGATGTACTACAATAAAAAATAACATAATAAAAGTAAGCCATTGTTGAGAGAAAAAAATATTTCAGTCAGGACCACTTTAGTCAAAACACAACACCACTTTAGATAAATTTAAAGCTTTTATTTACATAGCTCAGGAGGTAGAGCGGGTCGGCCAATGACGCAAGGGTTGGCGGTTCGATCCCCGCTCCCTCCCAGCTGCTGTCGTTGTGTCCTTGGGCAAGACACTTAACCCTTCTTGCCTCGTATGATTGGTATGAATGTAGACATGAATGATGGTGGTCGGAGGGGCCGTTGAGCGCCGATGTGTGGCTGCCACGCTTTCGAACCACCGGTACGAATGGTGTGAACGAATAATGATTCTGTGAAGCGCTTTGAGCACTTGGAAAGGCGCTATATAAATCCAATCATTATTATTATTATTATAAGTTAAATTTGGCGGTATGGCTCTGTTCTGGAGGCTCCCTGCCCTTCCATGCAGCAAGCATGGAAAGCCTAAGGCAGGGAGAGCAGCAGCAGATTCTGGGAGCTCCTTGCCCTTCCACAATCTGTGGAATAGCCTTAAGGCAAGGAGCAGCAAAAGACCCCCAAAACAACCATCCCAGGCAATCCTCCCTGGCCCTCCATGTGCTTACATGGAAGGGCCAGCAGGAGGAGCTAGCCAAGCAAATTTAGACAATAAACCAAATGATAGCAAAGCCTGCTGAAAGTACAGATTAGTATCTACCAACATGCTATAAATAATAAAGAGAACTTAAGCAGCTATGCTTAAACATTTATTTATTTTTCTAATTTAAAGCAGCCAGCGGATCACGGGGCGCTCATAGCCTTTTGAGCATCGAGGATGGCTTGGGCATCCGGCCGGAGGTAACGTTCATAGGCAGATGATGACCATCGACCCATGGCCTTGAGCGTCGAGACAGGAGCCACTGATGCTGCAGTAGTTGCTGCTCCTATGCAGAGGGAATGAGCAGTGTAACGCTCTGGAGGGAGCCCACAGGCCTGGCAGAGCAGGCGAAGGCAAGAGGCGAACCAGGCTTTTGACATGGGTTTCCCCGCCTCCACAACAAAGAGTGGTGCGTGCTGACTGGCTTGAGACCGGCTCTTCAGATAGGCAGACATAGAGGACAAGGGACAAAAAGCAGAATTAGACTCAGAAATCAGAATAGACGATCCTATCTTATCTCTATCAGATTTTGAGTGTTTAAGAAATAAAGTAAAGTAGTGTGAATTAATGGATACATAAGCTATAGTGAGATCATGCAAAGGGTCAAAGGAAGACGTGCGTGTGGTGAACTCGCCGCCCCTGAGAAATCCATAAAAAGCCGTGAGGAGGACAGTTTCTAACAGCAGGTCTGAATGTGGATCGAAGCACCCCTCCCTTAAACGCTTGATCATTTGATGGGTAACCCTTTATTTTACAGGTACCCTAGTTACATAATTAACTATTTGTAATTACACATGAACACCAAATGTAATTACACAGTAATTACCAATAGTTATAAATGAAGTTCATATGTAGTTACATTGTAACAGACCTGTAAAATGGAGTGAGTCCGTTCAACTGTAGTTCATATGTACTTACATTATAACAGACCTTGTAAAATGGAGTGAGTCTGTTCAACTGTAGTTCATATGTAGTTACATGGTAACGGACCTATAAAGTGGAGTGAGTCTATTCAACTGTAGTTCATATGTAGTTACATGGTACCGGACCTGTAAAGTGGAGTGAGTCTATTCAACTATAGTTCATATGTAGTTACATAGTAACAGACCTGTAAAGTGGAGTGAGTCTATTTAACTGTAGTTCATATGTAGTTACATGGTACCGGACCTGTAAAGTGGAGTGAGTCTATTCAACTAGTTAATATGTATTTACATGGTACCATACCTGTAAAGTGGAGTGAGTCTATTTAGCTGTAGTTCATATGTAGTTACATGGTACCGGACCTGTAAAGAAGCTCCGGGCTGGGACAGAGATTGCTAAAACCCAGTGGTGGATTCGAACCACTGAACTTCAGACTGCAAAGCAAGCGGCTTTAACCACTCAGCCACGAGGGCTTTCCAACTTTCTTAGTGGAGTTTGGGAGGATAACTGTATGTCAGTCAGATGTAGTTGCCACTTCATAGCTTTCTTATTATAAACAGAGGCTAGAAACATGAGGAAACAGAGGCTTCGACTTAGGCTACATCTTCACTAAGCCGTTTTAAAAGACTCCGTAGTTGAAGCCTTCCCAGTCTACACTAGAGCAGGCTCCGAGCAGTCTCCGTCCATATTAGCTCATGCGAGACGCCCGCAATACGATGCTTTACATACACTGGGCTTGCGAACGCCTCTATGTTTAGTTCTGGAGTCCACAACGAGAGGGCAGCAACTACGCCTACGTTCAAGTCAAAGAAAAGAAGAAGAAGAAGAAGAAGCAGCAAACTGTCAGAAAACAGCATTACCTTTATGATCTTTTAATAATGTTAGTAGACACATAACTGTAGGCTATAGATCCCCGTTATGAGGCCAGTTTATAAAAAAATAACGCCTATTTCGAAATCTGACTTTTGAGGGCAGGGGATCCAGCCAGCACATCGACCATACTAGCTGATGGAAGCTCAGAGCTGCTCGCTTCATCGACATATAATAAAGATTCATATTCATCTCAGTGGCCTGGACACATTTACGTCCGTGATACCGGGCAAAATGGTCTGTGCGGTTCTGTGGTGATTAGCTCATGTCTTTGTAGCATTATGATTATGATTTAATTCATTATGGAAGATATATGTTGGTTTAACAGATGCAAATTATTTCTTACATAGCCTCCATGTAAAGTGACGCTATGGGCAGACCAATTGGGCTCTATAACGTTATATAACGTGATGATCACATTTCAATAAATATAGTTTTTGCAGATTTGTTTCATGCTCTTCTGTATTGGACATTAAGCTGATACACACTTGTCTTGAGCTAATTCCACGAAGCTCAGTTAAGAATATGGCAAGCTAATGTGTCATTGGAAAACATTTATTGATAGTGTAACACTTAACACAATCAAATGTGTAGTCACTTTTTCACAGCAATAGCCTACTGTAGGCTACAGTCCAGCCCACCATGGTATGGGAAAGGAACCGTTGTTTGAATTATATTGAAATATATGTTATGGTGTAGTCTATGTAATGTATGCCAAATTTATACAGATATCACCATATTTCATTTCAATAAATATAAAGCATTGATTTGAAGCAGGCTACTGTTCGGTTGTTTCGGCCGTCGTCATATCCTCTGGTCCAATCTTCGGTTGGTGTGCCTCGTCTGGTCCAATCTTCGGTTTGTGTCATAGTTCGTGTTCACTCGACATCAACAATCTTTATTATATCACATCTGATCATTTTATCCAACCTGCCTCTGACAACTAATGGGCTCCTTCTGCGATCATATTGTGATACATTCAGGTAGCCTACATGATTTACCGAAGTACATAACAATAACAACAAGGCTATTTGTTGGCAATGTTTATTGACAAAAGCATTAAAACAAGCGAATAACAATATAATTATCCGGTCACTGGCAGATACTGTAGATGCGTACAAATAGTTCAAAACAAATATCTCAGTCTCAAAACTGTTGGCATTTGACTTGTGTTATATCTGATGTTGAAACAACTGATTATCAGCAGTATTAACCTGCACAGTAGCCTAACAGGTTAACGTTATAATCTCAGGAGAGATTAAGTAGGCTAAATAAACCATACACATGAGAATTACCATTAACGTTACAGCATTTAATAACGTTCATTTTCCAAAAATCCTGTTCCTCTGTTCTCACTCGACGGTCATCATTCCCTTGAATAAACGAACGACACGTGTTATTAATCAATGGGCATTTATTTACCCAACACAATGCTGTGCACTGCAGCATGCAATAACATTTAAAAAACATTAACACGTAACTTCTGCTTCTCTAGAATGTTAGTCCTCATGTAATATTTGACAAATGGACATGTTAAATGTCATGCTTGCAATTACGTTAGCTAAAGATTACCTCAATTTTGTGGAAGGTAACGTCAAACCGCAGGCGGCCGGGGCCGGGGACCTCGTGGCTGGTGACGCGAGGTCTGGAGATAATATCCAAAAACTACTGAGGTGCCACCACGATGCATCGGATCACAAGTAAAAAGGACAGAATAATTTGGTTATCCATTTCGTTATCCATGATCAAACGTCTGTCCACTTCTCTCAACTAGCGGGGTATATGTAAACAGTGCATCGCCACAAAAAGTGCGTCACCAGTGCGACATACTTTCTTCTTCTGTTGTTTGTAGGCGGGTCGCCGACAGCTTCAAGCTGCTTACCGCTGCTTACCATTAATGGTGTTATACCATAGACATAAATAATATGGACGTAGCTATCCCATTACATTTCTTCTCCCTGGCGGAGTGCAAACGTTGGCCATCACCATCTTGATATTTCATCAGCAGAGTGGGAGAGAATGGGTTGAGTCCTTCTGCACTTGTTTGTTTGTTTATTTATTTATTTAAGAAAAGGGACAATGCACATTAATTAACATGAGCACGTGAGTCCATCATGTAAATGTGCCAGATTTAGCCATACAGGCTAATTTTCATCTGCAGTCCCTGGCAGGTTGATGTTATATGTAAAACATTAACAAACACATGCAATAGTACAGAAGACATAAGTAGACAAAAGCATATAAAAGAAGAAAAGCACAAGCAGATTAATAGCATATAAAAAGAACATGCAAGATGACATTAGCATATTCTATACAATACATGCCAGAGCAACAGCACATAAGCACATAAAAACAGACAAAAGCATATAAGCACAATTATGCAGCCCCTGGTTTACTGTAAAGCACGGACAAAAGCACAGACAAAAGCACATGCCCTACAAAGCAGACAAACAATGACAAACAACGAGAAATGCTATCCTGGAGTATGAATGCATGTTTGATTTAACAAATTTACCACGAGAGGAGAGGGGGTTGTGGGCACATTTACCACTGGTACAGGGTTGTGGCACGAGGCAAAGCCGAGTGCTATAAACCCTGTACCAGTGGTAAATGTGCCCACAACCCCCGACCTCGAGTGTTAAATTTGTTTTCTACAACAGCTACCAAATAATATAAAAAATACACAATTGTAACATCCAATTCATTTATTTATAATCATTACTGGTTTCAGAATACATTTATCCTTCCGCCACAGAATATAGTTCCATACACAAGATCAATGATTGCACTAAACATTTAGTTGCCTTTGAGCCAAAAAACAACTAACCTATTCCTTAACGGGATTCACAGTTATTGATACATTGCCTGTAAAAGTACAGTTATTTAAACAGTTATCTAAAGCAGCCCGTTTTGGTGGTGGTGTGTTGATATCTGGTGACGGCAGAGGGCGTTTGTTTGTTTGACAGTCCCAGGTTCGGGGTCCGGGCGCTAGTCCGACCTCCCGCTAGTCCGACCTCCCGCTAGTCCGAACTCGTGACAACTCAAGCTCAGCCAGTTCTCTCTCCCCAATTTCACCATGTCGTTCTTTGTTCACTTCACCTTCATCTTCATCTAATCACTGCTCAAAACTCAATCCACCCAGTAAATCAAACGTTACTACGAAATCGGACATTTCCTTGTGTTAGAGATCGGCCATTTCCTTGTTGAAGATTTGCAGACTGACAGGCTAACAGTGGGCGGAGTCAGCACAGGGAACGGAGTCAGCATCAGGGAGCGGAGTGATACTGCGGTTGGAGCCGAACTGTAGATTGTTGGCGTATTTACCACTGTTGCTAGCCAATCAGAATCCAGTATTCACTCATGCCGTTGTAGAATGTTCAATAGCCAATGTTTTATGGAGTTGGAGAAGGAGTTGAAAGATGTGATGTTTCTCAGTTCTACGGGTATAGTGTTCCAGGTATGTGCTGCTCTGTAGGAGCAAGGGGATTTTACAGTCTCCTCTGGTAGAGGCTCTGGTAGATGAATTTTGGATTTGTGAAATGAATTCCTTGAGCGGAGGGGGGGCTAGACCATGAAAAATTTCATACACAAGTAAAATATCTGCAAATTTGATCATGTTTTCCCAATTTAAAAAGTCATATTTAGTTAAGATTTTACAGTGGTGATATGAGTTAGATTTTTTGTCCAGTGTTTTCAGGGCTCGCTTATAAAGTGTTTCTACTGATTTTAAAGTAGTTTTACCTGTCTGTGTCCAACTAGTGAGACAGTAATTAATATGTGAAAAAAATCATAGCATTGGCATACAATTTTGAGGCCTCAGTAGTCAGATTGTTCCTGATATATTTGAAATTTGCCAGGTTGAATTTGATTCGGTTGGCAACTTTTTTAACTTGTTTTTTAAATGTTAGCTGGGAGTCTATTATTATGCCTAGGTATTTAAATTCTTGCACGACTGCAAGACTGCTCCCTGCTACCAACACATCTGGGTCTGGATCTCTGTTGGCAGACTTGGAAAAAAACATACATACAGTTTTGCTTACATGGTGTAGACATGACTCAGTTAACCAGTTTGATATATTGACCATTGCAGCTGACAGATCTGCTGCAGCTTGTGCCTTATTTTTTGCATGTAGATATATGATCGTATCGTCAGCATACATCTGACGATGTACGTGAGATGGGGGTTTCCCAGAGCCACAGCTCCGCCTGCTATTGGTCCGTAATCTGCAAGCTGCGCGTTCACTGGACAGGCGATCTGTCAATCACCCCCTTTTCTATCTATCTATTTTACTCCAAACGGGCGAGTTATATAAAAAATTACCCCCCCCCCCCCCCCCACATGTTATGAAAAAGTGAAATTAGCTATATAGACCAAAACCGTGTTTCGGTCCAGACTATAAAGATATTTAATTACTGTTACAAAGTGGGGCATTTTAACAGAAACGATGGGACTTCTGAGTCCTGCCTCAAGTGACCATTCGAGGAATTACAGCTTAAACAAAGACGTCCATATCTTCAGGGTAAAGGGGGTGGGCTCGCCCACTGTGTTATACATATGGCTTTAGCTGTTTAATCCTAAACTCAACAGGCAACATGTTCACCTTGAATTCGTTACCTCCTACATGTGTCCTAGGAGGAGCATTCAGTAGATAATGAATGATGTTATTTTGCCTAACCTGCAACCTCTTCTGTAATCTCATTATCAGGCCACTGTACCAGGTAGAACAGGCAAAATCAAAATGGCACTGTATCAGTGCTGTTACAAGGAGTTTTGTAATAGTAATATCAAACTGACTTGTTCTGCAATACAGAAATTTAGTTTACTGGCACTTTTTGATAATAATAATAACGTATTCAAATAAGTTTTTATCAGAACCTGTTAAAGTAGTACTCTGCCCCTCCCCCCCAACCGCAGTGCAGGGTTTTTTTGAGGATTCTGGCTCATCTTTCAAGACCCGAGGATTCTTTTCTGCTAAGATTTTGTGAACACACAATATCTCAAAAGAACTAATAGAATGTGTGCTTTCTCTGTCTAAAAGAGTTAGTTTGTAGAGTTAGTAGTTATGTAAGCATTAGCAGTTGAATACAGCATGGTTTCAGCGTCAGAAAAATTATTCAGAGATAAACGGCTTTTTGTGAAATTCGATAGAACAGTCACTTTAACCATTCATTTTTGGCATCAGTAAGACCTAAACAATAGTTTTGAACAGTAATTTCCTCCATAACAGCAGGAAACTCCCCTCTGCTTCCAACTCCTCCCTCCGTGGGCGTTCTTCTTGGCTGCAGCGGCCGTGTCACAAGCTTGTCACCAGTCTCACTGCTTTGCTGCTGCTGTGCGGCTGTGCCTGTCTGCGCGGCCGCTCTTTGAGGAAGTCTGGTTGGACTTGCTCGCTTCTTGGAGTTTTGGTTGAGAGCTTTGATGAAGCTTTTGCGATTCTGGTCATATTTATGCTGCGTGTTTCAAAGTGTGTTCCATCCGTAATCTATTATGCAAATTTGCAATCCCGCACTGCCAGCAATCAGCGCGAAAACGAAAGCGTTTTCGCCAATCCATTTTCATGAGAATGGCTTCGTCACACTGCTTTTTGCTTGCCTTCCTCTAGTCAGGAAAGAACTGTCGCCACTTAGTGGGTCGGTGGAATGGGTTGTACACGTTGTACACGTCCAATACTTATATAAGAGATGTAAAAGGGTTAGATGCACATCCCACGGTCAAAAAAAAAAAAAAAAAATCTAAGCCGAGATATCTCGTCTTTGGCACTCAACGGTTGGATTCTGTAAGCCGAGATATCTCGTCATTGGCACTCAACGTGTTAAATGTTTCCATCATCAAAGAGAATCTGCTGATCTGACTTTGTTTCTTCCTCCAGTGTGGACCATGATGCAGTGCAGTGGTTGAAACCAGGTCTGAGGAAATGTAAGTATGCATTTAGTTTGATTCATGAAAACAAAGTAACACAATCAGCTATAGAGTACCGCAGGGATGATGTATTTTTGTAGGCTTAACCAGAACTCCAGAACCTGAACTCCGTCAAGCCGCCCTAAGCTCATTCCCCAAGTTTGAAGTCGATCAGACGAAGGGTTCTTGAGATAAACCGCTTTTTGTGTTTGCCAATAGGTGGCGCTATGCCGAATAGCACAAAATTCGGCACTGAACTCTGTCAGTCAGGTCCCCCTACTGTAAATTAACTCTCCGAGTTTGAAGTCGATCCGTCGAATGCTTCTCGAGTTAAACCACCACTTTGTGTTTGCTAGTAGGTGGCGCTATACTGAATTGCATGAAATTCAGCACTGCAATCCAACATGTACCCCTAAGCGCAGTCCCCGAGTTTGAAGTTGATCCGACGAATGGTTCTCGAGATGAACGGCACTGCACTCCATCAGGTCACTCCATCACTCCATCACTCCATCATCTAAGTTAGGGGCAAACATACATGGGCAAAAATCTCAATCTGGCCCCCAATGTCCTGAAAAGAAAACAACCCCCAAAAACTCAATAAAAGGCAGAATGGGAGGTACGGTGGTGCAGTGGTAAGCACTATCGCCTCACAGCTCGAAGGTCGTGGGTTCGATTCCCACCTGGGCCGATGTGAACACTGAAGGAATGCGTGCCCGTCCGCATGTCCTCGAGTGCCCACCACCCGGGTGGGGTCGGCAAAATAAAAAAAAATAAAAGGCAGAATTATGTGAATGAATCTCATCTGCTACAGCCATTTGATTTGTATCACTATATATTTATATCAGGGGATGAACAGGAGAAATGACCAATCACAGAGAGAGGGGTAAAAATAAGGAGACTCGTGTTGGCAGGTATGAAGTCGATCAGACGAATGGTTCCCGAGATAAACCGTTTTTTGTGTTTGCCAATAGGTGGCGCTATGCCGAATAGCATGAAATTCGGCACTGAACTCTGTCAGGTCCCCCTACTGTAAATGCACTCCCCTAGTTTGAAGTCGAGTCTTGAGGGGGGAAAAAGCTTTTTGTGTTTGCCAGTAGGTGGCGCACATGCCGAGTCTATCTGCGTGTGTGTGTGTGTGTGGGGGGGGGGGTGTTAGCGGTCCGCCAGACAGACAGACAGGCAGGCAGGCAGACAGACAGACAGACAGGAAGACAGAGACAGGCAGGCAGACAGACAAGTAGGCAGACAGACAGACAGACAGACAGGCAGGCAGACAGACAGACAGACAGGCAGACAGACAGGCAGGCAGGTAGGCAGACAGACAGACAGGCAGGCAGACAGGTAGGGAGGCAGGCAGACAGACAGACAGACAGACAGGCAGGCAGACAGACAGGCAGGCAGGGAGACAGACAGACAGGCAGACAGACAGGTAGGCAGACAGACAGGTCAGCAGACAGACAGGCAGGCAGACAGACAGGTAGGCAGACAGACAGGCAGGCAGACAGACAGGCAGACAGACAGACAGGTAGGCAGACAGACAGGTAAGCAGACAGACAGGCAGACAGACAGATATCTCAATGTAAATGAACATCAGGATTAGACTGTTGGGATGTCATTATTCATGCCAGTTGCTCTCTCTGCACTGTCGGCCTCCTCGTGTGCTCTCTCTCTCTCTCTCTCTCTCTCTCTCTCTCTCTCTCTCTCTCTCTCTCTCTCTCTCTCTCTCTCTCTCTCTCTCTCTCTCTCTCTTTACTCTGAATAGTGAACATGCAAGAAATATGATCAAAAATAATAAAATACACAGAGTCCAAGTCTACATTAGGATTAGACTGTCAGATGTCATTATTCTGTCTTATTCTGTCATTATTCAGGCAGCTTCTCTACACCCAATTATGTGTGCAACTTTAAAACCAGTTTCCTGCTATTTTATATAGTGTTATATAGTATAATATAGTGTTGCTAATTGACCAGCACAAGTAGAAATGAAAATAATTGTAAGAAGAGAAGTCAGATCCACAGCCTCCTCCACTGTTTCCTCTGACCTGGAGAGTTTGGCAGGGGGTGGTTGACCTTCACTGCCCAGAATGACAGCAGATCTCTCTGCTTCTTCTTCCCTGACATCTTTCAATTTGTTTCAAACAGACAAAAATGGAAGTGTGCAGTTAAAGAATGAATGACCCACAGTCTGAAAAGAGAGCTACATGTTACTGTCAATCCCTTTAGTTCATAGTAAGTATCAATTAGCTCACACATGCAAATACCTGATGATTTTAACTAACTAGCTATTAGTCACGGTTGTTGTTTTTGTTAAACCCACCGCAGCAACCTGCCACGCTGTTCACCAGCAGCCTGTGTAACGTTACTCCTGATCGGACTGAGTGACTAGAACACATTTTATTCTATAAAAATAAGGTATTTTGGATGATCAAGATGAGGTGGTTACCAACCGTTTGACCTCCTGCTTCAGTTGAAAGAGTGTCACACCATTATTCAGCTGACACAGAAAACTGAGTTCTCTTTTCAAACTGTTCGCCAAACTGTTTTGTTCTTCTTCTTCCTGGGATAGTGACGCCATGACCCGCCCTACTCTGCCTCTGATTGGTTGGTACTCGTGGTTGTATTTTGTTGGGTTGGTTAGATTTAGGCAGGGGATGATTGGTTAAGGGTAGGATAAAAATATCTGGGTCAGCCAATC
>NC_139635.1:12454348-12651848 GCF_964638095.1 Poromitra crassiceps
GGGCGTGTCTCTGACACACACACACCTTAATGTGGGCGTGTGTGTTTCACTTACTGTAAATACACTTTAAATAGCAACGTTGGTCCAAAACGTTGGTATTATACAATTTTCTGTGAGACTGTGTTGAACATTCACTGTCAGCAGAAGATTTTATATTCAGGGACACTGTGTGTGTGTGTGTGTGTGTGTGTGTGTGTGTGTGTGTGTGTGTGTGTGGGTGTGGGTGTGGATGTGGATGTTTAAGGCTGAAATATTTACTATTAAATTGTATTTGATCATTGTTTATGAAAACTGAAAAGGTGTCTGTACTTTACTGAGTATTTATTTTTCTGACAGCTTTGTACTTTTCCTCCCTACATTTAAACACAAATATCTACTTTCTACTCGTTACATTTTCAAAGCAGGCTCGTGACTTCAGTTTTAACACATTGAATGCCAGCCATGTTTTCATTCCTGTAGGTAAGTTGTGCCAGGGGTGTTTTTGACGATTCTGGCTCATTTTAGAACAGCCGAGGATTCTTTTCTGTTAAGAATTCATGAACACCAATCATCTAAAAATAACTAATAGAATGTGTGCTTTCTCTGTCTAAAAGAGTTAGTTTGCAGAGTTAGTAGTTATGTAGATATTAGCCGTTGAGTACAGCATGGTTTCAGCGTCTGGAAATTTATTCAGAGATAAATGGCTTTTTGTGAAACAGTCACTTTAACCATTCATTTTTGGCATCAGTAAGACCGTCAGACATTCTAAACAATAGTTTTGAACAGTAATTTCCTCCATAACAACAGGAAACACCCCTCTCATTCAAACTCCTCCCTCCGTGTGTCTTCTCCTCCTTCCTCCTGGCTCTAACAGCGGGCGTGTCAGAAGCGCGTTGTGCTGCCTGCCTGTCTGTCTGCGTGCCTGCCTGCCTGCTTGCCTGCGTGCGGGGACGAGTCTGAAATGGATTACTGTAAAATCGCCAAGCCATTTCCTTGAATGGCTTGCTCCCGCGGTGTGTGTGTGTGTGTTTGTGTGTGTGTGTGTGTGTGTGTGTGTGTGTGTTCGCGCGTTGCTCCGCGGCTCTGGGGGGGAGGGGATCTCTGTCCGTTCTGTGTGTGTGTGTCCGGGCTTCTGACTGTAAAATCGCCAAGCCATTTCCGCGGGAGGCGGCTGCTTTTGGTGTACGGGTCCCGTGGCTGTGGCTTCTCTCTGTATCTGTCGCCACTTAGTGGTCGGTAAAATAGATTACACACATGCTCTTGCTCCTATAGTTATCTCGAAGATGTAAAAGGGGTTGATTGATGTCCCACCGTCAAAAAAACATGTAAGACGAGTTATTTCGGCTCTGGCACTTAAGCGTTGGATTATGTAAGACGAATTATTTCGGCTATGGCACTTAAGGTGTTAAAGCACAACAGACAAAAACATGTAAAGGTTTGTTTGTCTCACTCACTTTGTCTCGCGCTCTCCCAGCTTCCCCGCTAGTGACAGAAACATCCGCGTGCGTTCCCCTTCTGTATCAAGCCAAAGAGGGTGGAAGGAAAGAGTGTCTTCAGCATGAGAGGCGCTGCACTGTTAGCGCCCAAGCAGCGCCGCCGCCATCTTGGCCCTTAAAACAACAGTAGTAGTAGCAGCAGCAGCAGCAGCAGCACAATGCATTTTGACCGGGAAGGAGAATGTACAGTTGAAAAATAAGCTCTGTACGGCACTTTGTATGCGGTATGTTTTACTGGATGCTGTTTTGACCATAGACAGACAGGTTTCACTAGTCTCCTTAGGGGCCAAAATGGCGGAGGTCGTTGGTCGTTGGTCAAGCTAAACAACGTAAACAACACCACTTCCTGTTATCACTTTCAAAATAAAACGCCCTTGACGTTTAATTGAATTATATTATGTGCGAAAGTGTAAAATAATGTATTTAAGGTGACAGGCTAAACCTGCAACATGTCACATCACATCAATGATGCAATGTAATGAGGGAGACAAAGTAGATGTTATTTTAAGGATTTAAATGATCGCCTATTGAACTTTTTTGTGGACAAACCATATCAGACACAAATTATTAATCAAAGTAAAGTTTTTTATAGGCCTACATCTTTTAAGTCTAATAGTCTTTTAATTATATTAATATGATGTGAGGTTCAGGTAGCTTTGCAGAAATGCTTTTATACTTTGAGTAGCCTACATTTCAGAGGCTGTACTTTTTACTTTTTTTAACTTGAGTAAACAAGTTAAATCGGTAGTTATACTTTGACCAGAGTCTATTTCTACTTAATAGCCTAAAGAATGTGTGTACTTTGTTTGTATTGTTTCTGTAATATTTCTGCTGTTTCTCTTCACTGCATGGGGCCTTAATGGAGACAGCAAAACATCTATGGTGGAATAGTTGTTAATATGTTGATTTTGTTCCTGACACTTTGTAACTTTATTAAGAAAAGTGAACCACAATTGTAATGCACATTGTTTTCATCCACAGTGCTGACATGCTGGTTTCACAAATTGATTGAAGTGACTATATGCATAGAAAGATTGAACCAGTGTCTTTTACCAGCATGTGATGTGAAGCCAAAGTGAATGTTTGTAAAGAACAATAAAGTTTTTCATTCTAAGAATCAATAAAGTATTTCTTCTATATTAATTCCAGGAAGTGTATCAAAGCTGCTGGAGAAAATGTGAAAATGACATATGACATTCTGAGACAGGTGTGTAGTGGTTAAATACAGAGGTGGGTAAACTATCCAAGGTCAGTAGTTTATCCACCTTGTTTCCCCTCATTGATTTATACAGTTGATCTAAAAGGTGAGTAAAGTCTCCCTCATTTCAAAGAGGTGAGTAAACTGTGTTTACCATCCATTTGCCCCGGGCCCGTATTGACAAAGCAATGGACTTGGTGGATCAAAAAACAGCTTTGATTGTATATAAAGCCAGAAAGGGAGTGCTCCCGTCCAACATACAAATAATGTTCAAAGAAAGAGAGGGGGGGTATGCCCTCAGAGGCGAAAAAAATTGGAAACAACCCTTCTGTAACACAGCTATGAAAAGCAGGTGCATATCTGTCTGTGGTGTGAAGTTGTGGAACGCTTTGCCGGAAGACTTAAAAACCAGTAAGAATGTGTTGATCTTTAAAAAAAGGTATAAAGACATGATGTTGGAAAATTACAGTCTAGTTCCTAGGTAACTGAATGATGTAGGGGACAGGAGGAAAAAAAAAAGAAAGAAAGAAATAATAATAATAATAATAATAATAATAATAATAATAATAAAGAAAAAAAGAAAAAAGTGTATGTATAAGTATATATATATATATATAGGTATATGTATATATATATATAATAATAAAAAATAAAACAATGAATATAAAATGTATGAATATGCATGTATGGATTGTGTTTGTTTTGTTATTTGCTACCCACTGGTTTTTGACTGTTGTATTGTTTGTTTATTTTTTTGCTTTTTTTTTGTTTTGTTGTTGTTTGTTTCTTGTATTAGGATATTTTTTTCCTTGCAATCCTTTGTTGTTTATTTGATGGCAAGTAAGGACAAGGTCCAAAATGTCTGATCATGATGATCTTATTTTAATTGTAAGAAAAGGGGGGGCTTCACATAAGCGTTTGCTTCTGCCCCAAACCTTTGGTTATTACCTAAGTGTATGCTTGGTGGTGGTGGTGGTGACCAATAAATTTTTTTCATTCATTCATTCATTCATTCATTCATTCATTCATTCATTCATTCATTCATTTTATCTTACCACTAGGGGGACTCCTAAATATATCACTAAAAGTTCCTAGCTAAGAGTTTCCTCTAACATATTCACAAAGCTGCTGAGAGCAACTTTGACTAAGGAACAAGGGGAACTCTTAAACTATTAGAAAGGGTGGGGTTGACCCTGTTGCTATGATGATGTCATGCTTCATGAAACTGTGATTGGTGGTCTTGGGCTGTCTTGGATCTCTGTCAGTGAAGTCATAATATAAATACTGTAGGAAGCAAGGTTGTTATAGTTAACTTAAAGGAGAATTTCGGTTTTTTCGAACCTGGAGCCATCTCCTGCCATTAATTATGATTTGTCCACTCACCAGGCGATCCCCGCGGCGTATCTGGGCGTCCTAGCGTTGTTTTGATATCAATAGCGTCCAAGTCAGTCGTAAAGTGGAGTTGATTTGGGGCCAAGTGTGAGCCTGTATTTCCTGCATCTAAATAGCTATTTTTCTTCCCTTTTTCGCCAAATATCGCCGTAATCTGATCCGTCAACATCCAGCCGAGTGTTATTTCACCCCAGGCTGTTTCCTGCACTGCACAGGGATCAAATTACCTCAAACGTGATCTAGGTCACCAAGTCTCGTGAAGTCCCGCGATACTTTCCTGTCGACTGGCCAAATACAGGCAGGACGCTTTGCGGTCGTGGTTTTAACGTAACCTATGTGGGGTTTGGCGTAACCTATGTGGGGTTTGGCATAACCTTCGTTATTTCGAACCCCACATAGGTTACGCTAAAACCACGACCGCAAAGCGTCCTGCCTGTATTTGGCCAGTCGACAGGAAAGTATCGCGGGACTTCACGAGACTTGGTGACCTAGATCACGTTTGAGGTAATTTGATCCCTGTGCAGTCCAGGAAACAGCCTGGGGTGAAATAACACTCGGCTGGATGTTGACGGATCTGATTACGGCGATATGTGGCGAAAACGGGAAGAAAAATAGCTATTTAGATGCAGGAAATACAGGCTACCACTTGGCCCCAAATCAACTCCATTTTACGACTGACTTGGACGATATTGATCTCAAAACAACGCTAGGACGCCCAGAAACGCTGCAGACATCGCTAGGTGAGTGGCCAAATCATAATTAATGCCAGGAAATGGCTCCAGGTTAAAAAAAACCGAAATTCTCCTTTAAACTAAAACCTCAAACTAGGTCTGAAAAAAAACACCATTTTAGTTCAAAACAAAAACTAGACTTTAGAAAAAAACTAACTGAAATGATATTGTGTACTTATGAAACAAACTAAAATTTAAATATACAGACAGTTTTTGTTTTAGTCTTGAAAACAAAGATAACTGTAAGAACAGAATAAAAATAACAAATGATGAAAAATACAAAACTATAATGATCCAGATAGGAGGTATCATGTTGCCATATTCAAATACAGATTTTAAAATAAAAATATAGGCTACGTGTCACTGATTTATTGAGCATGAAACAAAGAATAAGCAGTTTGGATAACTTCAAAAACCAAAGAAGAAGAGCGGGGGAAAATATGCCTGCAGATAAATGTGTCTTCCTCACCTGTCCAGAACCACCAATGTGTGAGAAGATCTGCTATTCTTAAACATGACAAGAACTCAGTCCCATTATACACTACATGGTTTTATTGATTGATTCAAGTGTCATGATGCTCTCCAGGTGCACCAACCCCCATGGGTTTACAAGACACATCAAATACAACAATAACACATCACAACAGTGCTACATTTAAAATAACACAAGTCACAAGTCAGCAATAGACAAGAAGACAGCATGACAAATACAATTTGCTGTGAGGAATTAAGGTTCCTTTTTTAAACACAGCTCAAGTTTCTCATAGTCGTCCAACTCAAAAAAGGGCAACATAAATAGAGGACATTTGACTAAAGAGTACATTTGGGGGGATTCTCTATTCTAGGCTGAACAGATGCCCTCCTCTCTCACCACAAGAAGAGGGGCATCTTACCACGAGTCCGTCCCTTGCCTCATCATAAGCAGTACAATAGAACAAGAAATTAACCACATGTTCAGTTTCATGTAATTCACATAATAAACAGAGTAGGGATGCACCGATATGAAAATTTTGGCCGATGCCGATAACCGATATTAACATTGCTGTTATGGCCGATAACCGATATTTACCGATGTCGATATGATCTGTATAAAAACACATTTCTATGATAATACAATTTTGTACATACTGAAAAACACATGTAAACACTGAATTTGAAAAAGTTATACATTTCTTTATTTCAAAAACATTTGTAAAAGCCCATAAATCATAGATTTACTGCATTATTTCATCTCAATGTGAAGGATTTGGCTGATACCGATAACCGATATTAACATTGCAACATCGGACCGATACCGATATGTTAAAAAATGACTAACATCGGCCGATACCGATATGATTGCCAATATATCGTGCATCCCTAAAACAGAGTCTATCTTCTTCAGGGGTAGCATGAAACCTACCAGTTTCTAGTGCTAAGGGTTCCCGATCGTAACTGAGCACACAGAGATCTTTTTCCTCTGTTCAAATCAAAATTCGCATAGGGTTCAACACAGTAACTGTCTTTTATGAGAGGAGATGGTTCTTAGTTTTGGTTGATACCATAAGTCGACAGACCATTTAACCGTATACGAAATAAACATATTACAGTCTCACGGATGTCACAAAATAACCTGTTAAAAAAGATGAATGTATACTATTTTCCCAATTTCCCCCCGGGGATCATTAAAGTCTTTCTGATTCTGATTCTGATATTTGTGTTTTGTCTTACAAAGGCAGGCATCAGTTTGAGTCTCCCCAGATGTGTGGAAGTTCTCTCTGCTGTGTGTCGCAGGTTATTGCTCACTGCACTGTGCTGCTTGTTGTGGCCACCAGGAGACGCTGAGGACTCTGCTTGACCTGGGAGCCGACACACACAAGACCTTCAGAGGGGAGCGGGCTGCAGACCTGACCACCAGATACTCACACACAGACTGTGCTGACTGACTTATCCTGGCAGGTGAGCGCGTCTGTTCTCTTTGGCAGCAGAGGTGATCTTGGTATCATTTTTAAGCAGCTTGTGTTGATTGAGATTAACTTTATTGTCACTTCATGGTACAAGTATCACGAGCGAAATTCTGCTTGGTTCGCTCTCAGAGTCGGAGAGCAAAACCGGGTCGCCATTGAACAGCGCCAGCAATTTGGATTGGACAAAGCATATAAATAACTCAGAATTCACATTATTACTAGTTAGAAAAAGTAATAAAGGCACACTTCAATATTATACAATACAGATACATTTGTTGTAAATGTACAGGGTTACCAGCAAAGACAACCCACACCACGACACCAGGGAGGCTGCCATTACAGCGCCGGTTTGGTTCATCGTGGGAGGGAAGGGGGGGTGAGGGGGGGGGGGGTGGGGGGTTGCAAAGCGGGGGGAAGTTGCTGGAGGCGGGGGGTGGGGTTTAGGGGAGGGGGGCGGGGGGGGGGGGGGGGGGGTTTGGGGGAGTGCGTGCGTGACCGTGTGTTGGCCTATAGTCCTTAGGGTCCATGAGTGTTTGTGTGTGTGTGTAAGGTCTGAGCCTCCACCGGCTAAACACAGCGTTGCTGTGGAGATGGCAATTTAGTCCAGAGTTCAGGCGTCAGATGACGGGGCGGGGTGACGTTGGAGACGCAGGTTGCACTCAAGGCTTCAGGAGAGTTTTGCTGCTAGTGTCCTTGACAGCTTAGCAGGTGGCCAGATTAAATCCGTTGTTTTGGTTTTCCCCGTTGGGTGTAGGATCAACAACATTCCTCACACGAGTCAGTCCTGATCCTCGGTTTTAAACACTTCGGCGCAGTGGCAGTGATATCTTCAAGAAGTAATCCATTTTTATGATTCAGATCAGAAATCGCAATAGTCCAACTACTCACTGCCCCGCTCATCTCGTTTATCATGACGTGCAGCCTAGGGTCAATGACTGCTGTCTTCCCGTATCCCGCGGTGAAGTCCCGTATGGGCAGAGGGGGGGGTCCCCGGACCCCACAATAATTTTATCGATTTCGTTTCGAGAGACCAGCCATATAATCCATATTTGTAGTTTCGAAGAGACAAATGCAAGATTGGCTCCGGGTAGCAGAAGCAGAGGGATGAGAGGGAGAGGGAAAGGGAGTTGGAGAGGGAGACGAGGAGAAAAATGCGACCGCCTCCGTTGGTAGCTTGTCCAGTGTGTATGTTTGTATGTATGGCCACAGAAGCTAAACAGGACTTGATGTCATATATGGCCCATGTTGGAGACACCATCTCTGACCCAGAGAAGATCCAGGGGAAACTCACCAAGGAAGGCAAGGTGACAGATTGTCAAAAGTTAATAATATGACTCTGTTTTCTTTTTACTATGTACGTGTCACACTATCAATGGCTTGTTGGCACAGTTTTTTAACCAATGGATACCACACTATCCTCAAGGTTTGAGGCTCAAACTATTCCATAATAAGCATGCAGGGCGTCAGATTGATTTAAATGACAAATGATAATAACCCCCCCCCCCCCCCATTGTATTTATCATTGTGTTGCTCCCTCCCACTATGGTTGTGACAAGTGGTGATGAAAAACAGCACACTCAAATTATATCAACTGTTATACAGTATTTAATTTCATTTTCTGCCAATCTAGAACATCTGTAGCCATGCTGCTCCACCAAGTCAGCCTGGATCATCTGTAGCCATGCTGCTCCACCAAGTCAGCCTGGATCATCTGTAGCCATGCTGCTCCACCAAGTCAGCCTGGATCATCTGTAGCCATGCTGCTCCACCAAGTCAGCCTGGATCATCTGTAGCCATGCTGCTCCACCAAGTCAGCCTGGATCATCTGTAGCCATGCTGCTCCACCAAGTCAGCCTGGATCATCTGTAGCCATGCTGCTCCACCAAGTCAGCCTGGATCATCTGTAGCCATGCTGCTCCACCAAGTCAGCCTGGATCATCTGTAGCAATGCTGCTCCTCCAAGTCAGCCTGGATCATCTGTAGCAATGCTGCTCCACCAAGTCATCCTGGATCATCTGTAGCCATGCTGCTCCACCAAGTCAGCCTGGATCATCTGTAGCCATGCTGCTCCACCAAGTCAGCCTGGATCATCTGTAGCAATGCTGCTCCTCCAAGTCAGCCTGGATCATCTGTAGCAATGCTGCTCCACCAAGTCAGCCTGGATCATCTGTAGCCATGCTGCTCCACCAAGTCAGCCTGGATCATCTGTAGCCATGCTGCTCCACCAAGTCAGCCTGGATCATCTGTAGCCATGCTGCTCCGCCTGGATCCAGAATGTGAAAAAGCAGACAGTCTCAGACTTTAGAGCTTATTATTATTATTATTATTATTAATTAGGACACACACACACACACACACACACACACACACACACACACACACACACACACAAGTTGTTCTTTTTTAACTTTTTATGTGTGACATTTCATACGTATAGACAAAACCATCAGCAACATATAATAAAAGGAGGAAAATAACTGCAAATAAAGAAAAACAACAACAACACACCAATTGTTTTGACTATGCACATCCCTTTGCTTAGTTACACTGCCCTCTGGTGGCGGAACATGAGGCATGCCATGCTGGTCATGACTGTGTTAGGCTACCAGCAGCCATGCATAAGAACAGCGACAGTGTGAGTGAGAGCGAGCTGGGAGTACCCTGCCTTCTCCTGATAGATACACAGACTGCACAATGAGGCAGGCTGATACAGAGATGTTTTGGACCATGGAATAGTGAAAATATCATCTCATGAGACCACAAAGGGTTTGGAGTAGACAGATGTTACAGTACATGTAATCTGTGTCTTTTAATGATTACTGTAAATAAACAGAATTTCATTTGGGCAAATAGGGGGAATCAGGTGATCTGACAGGTGTATTTTTCCATTACTTTTTTTTTCTCTTTTCTTTTTTTTTAATTTAGGACTTGGGTTGATCTGTAATGTCCTTTGTAAACTTTTGGAAGTGTTATAAGCCTAGACTACATTTAGCCTAAGTTATCATTATTATTACTGTAAGCAGCATTAGTTTGAATAGCAGTAGGCCCAGTGAAGTGATCAGCAGTCAATAGCACTGAACAGGGATGAAACCTGCACTCCAACCCAGAAGGGAAACATATCATCAAAGACAAATAGACCCTTATAGGTCCAAGTGACACCTTGTTTCCCCTCATTGATTGATCCAGTTGATGAGAAAAGAGAGCAGTAAACTCTCAGCCTCATCAAAGCTAAAGAAAAACAGCTTCAGCTCATTTGCACATTCCTGATTGTAGCCGGTGTAAATGTCAACTCACCTGACATTTATTCTCATACCCGCCCTTTTTGGTAGACGGGTAAAGTGATGACTTGATTCTGAGAGAAAGGAAAGAAGCTTCGATACTGTGCTCACATCTATTTACTGTATATCATATATATATATATATATATATGCCGTATATATGCCGGTTTACGTGCGATCGGGCTGAAACTTCGGGGGGTGTAAAGAGCACCCGTGCAGGTGACCTGACGGAGCCAGATTTTTTAAATTAGGTGATTGCCCTAATTACCGATGTCATCAGTGATGTCATAAATTACTGACAATGTCATAAGCGATGTCATCAGTGATGTCACTTGAGCAATTAAGGCATCTGATGTCATAGTGACATCACTGATGATGTCAAATCACTGATGATGTCATCAGTGATGATGTCATAGTGACATCACTGATGACATCAGTGATGTCATACATAGGCATTGTGAGATCATTGTGACATCACTGATGATGTCATCATTGACACACACACGAGAGAGACTGAGGGAGAGGGGGAGAGAGACTGAGGGAGATGGAGAGAGGACAGGGAGAGAGACTGAGGGAGAGAGAGGAGAGGGGGAGGGAGAGCGGGAGAGAGGGAGGCCTTGCGCGCGTGCCGATAGCGCAGGCGAGGCCACGCAGCAGCTGAGCTGCGGGCGTGGTGACACAGCGGCCGAGCTGTGTACGCGAGCTGCAGGGTGGGCGAGCTTAGGAATTGATCGCGCGTATAGCGCGCGCGAGATACCTAGTAAATATAAACTAGGAATCAAACTAGGGTTTGAAAATGTTTATAATAATATAGTGTTTACTAACCTGTATGTTTTTTTTTATCATTAGTGAAACCAACAACACAGGAAATAGTTTGAAGTATTTTCGGCTTATTGTCCAGTCTTTTGCTATGGCAGGTGTCCCCCTAAATGGGTGTGTGGCCTATGAGCCTACAACAAAATGACTTATTGCCATCTGATGTATAGTGGTGTCAGGCTTCACTGTCATTTAAGACAAATAATCAACATATGTGCATTGTTTTTTGTCGATTATAGCCATTATTGATTTGTTTAATAAAACAACAGAAAAAAACACATCAGACTTGTCAAGCACATTTGAAGATGGATTTGTTCTTTCAATTGAGTTCTCCACTGACAAACTGTCTGTCGGTGAAACAAGTCCTGTAACTATTCATGTATCTTGTCTCTTTTCCTTTCTCATTCTTGGCAACATAATTGTATCATCAAAAAGGGTTTTAGTTTCAGTTAAAGCACTCTCATATGGTTTAAATTCTGTAATTTGTTTCATGGTAATTGGTAACATTTCTGGTGATGAACTTGCAATCTCATGTATGTTTCTCACATGAAAATAATATCCTGAAATAAAAGCCAATGGAAAGAGCTTGTTTGGTTACATGACTGTTATTAAAATGTCAGATAAACATGGCCTACCAGTAGCATACAATAAAACACATGACTGAACTATGGATGAGAAAGCCAGTTGTACAGTATTATCATTCTGTTGGGTCATTCATGGGTCGAATAGCGTATCTGATATTTCCCACAGCACCTGAAGGTAGCGGCAATGCTGAAGCTGTTAAGGCTGTAGGGTTGAAGAGCTGCGCCAAGCCACAGAAAACTAAACTGAAAACTAAATAAAATCACAATTAGTCATCAGAAAAAGAAAAAGTCCTCTTAACCCTAGAACACTAACGTCGGGTGATTTTCACCCGGACAATTGAATTCACGTGATTTTCATTGTCTTGCTGCTGTCTGAGGTGGGCGGGTCCTTAGGTACCTTCAGGATGCTCACTGACGTCATTGAATGTAGGTTTGTTTCCTTGCTCCCATTCATGGTTTTTTCTACCGGCTACGTGTTCGGGTGATTTTCACCCGACGTTAGTGATAGAGGGTAAAATATCTTCGGGCTAAGGTTAATGGTATTGTGATGACTTTTTTTTTTTTTCACCACACAAGTCCCATGAGTGGGTGGACCGAAGGAGAAGTTGGGAGCTCCTGTTTTTTTTTTTGGGGGGGGGGGATTTTTTTATAACGATTACCTAATTTTTCCCGAATTTGACATATTTTTTATAGTGTCCCCCATAATAAACTTTTTTGTGTTTTTTGTGATATTTCACATTTAAAAACAAAAGAAGAGTACCTCAATTTGCCATGTATTGTTGTACTTTAAGATATTTTGATGAGAAGTATGTTTTATGGGGTATATTGCATCGGGTGAAATACACCCAACGTTAGTGATGGTGTGACTTACCCTAGAACACTAATCACGTTAGTGTTCTAGGGTTAAGCCTATGCATTTTTTCCAAAATATTTAATGGAAGCATTACATTCAACATGCATTGAAACTCTATCTGTAAAATAGGCAGTTTAAACATATTTGATGACAAACAAAATGACAGATTTTAAGCATACATGTATTCTTGACTTTCCTTTAGAGTAAAAATATATAATATATATATATATATATAATAATGTCAATAATTTAGTCAAATTCCACACGGTGTGAAGAGTACATTTGGGAAGATAAAGCTTCTGCACATTCCTCCTTAGATAGGCCTCTCTCTATTTTCACTTGGATACTTTATATTTCTCAGTGGGCTTGCTCGAGCTTTGACAGAAGAAACCACGGTAGTGATACTAAAATATGAGGGTCCGTTCTCACTTCCTGCCCAGCTTCCACCCACTCAATCACCATCCGACGTAACCTCAAAACCCTCCCTCCCTCCTCTCTCTCCTCTGCTGCCCTCTCGCTCCTTCCCTCCGTTGAAGAATTATCTCTCCTCTCCCCAGACGTAGCCGCTAATTCGCTCTTTTCCTCTCTTTCTTCCGCCTTAGATTCCCTCTGCCCCCCCATTTCTAAACTCGCCAGTTCCTCTCCCCCTGCACCTTGGCTCACCGAACCCCTCCGCACCCACCGCACCGAACTCAGAACATCAGAAAGAAACTGGAAAAAATCTCTTGACCCCATCGATCTCTCAATATATCAACTCACCCTCTCCAATTTCACCTCTGCAGTCTCCTTAGCCAAAACCTCCTTCTTCACTTCCATTATCCAATCTTCTGCTTCCAATCCCCGCAAACTCTTTTCCACCTTCTCTACCCTACTAAATCCTCCTCCCCCACCCCCCCCTTCCTCCCTCTCTGCCGACGACTTCTCATCATTCTTTATTAAAAAAGTAGCTGACATCAGTTCTTCCTTCCCCCCTCCAGTCATTCATACCACTCCTTGTTCTGCCCCAAACCCACTGCCTCCTACTTCCGTTATCTCTTCCTTCTCTCCTCTCTCACCGGTAGAAGTCCTTAAAATCATAACATCAAATCGTGCCACCTCCTGCCCCCTAGATTCCATCCCTTCCCCTCTCCTCCAGTCCATCTCCCCTGACATTTCTCTTTTTCTCACTTCCCTTATCAACTCCTCCCTGTCCTCTGGTGTCTTTCCCCCTGCCCTAAAATCAGCTATAATAAAACCACTCCTTAAGAAACCATCCCTCGATCCCACTGTCATTAATAATTACCGTCCCGTCTCCCTCCTGTCTTTTATTTCAAAAACTCACGAAATAACTGTATCTAGTCAACTCTCTTCCCACCTCACCCGAAATAATCTTTCCGACCCTCATCAATCTGGCTTCAAACCGGCACATTCCACAGAAACCGCCCTCCTCTCTGTCACCGAAGCCCTTCACTCCGCCAAATCTTCATCACTTTCTTCAGTACTCATCCTTCTCGATCTCTCCGCAGCATTCGATACAGTCAACCATCAAATCCTCCTATCCACCCTCTCCGACCTGGGAATCACTGGCACTGCACTATCCTGGTTTTCCTCCTACCTGTCTGACCGCACATTCCAAGTCCTCTGGCGAGAAACTCTTTCACAGCCCTGCACTCTCACCACCGGTGTCCCCCAAGGTTCAGTCTTAGGTCCATTTCTCTTCCTTCTTTACATGCACTCCCTTGGCCATATAATTTCATCCCACGGTTTCACCTATCACTCCTACGCCGATGACACCCAGCTTTACATTTAATTTCCCCCCTCTGACACACATATCAAATCACGCATCTCCTCCTGCCTCAGAGACATCTGTGAGTGGATGTCTGCTCACCATCTGAAACTCAACCTCTCTAAAACTGAACTCCTCCTCATCCCCAGTAAAGACTGCCCTCTGACCGATCTTTCCATCTCCATCAATAACACCACTGTAGCCCCTTCCTCATCTGCCAAGAACCTTGGAGTAATAATTGATAACCATCTTTCCTTCTCCAATTTCATTGCAGCAACGGCACGTTCCTGTAGGTTCTCCCTCTATAATATTCGTAAAATTCGCCCATTTTTAACATTAGCCGCAACACAACTCCTCGTCCAAGCACTTATCATATCTCGCCTTGATTACTGTAATGTCCTCCTCGCCGGTCTCCCTGCCTCCGCTACTCATCCCTTTCAACTAATCCAGAACGCTGCAGCCCGCCTGATCTTTAATCAACCAAAATTCTCCCATGTCACTCCCCTTTTCCGTGACCTTCATTGGCTACCCATCTCAGCACGCATCAAATTCAAGACATTAGTACTGACCTTCAAGGCAGTTCACTCTACAGCTCCTCCATATCTACAATCCATGATCAAATTCCAAACCCCCCACCGTTACCTCCGCCCCTCCACCAGTGCAGGCCGTCTCGCCCCTCCGCCGCTCCATGGACCATATCGCTGCACTTCACGACTGTTTACACACCTCGCACCAAAATGGTGGAACGAACTCCCCCCCGCAATCAGAACCACAGAAACACTACCCTCTTTCCGCAAAAAACTAAAAACACATCTTTTTATATCCCATCTGACTCCCCCCTGACTGACAAGCAGTTTCAGGGGAGGCTCAGTGAATGGACGTGAAAAAATATGACATTGGTTAAAAGGAGATCTTATAGAATAGCCTAAATGTGTGTGTGATTTAGTTAAAGAGATACAGTAGTTTGGGGGGGATTTGACAGTTTTTCCCACTTCCCCCAGAGTCAGAAACAAATAAATGCCATCAGACACCTTTTATCTATTTGGTGTAGTCTGAAGTTTGTCTAACAGCAATCAGCTCTTGGCTCAATTGTGTGTCTATGAGGGTCAAACAACATAATCACGATCACAAAGGCATCCAGGAATTGAGCAAGGGGGACTCCTTTTTTTTCTTTGCATGTCGTTAGCGGGGGGTTCCTATCTGGAGGAACCCCCAGGGGAGCATGTGGAGAACATGCAAACTGTGCACAGAAAGACCCTTTTGATGAACCCACCTGGGCACTGTGTGAGGACACACCCTCAGCGCCCACAGCGTTCCAGGATTCAAACCCCGTTCTCCAAGGTTCAAGCTGTGCACTCTAGTGCTGAGCTATACATTTTCTTATACTAACCAGAGAGCCGGGCACATTATATACTCTCTCGCACACAACGTAGACCACAATTGTCAGCGATCGGGAAGTTATTTTATGTGATGCGTACGATCGTAACAGACTAAAATGATGTGTGTGTGTGTGCATCTATAGTCTGTATGGCTTCAGAGGTTAACTTCATTTAACACCAGAGACTCAGGAGGTAGGCCTACACAGAGCCTCGTATAGTCTGTTACAATAACATAGTGTGCCCAGAGCACCTCGTTCCGCACTTGGTGCAGACCGGTGCAGACTTGCTTTGGTCTAGTCAGTCACAGCTAGTAAGTACTTGCGCATGCTCGTTGCTGCAGGAACTGAATTCATTATTTTATAGTATTGCGCTAAACTATTAACCATAGTTGTGTCCTGGAAGCTTTTTGCTGGCACCACATAGCCTATAGTCCCATATTTATGATATTTCATGTGACATAAAATGCGTTGAAATGTAGTTTTCGTGTAGATCAGATTTCAACTCTCAGTTACACAATAAAAGACAATAAAATGCCAATTCACACACTATCAATATTGTCTCTATTCCAAACTACAACAAATGTTTTAACAATATGATGAACCAAATTGTGTTTTTTTACACGTTTACGTTGTAACCGCATTTTAGCCGGTTGAAAAGAGGGTGAAATTAGGTCTTAGACGTTCAAACCCAATATCACCCAGATTTAAACTTAAAATCAACGTTGAAAAAACGTTTTGTGCTCGCTGGGTATATATGGATTATGACACAGTGTATACAAACAGATTTGTAAATGACCTATATAGGAGGCATATACCTTGTATTGTGTACATATATGGCCTATATGTGGATATAAAGAAGTGAGACCTATATGACCTGTATTATGAACATATAGGGCCTTTATGTGTATATAAAGAAGCTATATAGGAGACATATATGCCCTGTATGTGCACATATAGTACCTATATGTGGATATAAAGAAGCTATAGGAGACCTATATGCCCGGTATATGCACTTATATGCACCTGAATCTGGCCTATATGCAACCTATATGCGGCATAAATGTGGCCTATATGCGCATATATGCACCTAAATCTGGCCTATATGCAACCTATATGCGGCATATATATGGCCTATATGCTCCTATATGCGCATATATGCACCTAAATCTGGCCTATATGCAACCTATATGCGGCATATATATGGCCTATATGCTCATATATGCTGCATATAGGTTGCATATAGGTTGCATATAGTTGCATATATGTTCATATAGATTCTTTCCATGTGGGCTGTTCAAAATGCCGGCTGTTCAAACTACTCAAACTAGTCTGACTCACCTGGTCAAACCTAGTTTGACTCACATATGAGTCAGACTGGGGTTTATGAGTCACAGCAAGTGTAAACACAATCAGAACTTCCAATTGTGTTTATACTTCCTGTCTCTGAGGTGAATATTCTCCAAAAACGCTGCAAATTTTTTCACAAGTTTTGTTTGAATCTCTTCATATCCTATGAAATATATATTTTGGGAACAAAACACTGTATTTTCATTTACCACACTGGACAGCAACACACAGCCAAAAACGTCAACATAGGCTACTGTTTATCAGCGAGGCTTTTATTGTGAAAGTGCACAGTGGAAGTGCTCTGTGTAATTGCGTGTGCTTTGACGCGGTGTGTGGGGGCTGAGCTCACGGCAGCAGCAGCAGCAGCAGCAGCAGCAGCAGCAGGAACGCCCTGCCTGTATCCGAGTATCCTCTCCTCTCTTCGCATCCATCCAGCAGCTCCTCCGCTTCGGAGCGGTCCGGTACTGTACCACACCACCACACCGAGCAGGGCAGCTCTGACCCGGGCACCAAGACCAACCCAACCCCGCTGGGAGAGGAAAACCAACATGGCCTTTTAACACTCCTAGAGAGAAGAGTGCAAACACAACAACAACAAGAGGAGAAGAAACATGGAGCCTTTGCGTTGCATCCTGCTCTTCGTGCTGCTCGCCTCCCAGTGCCCTGCAGCCTCCGCGGACAGGAGGTTCGGTGAGTGCCCCTCAGATGATGCTTCAGCTTCGGTTTGGATTCTTTGATTGATGCGGAGAGAAACCTCACAGAGCCATTTTGCAGCCTGCAAGACGCGCACACCTAAGCTAGTAGCTCCTGTCAGCTTCTGATCTGTGTCAATATGTTCTTAGTGGAGGAGGATGGCAGCCAGGCTCAAAGCTCATCTATGCTCAGGTTACTGCAGCTCTATGTAAACCAGCACTGTGCATCTGTAAGACATTTCAGAAGAATAGCAAACCCACAAGTCTCTACATAGTAATATAGTAATATCATAGGAATATTATAGGAAGGTGCTGTCACATCACTACACTAGTGCAGACTCACTGACACAAGATGCATTATTCTGTTAGGAAGGCCTATTTAATTGTAGTCAGAATATTTTGATTTGCAGATATCTGTAATAGAACGTTTTGATTGACAGATATCTAGGGACATGGCCTAATGTAATATAGCCTACAGTCAGGAGTCTGGCGCCGCAGGTCTCCATAACTGGGATAAACCCTCCCCCTGCTCTACTCTGCTCTCCCATTGGAGGCGTCTGCCGGATTTCCGCTCCCCGCTTAAGAAGCTCTTTCATTGGCTGCGACCATGTCAATCAGAGTTGCTTCCGCTCCCTCCTCCCTGTGTGTTGCTGTAAATAGTCCCCTGCCGCCTCAGGGAAAACAACAACGCTAACTAGCTAGCAAGCTAACGGCAGAAACCTACACGCTAGCTCGTTGCTACACGCTGAAAACGGCAAGTTGGATTGTTTGAAACTATTTTCCAAGGGCACTGCCGCTAAGTGCCGCCCATCGCAATCCCACTATGGAGACCTGCGGCGCCAGACTCCTGGGACGGAAGGGAGAGGAGGCTGGCCGGCGAGACTAAAGTGTCTGTGACACTCGGTAGTAAACTTATAGCTACTTTATGGTATTTGATGGTATATTTTAATCTTTTATAGTATAACTATATTCCTATAGTATTCCTGTAGTATTTAAACTGTAATGTTCCCAATGATAATGTCATTATGGCATTTTTTTTATTTATTTTTTATTTTTTACAACACACAAGACATACACACACAAAACAAAGACATATACAAAAACCAACAAACCGGAAACAATATACAAAATGGACACATGTAGCATACATCAACCTCCCTTCATTCTCTTTTTTCAGCAAAAATGTGTTCTCAACGGTTTGACAAAATCACCCCATCCCTCCCAGTACATTTCGAAAGCATCAGTCTTGAGTCTCAGAGCAAATGTTAACTTTTCCATTACATATATGCTATGCATTACATTCAGCCAGTCTGACAGAGCCGGCAAGCTTTTATTCAACCATCTCTTCGTTATAGCCTTCTTGCTGGCAACTAGCATCAGTTTAAACATGTACATATCTTCAATACCATTGATCCTTTTGGGTACCCTTCCCAAATACAACACCTCAAAACTGTGTTGAATCTCAATCTTTAGCACTTTCTCCATACTCTCTCTTATTTCATTATGGCACTTTAGCAGCTTTAAGCTTTTCGTTGAAGAATAGAATATCAGAACACCGCAGTGCTATTAGAAACCGTGACCCCCAAGAGTCCGGTGGCCAACCATGAACCACTCTGTTGCCTCCCTCAGCTACATAGGGATTGAACATGTGAAACTTCCACGCAGGGGAGGGGACATCAACAACCTTTTACTCAAACGAGAACTTTTTTGGATTTACACACTGGACACTCTGTCACCTAGGGGCCTGAATGAGGACATGGACATTCGTCCTTTTCTGTAATTATTTTTGCAACTATTGGTGTGTAGCTGACTGATCTCTCTCGTCTCCATTTTTAACTTGATTAAATCCATGTATTCACTTTGATGTTTTAACTTTATTATTCTCTAGCTGGTCTTGTGTTGCTATGCGCACATGGTGCTCCAGACATTTGGAACGCGCCTCCACAGCTCTCCGACACGGCTTACTATCCTGATGGCAGATTGTCTCCCTTCATGTGTACACTGACCATGACTTATCTTCCCTCTGTGCCTCTTTCTTTCAGTAGCACAGTGAGGCCACTAGGGGGCCCTCCACAATTAAATACCACACCGCAACAGACCTTTTGAGCATTTGTACGGTTTTATTTGGTCATGCCAGTACATGCTATGTATGTGTATCTCTTTCTCTCTCCCCCTCTCTCACTACACACCTGCTATGTTCGGCAGTCCAGTGTAGGCCAGTGCACAACGGCCCATTTGTGCTAAATGTGTGTTAGTGTTCAGGATCAATTTCAACATGACTGCTAACTGCCTTTTTTTTCTTTCTCTGTCTGTACCATACACACTTATGGGGCCCTCTGTGTTTAGATTTATCTGTTTATTTGTATATTTTTTTACTTTACATATTTTCTGATGTTCACTTGATTGAGGTGTCCCACCTGACCAGGTAATGTGACTGAATCAGGTGGGTATTTAAGATGGCGTTTATCCTTTGTCAAACTGTCTGAAGAAGGTACCCACGGTGTTGCAATAAAAAACCTGATGAAGGTCTAGCACCGAAACGTTGTTTTTCCTATTTATCTTCTAATAAAGAGTTTACCAGTAAGGTCAGTGTCTTGCGGGATTTTCTCTACTTCTAATAAAAAACCTTAACTGGAGCCCTTTGCAGTGTGTGAACTTTTTACAACTTTTTCTATACTTTAGCAGCTTTATCATACTTTTAAATGGTGTTTTACATCCTATAGTAATCGTATAACACTGCAAAAAATCATTGTTGTACAGTATTATAGCGTCTTACAGTGAGTCTGAGCTTCTCAATAAAGTTTATAAGTGGCCCTATTGTATGTTTTTATTGTATTTTCATCACTATGTGTTATTCCTATAGGACTTATAGTTTTGCTGTAATATCTGTATAACCCGAGAGATTACTATTGAGAGAGTGAACTGAGGTGACAGTATAGGGAGCACCATATAGTATCATTTACATTTAAAATCAATATTCATGTTTGCTCAATTGTAGTGGAGGGTGAGGCCACTAAACTCAGATGTGCTTCGTGCTCGAGAGAGAGAGAGAGAGAGAGAGAGAGAGAGAGAGAGAGAGAGAGGGAGGGAGAGAGAGAGAGAGAGAGAGAGAGGGAGTGTAGGGGTGGACAAGCAAAAATAAAAAATAAAAAAATTCAGGCAGGATTCCGAGTCTTATTCCGATTTTTTTCCATGTTGGTTAAAGACTATGAACCAAAAATCATCTCTGTATTTTTAGGCTGATTTTTAGATTGTCTTGGTCTTTTCTACAAAGTGGGCTAAATGTTCAGTTGTAAGTTAAAGCCACATGAGATGTCACAAGCACTTTTATTAAAACAAGACTGGTCAAAATAAAATGCAAAGACAGGGTTTCCTTCCCTGATTTTCACAAAATATGAGATTTGTGATGAATAATCATCAGTAATGTGGATCTAATGACTAAGGGCCTGTGTCGACCTAGCATCTTTTCATCAGCTCCAATGTCTTTTTTCAGTTGTTTCCAATGAGGAGAGAGCGTATGCGGGTGCACACGGACGTCTAGAGAAAGTGCGCTGTGCCCAGCGTCTATTTTCACAGCGCTCTGGCGTTTTTGTGTGCCGGCTCCCCGCGCTTTCAGCTGAAAATATTGTAACTTTTCAGAAAGACGCTGGTGTCGGGTGCTCCTTTTCTGGCAACTAATCTTATGGAGAAACTGTCGCAGAGACAGAAAGGCTCAATTGTGGGAGCAGATTGGCTAGACACTTAATATTTCTGGTGAGTGTTGAACTAAATCACTGGATGTGTGTTCTTAGCTAATGTTAGCTGTCAGCTATCAAGCTAGCTAACGCACTGAACTAACGTTACTTTCAGACTGCTTCCTTGCATATTGTGTGCTGAGATCAGCGCTCCCCAGCGTACTTCCAGCGTTTAACCATCAGAAAAAGATGCTAGATGGACACACGGCCTAAGTGGTTAAAGGCAAAGAATAGAAGAGCTAGAACAGTCTGGTAAGCTCAGAAAATGACATCACTTTACTGTGATGCAGCGTTTAGACAACACAGGAGACTAGAAGCAGCCGCTCGTAGTAGAAAGTCCCTGAAACTGTTTAAGCCACACTGGAAACTACAGGGATCACCCCCCCCCCCCCCCCCCCCCCCCCCCGCCTCCTCCATGCATCGCCCATCATGGCCACTAGTTTCCTTTACCGCTCTTTTAGTTGTTTTCCACGCTGGATATTAGTGGCGGGTGATGAAGTGGAGCCCTGGCGTATGGGAACGTTGCCAGGCGGAGTACCAGGGCCCAGTTGCACAAAGCACCTTAGGTTAAGATTTCCCTTAGAGTCAGAGTTAAGGTGTCCATAAAATAGAATTGGCTGCACAAAACACCCTTCAATCTTGTGCTTATGTTTTCCTTAAAATGTTTAACCTTATGGAGAAGATTTAAGGGTGTTTTGTGCAGCCGATTCTATTTTATGGACACCTTAACTCTGACTCTAAGGGAAATCTTAACCTAAGGTGCTTTGTGCAACTGGGCCCAGGGCTTTAGGGTTTGTGTGTGTGCTGGCAGTGCATCGCAGGCTTGGCTGAACGCCAGATGTGTAAACACTGCAACAAAATGTCCACCTCCACAACACGCCTAATCTGAGTCTTCACATCGCATTTGACTCAAAACAAGTGTGTGTGTGTGTGTGTGTGTGTGTGTGTGGGGGGGGGATAATGTAATTTATTTACAATAGTTTGACCCGTTTGAAGAATCTTCTTGAAACATGTACTGTATCTTGGATCACGCTATTCCCACCAGTTCCCTTCCCCCCCGACCAGGCCCCCCGACCGACCAGAGGAGGTGCTAGTGCAGCGACCAGGACACATACCCCCAATCCAGCTTCCCACCTGCAGACACCAGCCAATCATGCCTGTATGGACGCCCGACCAAGCCGGAGGTAACACGGGGGTGCGAACCTGCGACTCCCCTGCCTCATGTTGGTAGGCAGGGAATCTACCGCTACACTACACGGACAGCCTTTATTCTGTGGTGTTTTATGGCAGTTGGCATCCTTTATGTTGCATTACCGCCTCCTTCTGGATTGATCCATCCACTGTTTCCCCAGCCACATTTTCTACATCTGCTAATAAGAATGAGAAGTGTCTGTGTGTGTGCATGAGTTAGTCCATGGGCCAAACCCCAAAATGTCACACATCGGTACCACTCAAGTGGGCAAATTCTAATCATGATTTTTGAACAGGTATATATCCATAGATGATATTTTAATATGATAGTCTTTGCAGAATGGCAGCTTTGTCATAGTTATCAGCTCATGAAGTTAGCCAGCCCCTACAATAAATTGGATTCTAGGCACTGATGCATATCATATTCTAGGCTCATTTTCAGGACCTTTACTCGTGTTCTATGAGAACATGTTTGACCACATTTTAAAAGGTAGCTTCTTAGCTTTCATTTGAGCTCAGTTGTGAGTCTGTCTGACAAATAAAGAGGTCACATGGGCTCTTCAAAGTGTCAGTGACATTCATTTTTCCACATTTTTCGCCTAAACTATACTCTTTATTTCAGCACTGTGTAGGGCTGGGTATCGTTCAAAATTTTTCGATATCGATACCGTTTCGATACTTGGATTTCGATACCGGTTCCTGAACGATACTTTTTTCGATACCAATTTTTAGAAAAATCCATTTTAACAAAAATAAAACTGCATTACACATTGAAATTATTTTACAAATCTTTAGTTTTCCCCCCATCTTAAGTTTTACAGCAGAAAAAAATAAAACCTACTGTATTTAACATAACTTTAAGTTCTCTAAATGTATTGCCGTCCCTACAAAAAATATTGGAGTACTACAAAGGAAAGAAATGTAGCTAAAACAAATAAATCAGTGGAATAGTTTTCAGTGCAAAACGGAGAGTTGCAAATCAGGGTTTAATGCTCACTGATGCAACAGAACTCTATTATTGTCCAAACTGATGAGATGGCTCCACTTCATGCATGGAAGACTAGTTGAGCATTGACTAGCCTATCAATATAGCCAATGGCACAAAGTGAATCCCATTTATATTCAACAAACTATCATGACATCAGCGTTTGTTAACGAGTTGCTAAAAATACATGGGCGATAACTGCCCGCTTGCACATAACGTTAACGCTAATTAATTAAACATTAACGCTAGCGTTGCAGATCAGTGTGCTCACTGCTGCAACAGAACGTCATTCTTGTCAAATCTGACGAGACAGCTCAACTTCACTGACTAGCCAATCAATATAAATGAATCGCATTTACATTCAACAAACTATCATGACATCAGCGTTTGTTAACGAGTTGCTAAAAATACACAATGCCCGCTTGCGCATAACGTTACGGCGGCAATTAATTAAACGATCTAATGCTACAACTCACAGCCAGATGCATGGATTTGTCAGACTGAGGGATCTGATAACCGCTAACTTGCGGTAAGCTGAGCTGACCCACCTCTCAATTATTTCTCTTGTCTGTGGAAACCAGTCCGTGTTGTTTCTGTTTCTTTTCCTGCTTTTCATCATCTTCGCCATATGGTACTCCAGGATAGGAGTAGCTTGAGTGGCTAACTTCTTGTATACTATCCGCACCGCACGCCTGGCTCACAGTCACAACAAACACACCGGCTGTGGGCGTAACGTTTCCTGCATGCCTCTACATGACAGCCAATCACCAGCCGTATTAGAGCGCGGCGTGCAAGCATGTCGCATGCTTATAGGCTCAATGACGCTGTTTTGTTTTGGTATCGAAAATTGGTATCGATTGACAAGGGAGGCTTCGATACCCCTTAGTATCGATGTTTCCATTTCGGTGCCAAGTAAGTATCGAAACTCGATACCCAGCCCTAGCACTGTGGCATCTAGGAACATCACAGTCACAAGCACTGGAATACTCACAGGACTATAAGGATTCAGAAAAGATATAATGTACCCATACTATCCCATCATGAGGGGTGAATTTGGCCCTTAAGGGAGAAGAATGCCTTGTCGAGGGAAATGGGCCAGAGTCCAAAATTTAACATATCGGTACCATCCAGTTGGGCAAATTCTACTTTTTTTTTAAATTCCTATACATCCCTAGATTATGTTTTTATATGATAGACCTTGATGACTGGTAGCTTATTAGTGGTTATCCCCTCTTAAATTATGGACTTATGAGAATTATGGGAAATCATATTTCTTTCATTATATCCTCTCCCTGGGGTGTGTCTGGACTACTGACTGTTAATATCACATGTCTAGATATAGGCATACTATCCTATGATACCATACATACTGTAATGATCCACGCCTGGACCGTGATCAAGGAGGAAGGAGGCGAAGATCGACTTGCAATCTGTGCATTTATTTCAGAGGTCACTGTTACGGCTTTGACCTACAGCCACTCAATCAGGGAGCTAATTCCCACACTTATTCCCCTGTAAGCTTGTTCCTTCTAAAACCTCAACACAACGTTTAGACAGACAGACAAAATGGCTTCCCCCTCTTGACCAATCCCTGGCGAGAGAACATCCACATGTGACCCAAGTGTCCCCTTCACGTGCCTCACGCCCGTCTCTGGTGCGTTCAAGTGCCGTAGGAACTAGCAACTATAACACTCCGTCATCATGTTTACCCTAAAACCCACATCACTACAGTACCATACCATACTATACTAGATAGATATACCATACTTAATTGTCTACTAAATTGGCACATTTCTCAGTCAAAAAGAGAGTAAATTGGCATGCTTTTCAGTCAAAAATAGTTTTATTAGTGGCGATTTTAGCCTGACATTTCTGGAGGGGCAGTTTTATCTTATCACGTCACCACGCACCATCACACACAAAACAGATCTAGCCAATCTGTGGTAGGGAGGCATATGACTGTGATTTGAGTGCCAAGGAGCAGAAATATTCCAAAACTAAATACACTTCACATTTGTCCGGGTGCACTCGGCTCGTGCATATTTATGTAAAACACACAGCACACAGCAAAATCGCCATTGAGTAAATGTACAAACCTTGCATTCACTTTATCCCCAGGCTGAAGCATGATGAAATCTTCTGGTGTGTGTGGCCCTATAAACGCTTTATTTCCAATTTCTCTTCCAACGGCAACGTACTAAACCATACAGACAACAAATAGTCTCCTACGCGATTCATAGTAGGCTAAATGAAAACACACTTCACAGTATTTAGCTAGCTAGCAGCAATGTACTGGTCTGATTTAGCCTTGGTTTGTTTATTTTCTCCTCGTATTTATAAGAAGACACAAGCTCAATAGGGGGACCCTGCACTGACACGATGCAGGGAAGAGCAGCTGGCACCTTCTTATTAGACAAAAAACCATGGCTTGATCATGAACATGAAACATGTATTGTAAAATGTCCAACAATTCCCAGCTATATGTGACTGAATTGTCTTGACTGCATTTATTTCATACTACTACTATGAACCAATGGAACTGTTAGCTTCATCAATGTTCCTGTCTGTCCCTATACAAAGAGACTGAATACAAATAACACTGTTATATTGTATAGAGTAGTGGTTCTCAAATGGGGGTCCCGGGACCCCCAGGGGTCCGTTGCACTTAAAGTTTTCAGGAAAATATTTTTTTTTTTTGCAAAAGCTTCATAGTTCAACGAAAATATTGTATGCTTTAAATCTAAAATTGTTCATGGATTACATTCTAATCTAACAAACCTATCTATTTAAAAATCAGGCACGTTACCATGGAAACAATTAAGCTTAGCCCAAAATCACAGATCAGAATGAGGGGGTCCCCGGTATTCTATCTTGTAAGGGGTCCTTGGCTGAAAAACATTTGAGAACCTCTGGTATAGAGGTGTTACAATGGAATAAGAGAAGAAGCCTGTTCATGCTCAAATGTTCTGCCACGTGCCACCATTACCTATGTTCTTGTGCTCGTCCTTTATTTGCAGACAATAGAAAAGCCACCTTGACACTCCCTTTCCTTTCCCTGTGACAGTGGTGCCACCTACAGGCCGTCTGGCAATGTGCAGGATGCAAAAGGCCAGACATGAATGCAGCCTAACTCTTCCGGCCTTGAGCGTAGTGGAGCACTTCTGCAGGGAGAGCCTCTGTCTGGACCAGTGGGTACCATCATCAACTTGCCTGAAGCAAGCAGCAGCAAAGCAAAGCACTGTTCTCTGCACAGGAGGTATGGTGTGAACCCTGATGGACACATGACCTCCCTGAGATGATGGGAAACAAAATCAACATCTAAATGAAGGACTTTGGAGGAGGGGGAAAAGATCCCACTAGCTAGATGGGATGTATTCAAACAGATTTGCACTTGGACAGGTCTGTTGGCAGTTGAGGCTGTCAGCCTTGGCAACCAAGATGAAATGTCGGGACACTTTTTATGTATCTTTTGAATGCTAAGGATTGTATGATGGTTTGTTTGGTAGAGCCTTTGTGACTCAAAACAAGTTGGGAGAGCTAGAAAAGTGAGCTGTTGAGAGGAGCCTCTCTAAAGAAACTATGCACTTGCTGAAACACTGGACCTTTGCCTAGACATCCAATGAGGATTTCTATATGTATCCAGTGTTTCCTATGCCAACTGGTTTTTACTACAAATGGTTAATTTGTATTTTCTTTTTACAATTGAAGGTATTTCTAATTATATTTAAGTGTATTCTGGTTTTATTTTGTACTTTTGCTATTTGCACAATCTAAGTACAAGACACAGATGTATTGTGTTCAATACATATATTTTTGGAGCCAGAACTAGATGTCTTTTCATTTTGCATTTGTGGAAATTGAGCAAAGCTGAGCTGAGTTTTGACCTATCAGCAAACAGTTGTAAAGAGGAGTCAGGTGGGCGGGGCCTCAGTGACATCTCTGAGCTGAAGGGAACAATAACAACATGTTCATTCATCCACACTTTCCCTTTTCAGCCTCCCTGTGATTTGCTGGGACAGTTTAGGTTGCAATTTCACCAGCTGACTTCCTTGAATAGATTGTGTGACAGTTGCACATGTGTTTTCAAAGTAAAAGCGGGGATACGGTGCAACAATGCATATTTTGCATATATTGAATTAAATAAATGGTTCATAATAGAGCGTTATGTTTATCAGACACGTTGCATCAACTAGTGCAGCTCACAGGCAGCTGGAGCCGGTCTCTGGCTGGCTCTGGTCCTGGGAAGAGAAACACTCACTATTTCAATAATAATGACTTCTTGGTCCCAAAATCTTGAAAAAAGAAGAACTTGTCTTTTAGCAGTTGAACCGTTCCCTGAATCCCCCCAACACAGTTTGTCCTTCTTCCTCTCAGCAGTTCATGTAGCCTACAAATTAAATGATGGAACGAACAAACTTACAAACAAATAAATACATGCTACTGTCTTTTACAGGTGTGTCAGGTGGAACAAACAAATAAATACATGCTACTGTCTTTTACAGGTGTGTCAGGTGGAACAAACAAATAAATACATGCTACTGTCTTTTACAGGTGTGTCAGGTGGAACAAACAAATAAATACATGCTACTGTCTTTTACAGGTGTGTCAGGTGGAACAAACAAATAAATACATGCTACTGTCTTTTACAGGTGTGTCAGGTGGAACAAACAAATAAATACATGCTACTGTCTTTTACAGGTGTGTCAGGTGGAACAAACAAATAAATACATGCTACTGTCTTTTACAGGTGTGTCAGGTGGAACAAACAAATAAATACATGCTACTGCCTTTTACAGGTGTGTCAGGTGGAACAAACAAATAAATACATGCTACTGCCTTTTACAGGTGTGTCAGGTGGAACAAACAAATAAATACATGCTACTGCCTTTTACAGGTGTGTCAGGTGGATGATGCAGAATCTGAGGAATGGATTGTTTTACAGCAACTGTAATGCAGCTTGATATAAGGACATTTGGAGCAGAGCTTTCATCAATATGTATGTTTTCTTTAAAAAATAAAATAAAAAAATCTGTAAATTGAATTTGTAAATCTGAACCCATGATTTCAAAGTGCTGCATTTGTTATTTAATAAATGAAATACAGAATGAATGTTTACAAACATGTTTTAGCCTATAAATGTTTCTGCTTTGAGTTTAAGGTCGCTTTCACATATAAGCTGTTTAGTCCACTTTAACCGCGCCAGAGTTCATTTCCTCGGATAGTGCGGTTCGTTTGGGGGGGTGTGAAAGCGGAACAAACAAACTCTGGTCCGCTTGAAAACGTGGGTCTCGGTTCACTTCCAAGTGAACCCTGACGCGGTTCATTTGTTGTGTGAAAGCAAACCGGACTAAACACAAGAGCGCCAGTGCATCTGATGCACTCATGCAGTGCATCATGAGTAGAAGACGGTAGAAGGGAGCAAAACAAAAACTGCGGCGTCCACACGTGTACAGTACCTGCGCACCGCGTCGTGACATAGAGGCTACGTCGTCATAACAACAACACATCTTTTCTCAACAGCTGGCTTGCGGCTATCTCCTTCAGTACGTAGGCTACTCGTCTCATCTGCAGAAGGAAATGTTCAACAGCTCATCTGCTGCTCATATTGGGCACATTCTTGTCAAATATTTATTTGATAGTAACACCAAAGTAAAACCAGAAATCCCAATATCGCAGGTGGTGTTGCTCCATGGTTTGTGTTTTGCGGATTCACTTGTGTTGTTCAGTCAGCACTCATCCAGGCAAGAAGCCTGCTGAAGAGAGGAGAGATTTCCCTTCTCTATTCTGTCCAATAGACGAGTGACAGTTTTGACCATGTGACATTGTTCAGAAAGTTTGGTGCTTGTGACAAATTGTTGTGTGAAAGTGAACCAGACCAAATGAAAATCTCAACAATGTTGCAACTTCACCCCCCCCCGAAGCGCACAGAGTTCACCAGCTTATATGTGAAAGAGAACTTAGCCTATACATGTTTCTGCTTTGATTCTTTCATAGATTGAATAAATGAATATGTAAATACTTAGAATAGTATGCATATTTATTACATTTCTTTGTTGTTCACCTGGCAGAGGTACTTTTGTATGCAGGGGCTTTTACTGGATGCTGTTTTTACCATAGACAGACAGGTTTAACTAGTCTCCTTAGGGGCCAAAATGGCGGAAGCAAGAGCCCCTGCCCCGGCTCAGAGCACAGCCAGCTGGGGGAGGACACCCCGGGGATCCTGGAACAGAGGACACCCAGCTGGCTATGGACAGCACGGGGCTCCTGGACCTCAGTGAGGAGCTCCTGGTCCTAATCCTCCGCAGACTGGACCCCACGTCTCTGCTCAGAGCCGGCTCCACCTGCAGCACCTTGTTCCGGGTCTGCTCCTGCAACTCTCTGTGGACCAGCCACTTCCAGGTAGGCTGCAGGTCACTGCAACACCACCAGCATAGACACAAGCGTGCGTGCATTGTGTGTGTGTGTGTGTGTGTGTGTGTGTGACTGTGTGTGTGTGTGTGTGTGTGTGTGTGTGTGTGTGTGTGTGTGTGCATGCATTGTGTGTGTGTGTGTGTGTGTGTGTGTGTGTGTGGGTCACACAGTGACTGACATTAAAATGTGTGTCAAACGCACAGGGTTCCTACGCAGGTCAGGGAAAGTTTTAGCCCCTTTTGGGCTCTTCCGGGTATGACGTCATCGTCACGTGATCGTCTACCCTACAAGAGTCCCTTATCCGTACATAGACTTGCCTGCGACTCTCTCTCTCAAGCTGTCTAAATCAGTGATACGCACGTATTTACAAGTGTCACAGAAACATTTCAAAGCCACCTACTAGAGCAGAAGGGTTGATTGCTTCTCGCCGGTGGGGTTTGAATTATAGTATTTTAATCACAGAGTTCAGCAACGTTTAGACACGCAGTCTTCATCGGGGTATCTGAGAAACCAAAAACATATAGGCTATTCTGATTATTGTGATTATGTTATTAATAAACAGATGAGTCTGATTTTAGTCGCTCATCAGTCAGCATCATGTGTTTATTAGGGGTGCTCCGATCCGGCTAATTCACGATCCGATCCGATTCCGATTCCTGGCGTCACTATCCAATTCCAGAATTGATTCTCGATTCCAATGATTCTGGATTCAAGAATCTAGAATCGATTCTCAATTCCATCGATTCTCAATTCAAGAATTTAAGATTTAAGGATCTACTGCAGTCCACTGTGTGCTCAGCCGAATATAGCCGAATAAACATTATGTTGTTTTATATTGCAATAACACACAAAGCCAAATCTAAGACAAAGAAGGTCACATTTATTAATGCTGAACTTGAAATTCAACTTCCCAAGTATTACAGTGATCGTGAACTTTCAACTTACAGTATTTCTCTATTCACAGTCAGTGACCATGCTGAACTTTAATAAAACAAGTAAAGTATTTCTCTTAAGTATTTCTCACAGGGTTCATACACATTTTTCCCAATGGATTTCCATGACTTCAAAACTAATTTCCATGTCCAAACATTTTGTAAAGTCTACATGTGTATACATGAAGAAATGAGTCAGTTATAACATTCTACTTTAAAATTTCACTAGCCTAAACTTTAATGCAGCCTTTAAAACCAGGAAAAGACAACATATGCCGCATCACTATATTACCAGATCCAGCATCTAAGACCATCTAGTCTCATATCACAATATTGATATAAAATCGATCTATTGCCCACCCCTAATGTTGAGCGCCAGAATCAACCTCCCAGTCCCAATGATGCAATTAGCAGAAAGAACATAATTATCATTTGATTGTAAAGCTTTTACATGGTATACAGTGTTCTGATGTCCCCTATACTTAAAGGGACAGCTCACCCTCATATCCAAAATACACATTCTTTGGAAGGTAGTCGAGGGTTTTCTGACTCTACGGATGCGCGGTCGTGGGGGAAGGGAGGGGGGACTCTGCAGCTCTGCAGTGTATGGACAGATGCAGACTTCCTCTTTGCAACTCACTTTATAGTCTAGCAGAAAGGAGAACTTGCTGCTACACTATTAGTTCTGAACCACTGACTATTCTGAACCTATTTTCACAAAATAGTAATTGTTTTATAAACATGTTGAAACCCTGGTTGATTCTTTTTTTATGCTATTGTATGAATTTGCATTCATTGTTCTTCTTCTGGCTGTTTGTAAAGGTTTGTAAAGGTTAGAAACTTCATCATAGCAACAAAGTGCGTACTTTTCCCCCATATATTATTATATTCGTATTATACAGTATATTATATTATATTATATTATATTATATTATATTATATTATATTATATTATATTAGATATTATAAAATACATGCAGGTCTAAGGCTTGTCATTGTAAATTTGATTTAATTAATTCATTCATAAAATAAACAAGACTACACCCGTAGACACATGATAACCTCACTTCTGCAGACTGGACAGTTGCCATTACACAAATAATGTCACAGATATTGTAAATCTCAAATACATTATTTCATTTTCATTTAATGTATTAATTCATTCAATATATGTGACCTGCTCTATCAAAATCAGTCACATTGACCCCAACACAAATTTTTATATATTATTATATTATAATTTTTATTTTTAGTTTTATACACTGTGCAGTGGCAGCGACAAACCTAACCCTAACCCTAACCCCCCCCCCCCCCCATGTATTCAGTGCCCCTATACTGCGTGAAAAGGGCCTTTCTGTGTGGCATTTGCATGTTCTACTTGTGCTCCTCTGGGGGTTTCGTCCACTGTGACAATAAAGATGTGGGGGGGGGGGGGGGGGGTGCAAGCTTTCTGCTGATGTCAAAATGATCTTTGTACTCCAAAGATTGAGTGAGATACACCTGGAATGTGCGTTTTTAGTGACTTGAATGTAAGTAGGCAGTTGTACTGGTAACTCCCATTCATTCATGAATCTAACTAAGTGGATGGCAGTACCTCACAGTGTCCTGCACAGAGAGTGACGGTAAAGGCATTGTTTATCTTGTGTATGTGTGGGCAATATGGCAAATAGGTGAATCTCTCAAACAGTTGAAACCTCTCCCTTTAAGAAAAGATCCAGCGTTTGCAGATGAGATGATAAAACTCACTCTACGGATGTGCGGTCGTGGGGGAAGTGGGGGGGGGGGGGGGGGACTCTCTGCAGCTCTGCAGTGTATGATGCAGACTTCCTCTTTGCAACTCACTTCAGTTCTGAACCTATTTTCACAAAATAGTCATTGTTTTATAAATGGTAAATGGACTGCATTTATATATAGCGCTTCTATCCAAAGCGCTTTACAATGTGCCTACATTCACCCTTTCACACACCGAAGGCGGCAAGCTGCCACGCAGGGTGCTGGCACAGCCATCGGGAGCAATTCGGGGTTCAGTGTCTTGCCCAAGCACACTTCAACATGCGGACTGGAGGAGCCGGGGATCGAACCACCGACCTTCTGATTAGTGGACGACCCACTCTACCTCCTGAGTCACAGCCGCCCTGTTGTAACCCTGGTTGATAATTTTTTTATGCTATTGTATGAATTTGCATTAATTCTTCTTCTTCTTCTGGCTGTTTGTAAAGGTTTGTAAAGGTCAGAAAGTGTAGGCGCTCAGGGTGTGTCCCCCCCCATGTATTCAGTGCCTACTGCCCAGGTGGGCTATCTCGTGAAAAGGGCCTTTCTGTGTGGAGTTTGCATGCTCTACTCGTGCTCCCCTGGGGGTTTCCTCCATCTAAGAATCGCCCATGAAGAACATCCAGAAGATCATTCGCTGACCAGTGATGACTGAGAGGAAGTTGGTCCGCGGGCGCTGTGAGGAAAAAAAGCTGCCCACTGCTCCTGTCCTGCCCCGAGGAGGAAAGACGAGCCAGGATGGAAGAAATGTGGAGAACACATTTCACAGTGTCACTTAATTGCATCTGTGTGCTGGCGCCTGCATGCGCTGTGGTGGTTGTTTGTGACAATAAAGATGTGGGGTCAGTCTGAGGAAGGGCAGGGTGCTGCCCGAAATGTAACCCTTTTTACCGGTGTAAAATAAATACACTAAACTTGGGAGCCTTGCAGTGTGCGAGTTTTCCTTTTTTCATCAGTCTCTACCTCGAACTCTGCACCTGCCCTATTCAGGTTTTGCATGTGCGTGTCTCTCCTTCTTCCCAATGGACAGGTAGACATGGAGGGAGGCAGCAGAGGTGTTGACCTCTGACCTCCCTCCTGAGAGCAGGCTTGGGTGTCACATGTAACAGTGCTGCTGATGGAAGAGGCCTGAGCTCTGCAGGTGACAGTGAGGTTACAACCTGAGTCTGAGCTGGAGGAGACAGAGTCCACTGTCAGGACAGCTGGAGACACTCGCTCTGGAAGACAGAGGTTTGAAGGCTTTTCCGAACAGGACAGCAGGTCCTACTCTCTCTATCAAAGTGTGAGACATCAAGGAGCCTACCTTCAACTGTGACATTGTATTCAGCAACTATATGGTTTTCATTCCGAGACACTTCTGCAGTAGGCTATAGATTCCGCTGCCGGCTTCTTGCAGATACTTCAATCCCAAAGAATAATTTCTAATAGGAAGAGCAACCCTATCTCTGTAATCTCCATATAGTTTTGGCTCTGCATTAGAATATAATCGTACTACATTGCTGTTATGTACTTCTACAACATTGTATTTGCTTTTGAATGTCCATGTAGTAAACTCAAAGTTCCCTTTCAGAAGATGAGGTTTCTGGACATCCAGACGTACATCCTCTCCCTTCAGCACAAACACACGGCTCACATCACTGGACCCTGCAAAATTAAGACAGATAATGTGATCAAAATAGTCAATATTGAATAAAAGTATAATAATATTAATAAATAATAATAAAAAAATAATAATACAAGTCAATATTGAATGTTAAAACAGTTTTGTATTTCTCACAAATTGGACCGCTTTGACAGCTATTAGCCTATTTCAAATCCCACCCAAATCAGCCATTTTGTGTCTAAAACAAATAAGATGCAGTTTTGCTGTTTTGTTTTGCGATATGCATTTACAGCCAAAATAACTCCTTGCTCTCCTCTCTCTGTGTATTCTCTGTATCCCTAACATACATTTATTTCTGTGCAGATGACAGGGCAAATCCTATGCTGTGCAGCTGCCCCCAAAATGTATCACTGTATTTGATCACTTAACTCACTGTTTATCACTGTACTTATGAACCTAAATGGAAACAGTTTGTAGCTGTCTGCTTATAAAAACACATTGGCCATGTTGGAATATACAACATTACAATGACACCATTTGCTACAAGTAAGGAAATAATGACCATAAAAAAAGAACTGAGCACAAATGAGGAAGTGAGATTGCATTGCAGTCTAAAAGTGCAGTGTTTCCGTTTGTGGTTGCAGCAGTTTACTGTGGAACAAGTGAACACATTGACAGTCAGTACAAGCTGCTTTCTCACATGTACAGACAGAAGTTCTCAGTGTTTTGATTCTCTCAATATGTGACATAGAAATTATCTCTTAACTGAAACATTTACAGCACTTTGCACTTGTTGCATTTAACCTTTTATCCTCTTTTTTTGACAGAAAATTATTTTTGTACACTTGTATTGAACTGATAAGCAGCAGTGAACTGGTTCAACTTCTACTCACCAATAGAAGATAATCCTCATCATCATCATCATCATCCTCAGTTCATTTTACCTGGTTCAAGTTTAGGTCCCATATTATTTTCCTTGTACATGCTCCCACATTATGCGGAAACTCTTCTTACTGCTATGCTGATGATTTTCAGATATACCTGCCTGTCAAACCTGGCAACCCAAACTGCCTACCCTCAGATATACTGTACCTGCCTGTCAAACCTGGCAACCCAAACTGCATCTATACCCTCCAGATATACCTGCCTGTCAAACCTGGCAACCCAAACTGCCTCTATACCCTCCATGAATACGTCATTATGCAGAAACTCTTTTTACCACGTGTGCAGCGCTGCGCGTGGTCAAGAGACGGCTTTTTAGCGATAGTATATAATAACGCTTATTTCGGGGTCGCTTCGTGAGATTCAATCTCGTGTCTCGACGGGGTGGTGTTTCAATCGTGCTGCTTAAATGTTCACCCCCGCCCACTTGCAGCGCTGCCTGGACTACAACGAGCGCACCCACCCATACACACACCCATACACACACACACACACACACACACACACACACACACACACACACACACACACACACAGACACAGACACACACACACACACACACACACACACACACACACACACACACAGACACACACACACACACACAGCAACACGGGTCAGCCTCCACGGTTCGGTTTGGCACGCATGTGAACGGTGGATTAATTGCACGTTTCACCATCAGTGATACACTGGGGGTAACTCATTACAAAAGTAACATATTACATGTAATATATTACTTTTAGCAGTAACTCAGTAATATAACATTACTTATAGGATTTCAGTAATATTATACCAGTTACTTTGTCAAGTAACTCAAATTACAAATTGAGTTAAAAAAAAATTAAATCAAAGCACATAGGCTATTTAAATCATTTCCTAATCAAACTGTGTGTTTTTATGCAAATAACCACTATATATGACAATAACAAAGGAAAAGGATAACATTAAGCATTTTGGATTGTTTACACTGACTTCAAGACGGTTTCAATATTCTTTCGGGACGGTTCCAGGGCGGGGATGTCATTCTGCTACTGCTATTATTACAGTGAAAGTAATGCAAAAGTAGTGTAATAAGTAACAAGTTACTCTACACAGACAGTAATATTGTGAAGTAACTTATTACTTTCAAATGAAATTAACTAGTAATATGTAGTATATTACATTTTGAAAGTAACACTGGTGATACAGTTCATGCCGCTGTCCCTTTTGACTAATTATGAACGTTACCTACATGGATGCAGAGTAGCACTGATCCATGCATGCAGTTGCAGTGAAGGTGTTACTTTAGAATGGGAGGGGAAAAGAGCGATACTGCCAGTCACGTCTGCCTTCCCTTTGAAAAACACAGCTCCGCTCCACTTCGGCTAAGTTGGAAATATATTGACAGATTTGCACTTCCTGGATCAATAGCTCATAAGCGAGCCATTTGGAATGCACAAACAACCCTCTTTTAGTAAGGTAGACAACGAGCTACAACCTAATTTTCACCTAAACGTCCTGAGAGCTGGACAAATAACATTGGTCTCTATGTACAGCCGCCTGTGTGGCCAGTGCTTAGGGACCGTCTACAAAGTGCAACACAGACTAGTACACAAACAATCCATAACTTCACTGCCGTACAGTGTAGCTTCACCAAAATCACATCACACATCAATGACCTCCTGCTGGTTATACTACAGCAATAACTTAGGAAACTGATGATTTTGCATTACTTTTTTTGGGCTGATCCTATAAATAACCCCATCCCCCATCCCCCCCAAACCACCCCCCCCACACACACACACACACACACACACACACACATACACACACAAACACACACACACATACACACACACACACTCACACACACACACAGACACACACACACACACACACACACACACACACACACACACACACACAAATTGAACTCGCTTGACTAACCAATACTGTGTGGAGGAACACATAGTATATTTTGAGAGACAAGCCGAGGGCCACTTAAAATCGGTCCGTGGGTCGCTAGTGGCCCCCGGGCCGGACTTTGGACATGCCTGCCAATGGCCTCCTGCTGGTTATAGTACAGCACTACATGCCTGCCATAGCTCTGCTGACTTAATTCAAAACAAACTGTGCGGTCTTTCATCAAAGCTGAAGCAAGCAACCAGAAATTGAAGGGCGTATTCTGACTCTAACCTTTACTTTGACAAACAGGTGAAGAGGGATCATGTCTGTGTGCTGAGGAACATTTCCAAAATCAAGCCATTCTTATCTTCTGCTGACCTGGACAACATCACCCATGTCTTAAGGCTGGGTTCACACCGACGACCCAAGCCTTGCCTATGCCTTGCCTTTACCCACGCTTTTTAATAGGCGTCCGTTTTAGTCAACGAGGCTGTGAACACCGGCCGCCTGAGCGTGAACCCTGCGTGTACCCACGCCTTGCCTGTGCCTTGCCGATTTTATCGAATAGGCGTGAGTTCTATTTTGAAGCCGACAAGGCGCGTGCAGACTTCTTCTGTCAAGCCATGAAAGAAAAACGCACAATATCCGTCGGAAATTGCAAAGTCAACTGAATTTCAAAATAAAATGGAGTTACTACAACATGTTGAGCAGAGAGACAGAGAGATTGACGGGTGGCTATCACGTGGGGCTTTCTCCCTGTCTGCAAACAAATCTTCATGAGAGAGAATAGCGACCGAAGAAGCAAGATGGACAATGTTGTTGTGCCAGCACATATTCTTGCAAGATCACCTCTCTAAAATGTCCGACTATAGTCAGACCTGGTTATACATATCCAGCATCAATAGAACATTAAATATATCAGATTTATTTTACCTAGAGGCTACCCATGACAATTCTGGACAACACGTGAAAAAATAGTCGGGAGAGAGGAGAGGCGCTTGTGACTCGGCTCCAGGTTCGGCGTGCAAAAGGCGTGCGGTGTGATCGCAAAAGCGTGTAACAGGTTCACGCCCAGCTCGGCGTAGGCGTGGGTTGAGGCAAGGCAAGGCGTCGGTTGTCTGTGTGAATGAAGCGTAATATCTATTTAGGGCTGGGGTGGCCAAACTACGGGCCAACTGCTAAAAACACAATGGAATATGGCCCGCCGCACGTTGCACTGCATGTAGCCTACATTCTTAGTTTCAACAACATCGCTGCCGCTATGCGCTCGATTCCTAGGCTCGCCCGCTGCGCAGCTCGGCTCTGTGACATCACTGATGATGTCATAGGCATGATGACATCACACTTGCTCGAGTGACATCACTGATGGCATCATCGAGTGCTCGAATGACATCACTGATGATGTCATAGACATTGTGACATCATCAGTGACTTCATTACAAAATCATCACAAATCTCACAATGTGGGACCAAATGCATGCACTGTGCTCAGTGCGTGTTTGAAACGCTCTAGAGATGATTTCCAAATCATGAAAAACACGTTTTCTATGGACACAGCCGCTTAGGCAGTTTTACATGCTTGATATTAAAGACAATCTTTTAAAACAATCTGGCTCACAGCCTACATGTTGCTGCCTACAAACACTGTCCGTCTCTCTCTCTCTCTCTCTCTCTCTCTCTCTCTCCCTCGCTCTCTAATCTAAAGATATGCTGTTATTGCAATGTATAATCTGTTGATTGATGTTATATGATGTATATGTTGAGTGTAGGTATATGATGTATGTAACCTATGTTGATTATAGTTATATGATGTATGTAACCTATGTCGAGTGTTGTTATATGATGTATGTAACCTATGTTGATTGTAGTTATATGATGTATGTAACCTATGTCGAGTGTAGATATATGATGTATGTAACCTATATTGAGTGTAGATCAGTCGGCAATACAGCCAGTCTCTTTTTGAGGCCAATGCGGAAGTTGCCATACTCTCAAATGGCCAGTGGGGGGCGCAGCTTGTGTAACATCATCCCTGAACGTCCATTCAACTCTATGTGAAACGAGCCAACTTCTCTCTCGGTCTCTGTCTTAAATAAACACTTTACAAATGAGTTTATGGTCTGAAAAAACAATTTCAAGTATTTTTCATGCTCTCAAGGCTCCAGTTTTTTTAATTATAGCCCCATTTCGAGGAAAATAGGCGATATACTTCGGATATTGGGAAACAGTAATACCTCCGCCCGTTAGAGGCAGCAATGTGCCGCAAAGGCATCTAGTCTGCGGAAAGTACACGAATAAGAAAACCTAGCAAAACAAGGCTAGTTTGGCTAGCAGATAGCAAGTCATACTTTAGCAAATTATCGGAAAATAGCGCTACTTTATGATATTTTAATAATGTTAGTAGACACACGTAACTGTATAGATGGCATACATGTAACGTGACGCTCATAACATGGCGGACCATTTAACGTTATCTAACGGTATGTAAAGTAGCCTAACGTTAAATGGTCTGTCCATGTTATACAGTAAGCGTCATAAGGTTATATGTTAACGTGACAAGTTTTTGCAGACTTGAATGCTGTTGGTCGTTTGTTCAATTTGCTTTTCTGTATGGTATTGGACATTTAAAAATGATACATACTTGTCTTGAGGCATCCGCCAAGCTCAGCAATTTGTTATCCTTATTTTAAAACATACTTTATCAGATCGATATAACTCAACATAGCCTAAGGTCTTGCACGAATATGTCTACTGGTAAATTAGGCATATATAGATAATCTACCAAGCAACACTTGATACAAATATAGGTAACCATTTCACAGCAGTACAGCCTACCATGGTGGAAAATTAACCATTCTTTAAGTTTGAATGATATCAAAATATATGTTGCATGGTGTAGCCTTTGTTTATGTCGAATTGTTACAGATAACCATATTTCAATAAATATAAATCATTCGTTGATTTGAAGCAGTCGGTTGGTTCCCCATCTTCATTCTTCTTCCTGGTCATTTGGTCGAAGCTGGTTCACTCGACATCAAATATCTTTATATCACATCTTATTAACAACCTGCCTGCTCTGACCAGACAACTATAATGGGCTTGTTCTATGAGATTTGCGGTACATTCGGGTACATGATTTAATTAGCACATAGCCTACACAACAAGGTTCTTTGTTGGCAATGTTTATTGACAAAAACACACTGGCAGATACATACCAAATGGTTCAAAGTAAATATATCAAAAGTCTCAAATCTGTCAGCATTCATTTAGCTTATGTTATTGCAATATCTTAGGTTGAACAACTGATGATCAGCAATATTCTCACAGTAATATGCACATGGGAATCAAAACGTAGCATTCATTTTCACAAATAATTTGACCAAGGGACAATGTGCCTCTGTTCTGTTGTGCTGTTCCTGCTCCACCATGGTACTCCGACGGCCATCCCTTGAAGAAACAAACGACACCGTGTTATATTAATAACATAACGCCACCAAATTTCAGTTAAAGTAGGCTATAACGGTGCTCACACGTTAGCACACGATGCTAATCGAGCTAGCGTTAGCTTACAAACATGAGCATCACTCAAACAGTCCAACGAGTCCAACATAGCAGAGCACCAAGTGCGCGACCAAATCCACCTCAGTTATAAATTTTAGAGTTTGCCCAGAGATAAGTATAATAGCAGTTTACCTTGTGGAGGCTTAGCAGCAGCTAGCAGGCTGGAGACTCACACCAGGCACAATGCACCAGGATCACACCACACCATGGTCTCTTGGCCAGGCCCCGGACAAGACGGTGGTCGGCTGGCTGGACTCCTACTCGCCCATACCTTCGGACTAAAAGTTATTATATTTGTTGTCCTGGACCATTTCACCACTGCAACCAGCCAGCCAGCGAGCAAGCTAGCAAACAGAAGCGAACAACAAGATGGCAGTCGTTCAAGCCTGTGAGACAAATTCGGAAACTCCCCCGGCAGCCGCTAGGGGCAGCCGCCCCCTCCTCCTTCTTCTTCTCCTACTAGTGTTTAACAGCCCTCTCTCCCCGTACTTCCGTGTAAAGTTAATCCATTCAACCAATCAACGATGAGCAGGAAGCGGGAGATTCAAGCCTCATTTTGTTCCATCAAAACCCAATGGGTGACGTCACGCTGACATTATCCAGTTCTATTATACAATCCATGGTGTAGATATATGATGTATGATGTTTTTTTTTTTTTTTTTTTTTTTACCTTTGTCTCCTGTATGGTCGCAGTTTTTAAACCCTAGGTAGGTTTTTTTTATTTATTATATGAGCTGGTCTCTCTCTTTTTATTTATTGATTGATGCATTTTTTGTTTGTTATGTAAATAACCATTCAGTCAATGACTAATCAGTCATGAGGCCTGGGGCCTGTACTACAAAGCAAGATTAGTGGTTTAGCGAGGTAACTTCAGGTTTAAACCTGGTTTGGCCGTACTACAAAGCAAGTTAACTTCTTACCGACATATATTTCCATAGCAACTTATGCTTCACACTTAACCTGGTCCGCAGCAGGTTAAGTTGCAAGGATAAGATTAGACCTTAAATACACTGCCCACGAACCAATCGAATCAGCAGTTTGGAAAAATGGCCAACCCCTTTCTGGACGAGTTTCCCATCTAGGAAGGAGCACGAATTGTAATGTTGAATGAGTAATGTTAATCAATGTTAATGTTAATCAAGGACTAAAGCCTTGCACTTGTTGGCTATTTTAATTAAGCCCTACTTACCACTTTGGAATATGTTTTTATATATTCATTTTTGTGCTCTCAAGTAGCCTAGATACGTTGTTTGATCCCGCTGATCGATTGCAGCTGAATAGTGAGTGGAGAAATATCACTAAACCGGCATAAAAAGGTTACATAAACGTCTCCAAAGCGCACGCTGCCGTGTGCGCAACGGCGCTGAGGCTGACGTTGGGTTGGAATTGAAATGGTCATAGCCTACATGCTGGAATAGCCTACTACATCTAAGCAATTTAATATGGGATCACCTGCACACAGGCGATCCCATATTAAGATGATTCATATCTAGGCGACTCCTGCATTTTGCAGCTGCAACTGTGTTGCTTTTGGCCTGTATGATGTGATTGAACTTCATATTTCCAGCATCATTATATGAAATATGGAGATATGCGACTCTGCTGACATTACAATAGCCATGTGACCACAAAATAGGCTAGTTTTTATCAATGAAAACTATGCCCGCATCGTCTCAATTCAGTTCAGCAGTTTTCTCTTTTATAGGCTATTAGGATATCATTATGTTATTCATTGAGCATGCATTTCTAAATCTATGGTCTAAATAGGCTTACAGATTGTGGAAATTTATAGACTGAGATTACACATTTACATTTTTACACTCGCAAAAAGCTGCTGTAGGAAATAGAAATCGCTGATCAAAGTAAATCAAATGACTGATGTGAATACAAGCGTCAGCTTTAGACAGTCTTTCAGCAGACTATCCAACGCGGATTTTCATTCTGACAGGCTACATTAAATATCCGCTAAAACTCTGATCACTGCGCCTATAGGAATTATTCAATCAGTCATTGAGCCTAAATGGTCTATACGGATTTTGGACTGAGATAGATTACACATTGCTTCCACAAAAGACTGTAGATAGAGAGCTGTAGATAGCCTACGAAACCGCTCTTCAAATAAATTACTTGTGTGGATAAAAGTGGTCACTTTAGACAGTCATTCGGGAACAGTAATAATATCCAACGCAGATTTTTATTTGCGGTTTCATAGAATGAGGAAATAGGCGTGTCTGGCGCTGTCAGAGTTGGAGCAGTCCATACTGCACTGTGATTGGCAGTTGTTAAAAACCACGCCTCTTTTGCGGGCACGAGCTCCAGTGCACGGGCATTTTCATGTGCACGCGCTGTCAGCTTGATTAGAAAAACCTGGTTCGAGTTAACGAGTGCCAATCGACGTTCGTAGTACAAGTTAACTACAATGAGGCCTGTACTACGAATGTTGTATTAGAAGATCCAGGATCTGTCCCTTGATCTGGTTTGTCTAAACCAGATCAGCTCGATTGTAGTTAACTTGTACTACGAACGTCGATTGGCACTCGTTAACTCGAACCAGGTTTTTCTAATCAAGCTGACAGCGCGTGCACATGAAAATGCCCGTGCACTGGAGCTCGTGCCCGCAAAAGAGGCGTGGTTTTTAACAACTGCCAATCACAGTGCAATATGGACTGGTCCAACTCTGACAGTGCCAGACACGCCTATTTCCTCATTGAATGAAACCGCAAATACAAATCTGCGTTGGATATTATTACTGTTCCCGAATGACTGTCTAAAGTGACCACTTTTATCCACACAAGTAATTTATTTGAAAAGCGGTTTCGTAGGCTATCTACAGCTCTCTATCTACAGTCTTTTGTGGAAGCAATGTGTAATCTATCTCAGTCCAAAATCCATATAGACCATTTAGGCTCAATGACTGATTGAATAATTCCTATAGGCTAATCAATAAAAAAAAGAATGATAATACAATAAAAAAATGCTTCTGAACTGAATCGACACGGTACGTGCGGGCATAGATTTCATTTATAAAAAATAGCCTATTTTGTGGCCAATCACATTATGAACAGCTGAGTTGACACGGCAGGCACACCCATTTCCTCGTTCAATGAAAGCGCAGTGATCAGAGTTTTAGCGGATATAATGTAGCCTGTCAGAATGAAAATCCGCGTTGGATAGTCTGCTGAAAGACTGTCTAAAGCTGACGCTTGTATTCACATCAGTCATTTGATTTAGGCTACTTTGATCAGCGATTTCTATTTCCTACAGCAGCTTTTTGCGAGTGTAAAAATGTAAATGTGTAATCTCAGTCTATAAATTTCCACAATCTGTAAGCCTATTTAGACCATAGATTTAGAAACGCATGCTCAATGAATAAAATAATGATATCCTAATAGCCTATAAAAGAGAAAACTGCTGAACTGAATTGAGACGATGCGGGCATAGTTTTCATTGATAAAAACTAGCCTATTTTGTGGTCACATGGCTATCGTAATGTCAGCAGAGTCGCATATCTCCATATTTCATATAATGATGCTGGAAATATGAAGTTCAATCACATCATACAGGCCAAAAGCAACACAGTTGCAGCTGCAAAATGCAGGAGTCGCCTAGATATGAATCATCTTAATATGGGATCGCCTGTGTGCAGGTGATCCCATATTAAATTGCTTAGATGTAGCCTAGTAGGCTATTCCAGCATGTAGGCTATGACCATTTCAATTCCAACCCAACGTCAGTCTCAGCTCCATTGCGCACACGGCACCGTGCGCTTTGGAGACGTTTATGTAACCTTTTTATGCCGGTTTAGTGATATTTCTCCACTCACTATTCAGCTGCAATCGATCAGCGAGATCAAACAACGTATCTAGGCTACTTGAGAGCACAAAAATGAATATATAAAAACATATTCCAAAGTGGTAAGTAGGGCTTAATTAAAATAGCCAACAAGTGCAAGGCTTTAGTCCTTGATTAAAGGAGAATTTCGGTTTTTTTTAACCTGGATCCATCTCCTGCCATTAATTATGATTTGTCCACTCACCCGGCGATCCCCGCGGCGTATCTGGGCGTCCTAGCGTTGTTTTGAGATCAATACCGTCCAAGTCAGTCGTAAAGTGGAGTTGATTTGGGGCCAAGTGTGAGCCTGTATTTCCTGCATCTAAATAGTTATTTTTCGTCCCTTTTTCGCCAAATATCGCCATAATCTGATCCGTCAACATCCAGCAGAGTGTTATTTCCCCCCAGGCTGTTTCCTGAAGTCGCACAGGGATCAAATTACCTCAAACGTGATCTCTGTCACCAAGTCTCGTGAAGTCCCGCGATACTTTCCTGCCGGCTGGCCAACTTCAGGTACACGCTTTGCGTGGTGGTTTTAGCGTAACCTATGTGGGGTTTGGCATAACCTTCGTTATTTCGAATCCCACATAGGTTACGCCAAACCCCACATAGGTTACGCTAAAACCACCACCGCAAAGCGTGTACCTGAAGTTGGCCAGCCGGCAGGAAAGTATCGCGGGACTTCACGAGACTTGGTGACAGAGATCACGTTTGAGGTAATTTGATCCCTGTGCGACTTCAGGAAACAGCCTGGGGGGAAATAACACTCTGCTGGATGTTGACGGATCAGATTATGGCGATATTTGGCGAAAAAGGGAAGAAAAATAGCTATTTAGATGCAGGAAATACAGGCTCACACTTGGCCCCAAATCAACTCCACTTTACGACTACCTTGGACGGTATTGATCTCAAAACAACGCTAGGACGCCCAGATACGCCGCGGGGATCGCCGGGTGAGTGGACAAATCATAATTAATGGCAGGAGATGGATCCAGGTTAAAAAAAAACGAAATTCTCCTTTAACATTAACATTGATTAACATTACTCATTCAACATTACAATTCGTGCTCCTTCCTAGATGGGAAACTCGTCCAGAAAGGGGTTGGCCATTTTTCCAAACTGCTGATTCGATTGGTTCGTGGGCAGTGTATTTAAGGTCTAATCTTATCCTCAGTGTTGGGCACTCATTACTAAAAAAGTAATATATTACATATTACTCGTTACTATTTTCAAAAGTAATATTATTACTTTACTTATTACTCCATGCCAAAAGTAATTCGTTAGATACTCGTTATATTACTTTTCCGTTACATTCCACACAAATGGCAATAGGCCTTTTTCACTGCAGCGATTTTGTGTCTAAAAGGCAGGAGGTAACACAGGTGCACCAAGATGTTAATTAGGGCTTCCAACTTCCAGTCCATTTAGGTGTTCCAGTGCTGGAGCCTTAATTAGTTAGTTGGTTGCACCTGTGTACTCTGTCTTCTAGACACAAATGGCCGTTGTGAAAAAGGCCCATAGCGATTTTCTCTTCAAAATGCAGACTTTGCGGTGCGAATGTGTGAACTAGGTCTATTATGTGCCGTTCCATTTAAACTAATCGCTTTGCCAGAGCACAGCTTCCTACAGAGATGCTTGATGAAGAGCACACCTGGCTCAAAGTGATGACTGACAAGATGCAATCTTAGCAGCTTCTGTTTTATAGAATGCAGTATGCACTGCCAATGCAAACTCAATACGTATAGGCTACATCTTTGCTTAACAAGTTTGTGTCACAAATAACGTTAGCTCTGCAACATTAACATTAACCTGACAATAATAACAGCAATGTTTGATGTCCACCAGCTTGTGAGTTTTTACGTTATCTCTGTATTTGAACAGTTTTCCGGTTTCTGTTGTGCTGTCCTCTCGTCTCGTAACGTTAAAGTTAGGAAGTTTGAGGTCGTGTTTTTCACAGTGGAAAGAGTGTTAGTAGCCTACCTGTCCTGGACACCGTTTACATTTGACTTTGATGTTCAATCGTGTCACCTTTCTTCCCGACAAAAACAAAGTCATGGGAATATATCCGCAGCCACGGATTTTCCTCCTCGGCTCAGCAGGACAGAGAGGGAGGTGTCAGGTGTGCCTGCCTGTTGCCTGGTGCTCAGAATGGGCTCTGCGGTGACGTCACCTTGTTTTGGGAGCGTTAAAGCCATGCTGCTTGTGATCAGTGAATGCCGACTGCGTGTCGTTTTGAGCGCAGCGGCATCACAGAATGGACTCAACAAAAGATGTAACGACTAACGTAACGAGCTCGTTTATCTTGAAGTAACTGTAATATTATTACTTATATTCTATAGTAATTCGTTACACTACTCGTTACTTGGAAAAAGTAATATTATTACAGTAACGAGTAACTAGTAACTCGTTACTTCCCAACACTGCTTATCCTTGCAACTTAACCTGCTGCGGACCAGGTTAAGTGTGAAGCATAAGTTGCTATGGAAATATATGTCGGTAAGAAGTTAACTTGCTTTGTAGTACGGCCAAACCAGGTTTAAACCTGAAGTTACCTCGCTAAACCACTAATCTTGCTTTGTAGTAACAGGCCCATGGTTGTGTTGTAAAATGTTTTCATTGTTTGTGTTGTTGTTGCCCGCGCACACACGCGCTCTTACCTGCATACATATTCACTCCACTTGTCCCACACATAAGGACCACAATGGAAACAAGCCCTTGGGCTTTATTGTGTTTTATTCCTTTTGATCAATATTTTTGTTGTATTGTCTTGCACAATTCTGCTATTATTGTATCAATAAAGTTATCAATCAATCAATCAATGTATGTAACCTATGTTGAGTGGAGATACATGATGTTGTATGAATGTGATGATGCTATGTAAAGCCCTTTGAGACATGCTTGTGTGATAAAGGGCTATTAACATGACACAACTGAACTGAACTCTCTCTCTCTGTGTCTCTCTCTCTCCTGCTCCTCCCTCTAGCCTGCACACTCCCCCTCCTTCTCTCTCTTCCTCATTTGTTTGTATCTTCGTCGTCTCACAGACAACATTCTCCAGCTAAAGGTATTGTGCCATCAGTTTCTACACAGTTTCCATTCTATTTAACTTTCCTGACTCTATCAGCAGATCTACTTTAACATTAGTGATGTTGTGGAAACGAACTCTTCACGTCTTGTATTTGTATTGTATTTACTCGCTGTCAGGTGGAAACCTATCTCCAAATTCAGCCTTTTTTTTCTCGTTCTTTTTTCAGAAATGGATTTTGTGGGTACCCAAAAATAACCTGTGAAAGTTAAGGTACTTTAAACCAGTTCTTTCCTCCTTAGGAAAAATTGCTATTTTTTTAAAAACCAAGGTTTCCGCGCGACAGCGATGTTACTTAACCAGGGGTGTGTTCAATCTGCTAAACGGTGTGCCCATTTGCTACGTTTCCTGAGTTGAACGTCATGTTTCCTCCAAACAGGCTTTGAGGGATGTTGTCTCTTGTTTGGTGGCCGTGTCAGAGGTGTTACCCAGTCAGCAGCAGTGATGTGTATATAAACCTTACTGTGTAAAGAGGCAGTGTGCACAGTGGATCCAACAGACGGCTGCAATGCTTGTGTCACACAACAGGGTGTTCAAAGCACCGCCCTTTCCGTTTTAAGAAAACGTTTGCTATGTTGTCGGGGCTGAACTCAAACCAGGTTGCTTGCACTGACTTCCTGCCTTAAAGGAGAATTTCGGTTTTTTCGAACCTGGAGCCATCTCCTGCCATTAATTATGATTTGTCCACTCACCAGGCGATCCCCGCGGCGTATCTGGGCGTCCTAGCGTTGTTTTGATATCAATAGCGTCCAAGTCAGTCGTAAAGTGGAGTTGATTTGGGGCCAAGTGTGAGCCTGTATTTCCTGCATCTAAATAGCTATTTTTCTTCCCTTTTTCGCCAAATATCGCCGTAATCTGATCCGTCAACATCCAGCCGAGTGTTATTTCACCCCAGGCTGTTTCCTGGAGTGCACAGGGATCAAATTACCTCAAACGTAATCTAGGTCACCAAGTCTCGTGAAGTCCCGCGATACTTTCCTGTCGACTGGCCAAATACAGGCAGGACGCTTTGCGGTCGTGGTTTTAGCGTAACCTATGTGGGGTTTGGCGTAACCTATGTGGGGTTTGGCATAACCTTCGTTATTTCGAATCCCACATAGGTTACGCCAAACCCCACATAGGTTACGCTAAAACCACGACCGCAAAGCGTCCTGCCTGTATTTGGCCAGTCGACAGGAAAGTATCGCGGGACTTCACGAGACTTGGTGACCTAGATCACGTTTGAGGTAATTTGATCCCTGTGCACTCCAGGAAACAGCCTGGGGTGAAATAACGCTCGGCTGGATGTTGACGGATCAGATTACGGCGATATGTGGCGAAAACGGGAAGAAAAATAGCTATTTAGATGCAGGAAATACAGGCTACCACTTGGCCCCAAATCAACTCCATTTTACGACTGACTTGGACGATATTGATCTCAAAACAACGCTAGGACGCCCAGAAACGCTGCAGACATCGCTAGGTGAGTGGCCAAATCATAATTAATGCCAGGAAATGGCTCCAGGTTAAAAAAAAACGAAATTCTCCTTTAAGGCAGAAGAGGAAGTGACCGCACCTGCAGAACAGACAGGCAACACTGAGAAAGAAGAGTTGTCTTCGCAAGAGGAAAGGTGACAAAAAAGACTTGTGAACAGAAAACTTAGAATGCTCACTCTTAACTTCATCAAATGTGCTGAGGTCTGAACCAGGTGTCTGCCTTACATCATCAAAGAGTCAGAATGTCATTTACATGAAGAAATGTTGAAATATAGTCCTGTAAATGTAGCTTTAGTTTAGGTGGACATTGTACTTTTGTGGTGATAGGAAAAACGTGACTCATTTACTTTTCCCTTTTTTATCAGAAAAACATAAATTCCTGTTAAATACACTGTTACTGGACTGCCTATGATGCTATTGAACAATAACCAGTGGGTGTATGGAGATATCTCATACAGTTGTATTGCAAATGGGGTTTCTTTAGACACACCCCTTCTCTGAAACAGCCAAATGAGGTAATTCTGAATGGGCGATATATATGTGGCATAATAGCCTATTAGTTAAGAAAGATCACTCTGCTGGTCAACATATTTGGGGAGGGAAATAAATACCAGGTGGTACACTATCACCAAATAGTCAGAATGTGAGTAACCCAATAAAGTAAAGTTTAAAATCCAAAATTACAAGCCTCTAAAACATAAAGATACAATAGTCTAGCACAGGGTTGGGCAATTTTTTCCCCCCAGAGGGCCATACTGACTTACATCAAGTAAGCGAAGGGCCACACATTGGAGATTATACCTGCCAACACTCCTGATTTTTGCGGGAGTCTCCCTATTTTTAATCCTCTCTCCCGTTGTGATTGGTAATTTCTTGTTAATCTCCTGATATAGTGATACAAATCCAATGGCTGTAGCAGATGAGATTTATTCACATAATTCTCCCTTTTATTGAGTTTTTGGGGGTCGTTTTGTTTTTCTTTGAGGACCTTGGCGGCCGGATTGAGATGGTCCAGTGGCCAGGTCCGGCCCTGGGGCCGCATTTTGCGTGGTCTAGCATGCAGGAGGGGCCTTCAGATTGTGAGGTACCCCTACCAGAGTTGGAACAAAACACTTTTCTTTCCCTCCAGGGCCTCCCATTCATGAAATAGATTGTTGGGTAACTTTATTTTAAATCAATAGATAAAGTGATGTCTAGCTTTTGTCTTTGTGTTTGTGTGTGTGTGTATGTGTGTGTGTGTGTGTGTGTGTGTGTGTGTGTGTGTGTGTGTGTGTGCATATGCACGCACACGCACACGCACACACACACACACACACACACACACACACACACACACAAACACACCGAAGACACATTTATTGATAGGCTATCATTGAATGGTGTCTCCTGGTAGCCTATGATGGTCGTGTTATGGTAGTTATTATTATTCCTATTATTAAACAAAGAGGAATATATTGTTATGACCGGCTCGTAGGCCACAACAAAAGAGGGAGATGTACTCAGAACTTTAAACAATAATCTGAATTTATTACCAAACCCAAGAAAAAGTAACAAATAAACTACAAAAAGTACAATGGAGTGTGGTAGTCAGTATCAGTGGTGTCTGAAGTGTATGGTGGGTGCAGTGGGAAATGTGTGGTGTGTGTTGTCAGTGTAAAACAAAAGACAAAAGGTGAGAGCAGCGTGGTCTCAGGAGGTAAGAGTGGCTCTGGTTGTAGCTCTGCATGACTGTCAGGGCAGGTAGGCCTAAGTAGAAGGCCTGGCAGCACTGGCCAGGTGCTGCCCATCTCCAATCAGGCTAATCAGCCCAGCTCCCAGCTCAACAGCCAGCAACCTGCAATACAAAGCTGGAACAGTATGCAGGCCAAAGTAAATGGACAATAGGCCCTATTCACCTTATTCACCACGCCCACTTCTTCTCTCTTCCGCGTTCAACACAAACGTATTTGTTCTTCCGGTTCAGCACTAGTTGCCTACTGTGGCTAATATCAGCTGCTAGTTAGTTATGTTATATGGCAGTAAAATGCCACTGAATGACCAAATTGATATAACTTTTAACCATTTCGAGTAACACTGTTTCCATACGGATCACCAGCGTTAGTTTGTTGTTTATAACGTGGCTATTCATAACGTTTTCTATCTCGGATGCGTTATTTCGAATCGCACATAGGTTACGCCTGGCGCAAACTATGTGGGTTTCAGGACGAAACAGTAACGTCATCTTTAGATCACAATATTCCTGGAATGCAAGTTTAACTAAACAGTTACATATCCTCTGCATTCTACATAAAATTAAGATATTATGGGTTGTTTTATTTTGTATGTTACATACGTATTGGCCAAGATATGTTACTTTATGGGGGAGTAATTCTGCCAGTTTAGATGCGGAGTGTGCGCAGCCATCTTGCCTGCGGAGTTTTTGGCAAGTCAAAACGGAAATACTATTACAAAATGACGTAATGCGGAAGCGTCCATGTGTGGGCAAAGAATAAGGTGAATAGGGCCGTCACAATATGTATCATTGAATGAGCTTCTACGCTGCCCTCTTGTGGTCCTCTGAACCCTGCCATGCTCTCATTGGGGATGGAGCCTGAGTCGATCTCCTCCATGGGGGTGAGTTCGGTGTCGGTGTTCGGTGTTTGCCCCTCCAGGCCAAAATCAGAGGAAATTCTTCCCTTATGTTCTTCATATAGGGGGGATTTATAGACTTTGGGGGGATTTTTTCTGCCAATACGATAGCCACTAATTATTTGTGTCTCCTGTCCGATAACCGATACGAAACCGATAATAATTTCAAATTTTTATATATATACAAAGTTCTTAGACTGTAGTTTATGCACACCTGGGGTAAGAAAGGCAGATTTAGTGCTCAAAGATGGATGATTAATAGCTCTGCCATAATCAAATTTAACTCACATCACTATTGTGAAGACAAAATAAACAACACTTCTGATATAATATGATATGTCTGACACTGAAAGAACATCTTCAAAACCACAACAGGAAACTAGCCCTGTTACAGGAAAATAAAAAGTCAATGACAATTGAGCCCTGCAAGGCAGAGACAGAGACAGAGACACACAGAGAGAGAGAGACAGAGACAGAGACAGAGACAGAGACAGAGACAGAGACAGAGAGATAGACACAATATCATCTGTTGAATTTATTTAGATTTTTGCCTTTTTTAATTTGGTAAGACTTTATAATAACTATACACTATAAAGCATTAATAAAACAATAGTAAATACTCAATTCATCATGAATTCATCAGTTATAAAGCATTACTAATGTTTTATTAATGCTTTATAGTGTATAGTTAAGTGTTGCCTATTATTTTTGCTGTGATAACTGTTAACCTCTTGTTGAGGAGTCTGTGCTTATCACCAGGTTGTTAAGAGTTAAAATAAAGAATTATGCTACCATCAGTGCTGTAGTCTAGTTCAGTGGTTCTCAAATGGGTGCCTGGGGACCCCCAGGGGTCCATGGCACTTTGCCAGAGGGTCCGCAAAAAGTTTTTTCTCTCTAAATGCTGTAAATTGTTTTGTACAGTTCTTACGGTGTTGGTGTGTAAATAGAGTGGGTTTAGGGGATTGTGTGTGTGTGTGGTCAGCCAGCATATTGCTGGTTGGCGGGCGTAGCCACCGCTGGTATAGCGTTCACCAAACTTACCAGGAAACATGGCTTTAAAATAGCGCCTGGTTTTCATTGCTCGGTGGAAGATTGTTTGGCGGTTGGAGAAGCGGTGGGACACAGCAGCATTAAATGGACCCCAGGAAGATTAGCGGCTGCTTTGCAGCAGCTAATGGGGATCCTAATAAAACTCTATAAAACTATAAATCTGCTGCTAGAATGAATGGTGGGAACGGTGGTGATTTTTGTTGATAGTACTGACAAAGTGAATCAAATGGTTGAGTTAGGCGTTGTTACTGATGACAAGTTTGTCTCGGTATCGGTATCCAGATATGGGGAAATAGTTTCGCCTATCAGGAAACTGTCCTCTGGATGCAAGTCGCCACTTTTGAAACACGTAGTTTCACACAGACGGCAGGTGCATATGATCTTAAATGAAATAGAAGAGTTGAATATGGTGTTTAAACTGATTAAAAACTTGATTATACAATTTTTGTCAACTCTGGGAATTTGAAATGTTTTGGCTGCGGGGAGGAGGGTCATTTAGCTCCTGCCTGTCCTCAGAAACCGTCCTCCATTGATAAAACACAGAGTGAAGCAGGAGGAAGCGCTCAGAGGCAGAGTACTAGTAAGGACAGTCACAGCCATGTGATATTAGAAGGGGAACGGGGTCCAGACAATAATAAGGAAACTGAAATGTCCAAACAGAGTGAAACGTCTGGAAAAGAAAAAAATAAACGACGATAAGACAGAAGGTGAATAGGTTGGGATATCAAACAATGAAACTGCTGAAGGTGTAATGAGTGATGAAGGAGGAGGAAAATATGTGGAAGGCCAGTGCTGTGAAAAGAAAGCTGGGAGAGAAAGCTGATAATGGCTCGAAGCCTAAAAAGAAAGGGGAAAAAACCAGGTCAAGAGCCAGAGAGGAGGAAGAACTGTCAGAGGCTACAAGTATAGAGACACTGCATGAAATAGGCCACGCCCATCATGGGGGAAATTGCTCTGTTCATTCCCATACATCAAGTCGTCTGTCACAAGATCCTCCTGACTTGCTGACAGGGGCTTTCCAAGTCTCTGTCATCTCGAAACCAGAGTCATAGCGATATAAACCATTACGCTGTTATTCCAATACAGGGCTCCATTCAACAGTAATAATGAATTTTCATGTTTCTGTGTAATATTTATTAAGTACATAGTTATTCTTTAATACATTTAAGTGCCTAGTTACATAATTGATTAATACAGAATTGATTAATGATGTAAGGTAATACTGTTACTTATAGCTTTCAGCATGGCAGTCTTTCACAACCTACTCCAGCCTTGTTTCCCAGGCCTCCTTCAGTTCAACAGTATAGTTGGCTGATAGCAATTCCTCCATATTGTGGTTAGTTATGGCATTAGTGACATCGAGGCCTTTGTCCGGCTCAACATTCTCTGCATTGTTCCATTTCTAGTCCAAGGCCTTGTGTTGTAATCAGGCAGGACGTTATTGCAGTTCCCCTTTCTGGCTTCCCCGGGAGCTCTGCAGCGTGGCTAGTTTCACTTCCTCTGTCCCCGCCAGAGAAGCTCACAGGAAACTCTCCCTGACCGATGTTCGTTGCTGCCCATGCTGCAATCACATATATGGGTGGGGTTTATATACTATATTCTTTATCATTTAAGCTTAAGATTTTGTGTGTGTTTCAAAACACATTCAAGGAAATTGTGGTACGGTACTTGTTTTCACTAATACAACTCAGTACTCCAAGTTTTAGTTTTTAGTTTTGTTTATTTACAGTACATAATAAAATAAAGAACAAAACGAAAGGTTCAGGTTTTGAATCACGTTTTATGCGAGGTCTATGAAACCAAACCAATGTTAGATATTTTATTGAGAAAATGGCATTGCATGTTGAAAACTTATGGATAGGATGCTGGCAGATGTACGGTAATTTGTGTCAGTATAAAATACATTTGTTTGATACATCTGCATTTTGCAGACATGATTCAGTTTTCCAATGAATCAGAATCAGCTTTATTGGCCCAGTATGTACACATACAAGGAAATTGGCTCCGGTTCGCTTAAAAACGGAATCACATAAAACAAACAAGAATCACAGACGATAATTAAACATTAACAATGCAATAATAAGTGTATGAAAGAGTGTCTATTTTGAAAATTGTGTGTATGAAAGGAATATATGTACAGTACATGTAGATATATACAGATATATACAGTTATAGGCAGTTATGTATATGAGATGGGTCAGCACTCTTGACTATAGGTTAATTGACATTAAGGGCCCTATCGTTGTACGGCGCTATCGTTTGCGCTGCCTTCGCGCTGCATTTGCGTGCCTCTTATTGCCATCTTCCCAGATATCTGCCTCCACTGTCCAGTTTTGCACTGTGATGACACAGGTGTACTGTAGGCGTGGCCCTTGGCGTGTCGGTGGGCCTCTAGCCTATCATGCGTCTCGCGCAAGTGTCATTTAGCGCTGTGGGGAAGATACCGTCAGTATGTGCTGAGCGCGAAGAGAGGTTTGGGCGTGCCCGTTCCAAAATAGGCGTTACAGCGCAATGTTAGCGCAAACAACCCCACTACGCCTGAGCACAGATAGTATTCTCTGGCACAGTGCAGCAGGAAATCCTCGCTTGGATAGGCCCATTACGCACGGCTTGCGCGCGGACACACAATTCCCTCCTCAGAATGCCACATTGATTTTCAACTAACCTACACTGCAGAAAAACACACACCTTGATTTAACAATGAGAATTCGTTTGTCATGGTTTTGTGTGAAAAAGTGATTTGGGTTTTGAATTGGATTACCAGGGGAACGAGGGTCTGGCCGGGCAGGAGTCTGTATGTAGCGTGGGGAGGGGTGCTTTGTGTTCCGCTAGTGGGCCGTGTCCTGAAGCTTGGTCTCCCCGGATAAGGTGGGCCGAGCTGGGCCGGGTAGGCAGGCCGGGGGGAAGTCGGTGCACATAGAGGCACTGCCAAGGCAGCGCTGTGCGTGGTCCCGCGGATCGAAATCAGTTTCTGGCAGCAAATCACTTTCTGACACAACACCGGCCAGTATTGGCTATACAGTAGGTTAACCATTGATAGTATAACCTCTCTCCCTGCACCATTGCACCATGCAACAATAGCTTAACCCGAGCGGACAATTCTGGTATAGGCTATTGAAATAAAATCTCACACTTCCCTACCCTATTAGAGAAACAAATATTTTTAAATGTGTATGTTACAGCCTATATGAGCGAAACGACTAATTAAAAGGCTACTAATTACAAAAGCACTGGTTCATCCTCCAATTCTCTCTTCCCTCTCTCGTTCTCTCCCCCCCTCTCACTGACTCTCTCCCGCTCTCTTCTCTCTCTCTCTCTCTCTCTCTCTTTCTCTCTCTCTCTCTCTCTCTCTCACTCTGTCACTCTGCTTGCACTGAGCAAGAGGGAAGCTGCTGCCTGTCACAGATGTGCAGGTGGTGACGTGACGCTGTGGCTTTTAAGGGGAGTGATCTCAATTTGTGGTGAATCCTGTTAATATGGGCATAAACACGCCTATCGGGGTTTGCGCTGAGAAGGAGATGCATCTAATTGCAGTGCTGGGCGGCCAGCGCCACGCCCCGTGTCACGGTCGGGCTACGCCCCGTGTCACCGTGTCGGGCTACGCCTCCTGTCACCGGAAGTTCGTGTATACACATCAGCCTTCAAAATAAAATACTTGTTAGTTTTCTCTTGATTTTAACACTTATTGTAATCTTGAAAATGAAACTAACAAGAATTACAAGAACAATTATGCTTTCTATCTTCCACACTGAGCGTAGCTAGGCTCGTTTTCAACTCACCCAACACATTTTGTTTTTCATACTGTATATTTTATGGATTTGGAAAATGTTTCTAAATCATTTTTAAAGGTTGGTAGACAGAGTAGAGTTTTGCTATACAGTATTTACATTTCTGTATAAAATATTTGGCCAAAATAATTAGGCTACATTGTTCAGTAAATGGTAAATGGTAAATGGTCTGCATTTATATAGCGCTTTTATCCAAAGCGCTTTACAATGAGTAGATAGTCTACATTCACCCATTCATACACCAATGGCGGCAGGCTGCCGCGCATCGGGAGCAAGGAGGGTTAAGTGTCTTGCCCAAGGACACAGCGACGACAGCTGGGAGGGAGCGGGGATCGAGCCGCCAACCCTTGCGTCATTGGCCGACCCGCTCTACCTCCTGAGCTAAAGCCGCCCCTCAGTAAAAATTTAATTTTTCAACCTTCAATGAATATTCAAAATTTGACAGTTTCAAGTATAAATGGTGGTAGTGCATCAATGCTATATTTAATCCATAAATTAAAATTAGACCAAAAGCTAGTAATCCAGTGAAAAACATAAATTAGCTGTTGTCTCTATCTCTGTATTACAAAAATGGCACGAATTACAATCAATATTAAAATTATTCTCAGGAATAATCCCCTCATTGGAGTGGATATATTTGATTAATTGAGTCAAACCTCAAGAAATTAGAATCATTACAAGCTCAGGCGTTGAGAATCTGCAGTGGATCTTTTAAAACATCTCCAGTGGCAGCAATGCAGGTGGAGATGGGAGACATGCCTCTGAGGATTAGGAGGGTGAAGTTAATGCTGGCATACTGGGTTCATCTCCAGGGTCATAGTGACACACATCCTGCCAAGAGCATTTTGAAGGACTGTTGGGAACACAATCAGTCAAATATCACAAGTTTTGGATGGGTTGGTAATGGAGAGGCAGAACATATAGGATTGGGTAAATTACAATACAGCCCCATAGTTGCAATATCTTCTATTCCGCCCTGGTTATTCCCCTTGCCGAAGGTAGACCTCAACATTCAGAAGGAATTAAAGGACAAGGCAAAGCGAATTCCAAAATGGTATGTAGTCCAGAGCTATTTTGAACAGCATTATTCAGACTCAGTGTTTGTATTTACAGACGGCTCCAAAGATCCAGAAACCGGGTGTGCAGGGGCAGCAGTAGGCTATATATTCCAGAGGGTGAAATTTGTATTAAGAAAAGGGTGTCAGACCATCTTTCAGTAGACTATACACAACGGGGCTATTGGCAATTATATTGGCATTAAGGTGGGTGGAGCAGAGAGAAAGAAACAACAAGGTTATTGCATCTGACAGTTTTTCATCACTACAAAGTATACAATCCGGCAGATCAGCGTTCAGAACAGATATCATCAATTAAATATTCAATATAATGTACAGGTTGGAGATGAAGGGCATAGCTACACGCTACCTTTGGGTTCCTGCTCATGTTGGTGTGGAGGGGAATGAGCAGGTGGATATCTTAGCCAAACAATCACTAAGAATCAAACAGGTAGACATAAACATTCCATTAAGTAAAGCTGAAGTCAAGACATTCATTAGAACATACATGCAGTCAGTATGGCAGGAGTACTGGGATGGTTAAGAAACTGGTAGACATCTGTATAACATACAAAGGCAGGTTGGGGCTGGGAGGAGGGTGGGTCGGAAACAAAGGGAAGAAAGCATTATCACCCGTTTAAGAATGGGTCACACAGCTCTCAATCATACATTACATAAAATAGCACCCTGATGGGAATTGTATACACTGTAGCCAACCAGAAACTGTTGAACATATACTTTTACACTGTAGGAAATACGATACAGAAAGGAATACTATGTTTCAGGCATTGAGAATGGCAAAACATAAAGATTTTTCATTGCCAGGTTTATTAGGGAAAACAGCAGGTATATATGCATATTATTAAGTTTCTTAAAGAAATTGGGGTAGACACAAGAATTTAAGAGTAGTTGTTTTGTTTTATTTTGTTTTGTTTTGTTTGTTTTGAATCCCCTGTTCCACAATCCAGTCCAGTTGGTGGCGGTAATGCACCTTTAAGTTGGTTGCCAACCACCATAAAACACTAAAGAAGAAGAAGAAGACACGGGGCGTAGCCCGAACGGTGACACGGGGCGTAGCCCGACACAGTGACACGGGGCGTGGTGCTGGCCGCCCAGCGCTGCAATTAGATGATGCCAGCGCTGCAATTAGATGATGTTGCTGAGAAGACGTAAAGCGCAGCGGCCCGACACGTCTCCCACCCCTCCCACCCATGGATGTAGATGTAGATGAAGAAAATACACCCGTATACGGCTCTTAGTGGACTGGCTTCTGAAGAAAAAATGCCCCATAAAAAGTCGTTTTATACTTTGAGTGACACCCGGAAAAAATTCCCCTGGGTTTAACAGCTGCCGGGGTCCCCATGCAAGTGGATGGGAATTTTCCTTTCTGGGCTGCATGGCGTCACGTGACTTGCAATACAGAGCTTCGCCACCATGTTCAAATGGCTTCACAGCCCAGCGCTATTCCTGGGGGCTTGATTTGCACACCCTTACGTGCGTCATGTCATATCGTCCGCCCTGCGCAGCTGCAATCTGTGTGTCCGACACGATAGCAGCAAGTTTTCCATCGGGGTTTCCTCGCCAGCACACCTTTGGGCGTGCCTTATGCTAAAGCAGGCATGCCTTATAATAAAGCAGGCGTGCCTTATGCTAAAGCAGGCGTGCCTTATGCTAAAGCAGGCGTGCCTTGTGCAAATCCTTGCCTTATGATATCGTCTGTATGCGTGCAATGAATATCCTCGCCTCCAGGACGCACGCAAATCCAATCTGGAGACATCTGTGCACCCGGGACTGTCTAATCATGTAGCCTACATTAGAAATAAAATGAACATAAACCAATAAAGAAAGAAAGACAGTAATAAATACCATATAATCACACACACACCGAAGACACATTTATTGATAGGTTATCATTGAATGGTGTCTCCTGGTAGCCTATGATGGTCTTGTTATTGGACTATATGGTACTTATTATTATTCCTATTATTAAACAAAGAGGAATATATTGTTATGACCGGCTCGTAGGCCACAACCAAAGAGGGAGATATACTCAGAACTTTAAACAATAATCTGAATTTATTACCAAACCCAAGAAAAAGTAACAAATAAACTACAAAAAGTACAATGGAGTGTGGTAGTCAGTATCAGTGGTGTCTGAAGTGTATGGTGGGTGCAGTGGGAAATGTGTGGTGTGTGTTGTCAGTGTAAAACAAAAGACAAAAGGTGAGAGCAGCGTGGTCTCAGGAGGTAAAAGTGGCTCTGGCTGTAGCTCTGCATGACTGTCAGGGCAGGTAGGCCTAAGTAGAAGGCCTGGCAGCACTGGCTAGGTGCTGCCCATCTCCAATCAGGCTAATCAGCCCAGCTCCCAGCTCAACAGCCAGCAACCTGCAATACAAAGCTGGAACAGTATGCAGGCCAAAGTAAATGGAAAATAGGCCCTAGGGCTGTCACAAGTATCATTGAATGAGCTTCTACGCTGCCCTCTTGTGGTCCTCTGAACCCTGCCACGCTGTCATTGGGGATGGAGCCCGAGGCGATCTCCTCCATGCTGGTGAGTTCGGTGTCGGGGGTGGGGGTCCCCCTCCAGGCCAAAATCAGGGAGAATTCTTCCCTTATGTTCTTCATATAGGGGGGATTTATAGACATTGGGGGAATTTTTTCTGCCAATACGATAACCGCTAATTATGTGTCTCCTGTCCAATAACCGATACGAAACCGATAATAATTTCACATTTTTATATACCGTATATATATATATAAAAAGTTATTAGACTGTAGTTTATGCACACCTGGGGTAAGAAAGGCAGATTTAGTGAGCAAAGATGGATGATTTAATATTCCATAGCTCTGCCATAATCAAATTTAACTCACATCACTATTGTGAAGGCAAAATAAATAACACTTCTGATATAATATGATATGTCTGACACTGAAAGAACATCTTCAAAACCACAACAGGAAACTAGCCCTGTTACAGGAAAATAACAAGTCAATGACGACTGAGCCCTGCAAGGCAGAGATAGAGAGAGACACAGAGAGAGAGACAGAGAGAGAGAGACAGAGAGAGAGACAGAGACAGAGACAATATCATCTGTTGAATTTATTTCGATTTTTGCCTCTTTTAATTTGGTAACACTTTATAATAACTATACACTATAAAGCATTAATAAAACACGAGTAAATACTTAATTCATCATCAATTCATCATTTATAAAGCATTACTAATGTTTTATTAATGCTTTATAGTGTATAGTTAAGTGTTGCATATTATCTTGCTGTGATAACTGTTACCTCTTGTTGAGAAGTCTGTGCTTATCACCAGGTTGTTAGGAGTTAAAATAAAGAATTAGGCTACCATCAGTGCTGTAGTCTAGTTCAGTGGTTCTCAAATGGGTGTCTGGGGACCCCCAGGGGTCCATGGCACTTTGCCAGAGGGTCCGCAAAAAGTTTTTTCTCTCTAAATGCTGTAAATTGTTTTGTACAGTTCTTACGGTGTTGGTGTGTAAATAGAGTGGGTTTAGGGGATTGTGTGTGTGTGTGGTCAGTCAGCATCTTGCTGGTTGGCGGCGGCTTTAAAACAGCGCCTGGTTTTCCTTGCTCGGTGGAAGATTGTAGTTTAGCGGTTGGAGAAGTGGTGGGACACACAGCAGCATTAAATCTGCTGCTAGAATCAATTGCGCGGTGGTGATTTTTGTTGATAGTACTGACAAAGTGACTCAAGTGGTTGAGGTCGGCGTTGTTATTGATGACAAGTTTGTCACAGTATCGGTATCCAAATATGGGAAAATCGTTTTGCAGGAAACTGTCCTCTGGATGCAAGTCGCCACTTTTGAAACACGTAGATTCACACAGACGGCAGGTGCATATGATCTTAAATGAAAAAGAAGAGTTGAATAATGGTGTTTAAACTGAAGGTTGATGATTTTGATTATACGATTTTTGTCAACTCTGGGAATTTGAAATCTTTTGGCTGTGCGGAGGAGGGTCATTCAGCTCGGGCCTGTCCTCAGAAACCGTCCTCCATTGATAAAACACAGAGTGAAGAAGCAGGAGGAAGCGCTCAGAGGCAGAGTAGCAGGGGCGGTTTTAGCATCAGAGCTTTGGGTGGGCTCAGCCCACCCAAAGGTCATGGACCACTGAACCCCTAGGGGGGTCCGGGGGCATGCCCCCCCGGAAGAAAATTTTGTACAGTTTCAAGTAAAAATGGATCAAACTGGCGCACTTTGAGATCAAAATGAAGAGACTAGATCTATGAAGAACTACACACATCAATATCTTCTTTACCGTTCTGTGGTTTTACAGCAATGAAAAAATAATTGTTTCCCTATATATACTATATATATTCTGCATACAGGTTACTATATGGTAGAATTATGCTTGCATAAATAATACCAAAATCACTTCAGGGGAGTTTCAAGTAAAGTAACATTTTGCTTTGTAGGCAAAACAAAAGTAAAATTAAATCAAAAGGGAACTTCCTAACTTATTGGCTGGAATAATATTCCGACAAGATAATAATATACTGTAAGCACTAAAGCAGGAGTTTGCAGTCAACTAGTTGAAATTAATATGTGGCAGTATTTGTGGGGGTCAAAATCTATGTAGGGTGTACCACCACAAATAGATCAGTGTATGGTAAACACTGACTATTAAATTGTGTGACTAGAAAGACACCAATAAATCTGAGAAAATGTACTTTAATTTTGAACAACAGCACTACAACGGTGGCATTACAAATGGTATTATGAAATTATTGTGTGAAAAAACAAGAATGCCACTTTTTTCATGAACTTTAAGCAGAAAATTAAAAAATAGTTTTAAAGCAAAAATAAATAATAAATAAAGATCATTTTAACAACGCTCAACCAGCCCATCTTACTGACCACCAGGGGTCCTGGTCCTTAATCCCTTTTTATTACTCCCATGCCACTGGTACTGTACACAAACAAGGCTGTTTAAATATCTGCCTTGCAGTCCCTTAGAGCAGGGGTGTCAGACTCATATTAGGTAGAGGGCCGGATTTGTTCAACTGAGACCTCATGGGGGCCGGATTTTTTTTTTACTAAAATCAATTCGACTCATTTACTGTACCCATTTACTTCACAAAAGAAATACTGCTCTTTCCATTTCTCTTGAAACTGCCTGCATTCCGTGTCAACCTTTCTCTTTTTCGACAGCATCTTGTTCAGGGGCGGACTGGGATCATAATTCAGGCCGGGCATTAGATACCAAGCAGGCCAGGCCGATACGGGCCGACGCGCGTGCCGGCGTCAGAAAAATTTGGGCCGTTTAAAGCTCAATTTGGGCCGTTTGAAGCCAGATGGGCCAAGTCCAATTTTACAATGAGATGCACCCACTTTAATCCTGAATAAAGTAATAAAACCACTAGTAAACCAGTAGGCGGCGCCTGGCTTGCTGTTCAGTGAGTGGCCTGACTGCAAGCACAATTTTTTTTTTTTTTTGCAGGCCAGGCCAGGCCAGGCCAGGCCAGGCCAGGCCAGGCCAGGCCACTGGGCATTTGCCCGATGTGCCCGATTATGCAGTCCGCGCCTGATCTTGTTGATTCTTTTGTTTTTTGGTAGGTAGCTGAATGCGCGATTCAATTCCAGCGTGGCATCATGGCGGCTTTGTTTACACCTGATGACCTACTGACATACTTCCTTGTAGTGCAGGTTAATTAACTTATGAATGAACTCTTAGCTTGCTTATTAGCCACACGTAGTTCATGATAATGGGGTGCGAATTTAATAATAATAATAATATATATATATATTTTTTTTTATATTCCAAAACATCTCGCGGGCCGGATGAAACCTGCCCGTGGGCCGGATCCGGCCCGCGGGCCGTATCTCTGACATCCCTGCCTTAGAGGGAAATAACAAGCCTGTAAGAACTTTTATTGAGATACTGAACTAACATCACAGCAAGACATAAGTGATGCCATACACGCATGTTAAGCTATCGTCATCATCACATCAGACAGGCTGTGTAAAGCAGCCACTTGCGATTCTGAAGGGCTTAATTTCATTCAGATAACAAGGGAGCCATTTGAAAATGTTTGTCACTTATGCCCATATGTTTCTCAAAAAACATCACATCCATTTACACCCGCTTACTGCGAGCTAGCATGACATGGCTGGCTGGTGCCATGGTAGCCTACCTACCTTCCTCCAGTCCACCTGTTTGTCTGGCAGGCACAGCGACAAGTTCTTTTGTTTAGCCTACGACAACGTTACGTGCTAATTTGCATATCAATATGCGCTAATTAAGTAACTACTAACGACTCTGACTGCTCAATGCTCACCTCAGTTTCATTGATCATGAGTGGGGAGAACGATTGTGTGGACTGTGGAGTACCACTTCGCTGCTGTACTGTGTGTGACCTGTGTGAAGTGATGTAGGATTAGGCAGATAGATGGAGGAGGGAGCGCCTGCGCAGCCGCGGTTCTAGAAACTTTTCGGGTGGGCTGAACCCCCCTAAATTTTTGTCTCAGCCCACCCTAAGAACATAGGGGGGGGGGGAAACATGCACACAGCGCATTGAGTGTAGTCAGAAACTGCTACTAATGACCACCATGGATTTGGAGAGGGATTAAAAAAAAAAAAAAAAGTTTTTTTTGCCTCTATTTTTTTGGGTGGGCTGAGACTATTTTTGGGTGGGCTAAAGCCCACCCAAAAACGGCCTAGAACCGCCCCTGCAGAGTAGTAAGGACAGTCACAGCGATGTGATATTAGAAGGGGAACGGGGTCCAGACAATAATAAGGAAACAGAAATGCCCAAACAGAGTGAAACGTCTGGAAAAGAAAAAATAAATGATAAGACAGAAAGCGAACAGGTTGGGGTATCAAACAATGAAACTGCTGAAGGTGTAATGAGTGATGAAGAGATTTTGATGGAGGAGGAAAATATGTGGAAGGCCAGTGCTGTGAAAAGAAAGCTGGGAGAGAAAGCTGATACAAGTGGCTATAAGCCTAAAAAGAAAGGGGAAAAACCAGGTCAAGAGCCAGACAGGAGGAAGAACTGTCAGAGGCTACAAGTATGGTGGGTGAGGGGGAGGAGTGCACCCAGCAAGGAGAAGAGATGGGGGACTGTGTTGTAGACAGTCAGGCTTGTACTGACTCTCAGTTGTCTCACATTTTTTTTATGACTAATTTTAAAATCTCTACGCTCAATATAAACGGAGCAAGAGATGTGGGAAAGAGGGCATGTCTTTTTGAGCTTGTCAAGCTAAAGTTCATTAGTGTCATGTTTGTTCAAGAAACACATAGTCACAGTATGGATGAGACTGACTGGAAGAAAGAGTGGGATGGTGCAATTATTTTAAGTCATTTCAGTAAAAAATAGTGGTAGAGTAGCCCTCCTTTTTTCTAAAAACTTTTTACCACAATCGTATGTCGTAGAAGAAATAGTGAAAGGTAGATTGCTGGTTCTTCAAGCAAGATATGAATATTTTACTTTGGTTTTTGTAAATATATATGCTCCAATTGTAGGGGCTGACAGAGTTCAGTTGTTGGCCGACCTCAGTGTGCCTGAGGAGGATTTATTTCTGGGAGGAGATTTCAACTACACAGAAAATGATAATGTAGGAATCATGTTGAGCCTCATGCTGAATCCAAATGTGCAATTAAACAACTGATAGAAGCTAATAGTTTAGTTGATATATGGAGAGAAATGCATAAGAAAGATAGACAGTATACATGGGTTCATAGGGAACTTTTTCTCACTATGGCACGTTAGACCGTTTTTATTCTTTTCAGCATTATTTCAGTATGTTCAGAGAATGCAGGATTATTCCTGTAGGGTTCTCAGACCACTTCATGGTAACATGTAATGTGTTTATTGCAAAAACTAAACAAAAGTCTGCTTACTGGCATTTTAACACTACTTTGTTATTAGATGCACATTTTAAAGAAACGTTTGTATATTTGGGGAACATTTTTAAAACCAAAAAGGAAAAGTGAGTTAAATTCATTGAGGGAGTGGGACTATGGAAAGGTACAGATTAAGCAGTTTTGTCAAGAGTACACTCTCAATGTCTCTCCTGACATTGCTAAATCTATGAGAGATCTAGAGATTGAAATAGTGGAACTGCAGAGTTCTGCAGAGTCCACAGGAAATCGAGGTGGTTTTGAGAACCTCAAATCTAAAAAAGCCATGCTGGCTGACCTGCTGGGCGCGAAGGCACAGTTGGTCCGGTCTGGTTTTCAGAGTGACGCTCTGATGGATTCACCTACAAAGTTTTTCTTCAGTCTGGAAAAGACGAATGGGCAGAGCCGTTTCATACATGCTCTGAGATCAACCACAGGGCAGCTGTTGACTGGAGCCAGTGAGATTCGGCAGAGAGCTGTGAACTTCTACTCTTTTCTGTACAGCAGTGAGCACAGTGAGGATGAAGAGGAGTTTGAGTCATTCTGCAGTGGGCTGCCCACAGTTTCAGAGGAGATGAATGAGGAGTTGGGAGGTCCTCTGACTACAGGGGAGCTGTTTACAGCACTGCAGAGCTTGCAGGGGGGGAGGCCCCTGGTATATGATGGACTTCCATCAGAGTCCTATAAGACTTTCCGGGCTGAAGTGTGTGATGACCTCACTGAAGTCTTCACTGAATGTTTCAAGGACTCATCTCTACCCCAGAGCTGCAGGAGGGCAGTTTTGACATTGTTACCAAAGAAAGGTGACGTACAGGAGATAAAGAACTGGCGTCCAGTCTCGTTGTTGTGTGCGGATTACAAAATGCTTTCCAGAGCCCTGTCAAATAAATTGAAAATGGTGCTGGACCAGGTAATACACCGGACGCAAACATATTTGTGTGCCCGGCAGGTCCATTGTTGAAAATGTGTCATCAATTTGGGATGTTTTGGAAGTCTCTAGTTCACTGGGTTTTGATACTGGGCTGATTTCTCTAGACCAGGAAAAGGCATTTGACCGGGTTGAGCACGAGTACCTGTTGAAGGTTGTAGAAAATACATTTTGTAAATTTTCAAGGAAAATGCATTAATCTGGTGCACTCTGAGAGCAAAATGAAGAGGCTAGTAGATATGATATAACTTGTCGCAGAACATCAATTTTGGTTTATTTGGTAAAAGTGGAACTGTATTCCTTCTGGTTTCCTTCATTGTTCATGATTTTGTGGAAAGTATTCACTAAAGAGTCTATAGTGAATGCTGCTATTAACTTGTGTTTACTTTTGCTACTAAACCAACATCAGGACATCCAAGCAAGTTCTGACAGAGAGCAATGCCATTGGACCCATTGGACAAACACATTTGCATATCTCCCAGCATGCATTGTTCCTTCCAAACTTTTGACCACAAAGTAAAGTAACCACATTAAATAAGTGGTAAGTGGAAATAATCATTAACCTATTCTTAGTTAGACATGCAGTTTAACCCTATGAATTGCCTATGCAGACGATATTGTTTTTACAACATATTTTACAATATGTTGCTATTGTAAAAAGTCAAGATGATGTCAACTGTGTTGGGAATATTGTAGAAAGTTTCGGAAAACTTTCAGATGCTAAAGTTTTTTTTGTGACCAAGTTTTTATTGGTTTTTCTTTTTGTTTACATGAGGACACACTACAGCTCAAACAACACAAAATTGTTTGGGGTAATATAAATACATAACTCAATATACACCAGTAGGTGTTCAAACATAGTACAACACTTCAGAGATGTGATGACAAACACATAAGATACAAAGCTCACATCAGTCTCTATACATCACCCAAATTGCACAAGAAAAACACAATATAATCACATTGAAGTGCTGCTGTACCTCGACCAAACAAGCAATTCTTTCGTTCATTTACAATGAATTATCTGGAAAGTAATGGCCCTCCTAAATCATATCTTAACCTTTTTTCTTCTTTAAACCACCCCGCTCCCACCCTCCCATAGCCTGAGTCCACCGTTCTGACAAATCCAAATATATTTAATTAAGGATTATATAGTAAACAATATCTCTTCTGTTTGGATTGTTTGTTTTCTTTTTCTTTTCTTTTTCTTTTCTTTTTCTTTTTTTGGTTTATTTTTATTATTACTTTTATCTTTCACTCCTTTCTTTCCTTTTTTTATTTTTCCATTTTTTTTACCATTTTTCATTTCCTTTTTCCTTTTTCCCCCCCTTTTTTTTATAATAATATATCACGTTGCCCTCCTTCCATTTTATGGAAAGGTACAAAAATAAGAAATAAAGTAAAGTTGGTGTAAACGACAAATAAAATAAATTGTACATACAATACACATTCACCTAATGATTTATGCAACAATGTGGTTATAATTGAGAGTTTACTCTCTCCATTACTAGGGTGAGAGCTTCAATTATTTCCAACTTCATACCCCGTATTCTGCCTATTGACACTTCTAAGGACAGAACATTGTAAAACAGAAAAAGCCAATATTGTACATTTAAATCTTGCGGGTGTTTCCATCTCATTGCTACTATTTTTTTTAGCTGCTGTTATTGCACAGAACATTGTCTTTTTCTGATGACATGATAAAGTAAGAGAGGAATCGTCATTCAAAATGAAAATATTTGGAAGACAGGGTATGGTTACATTCATTATAGCCACTTGTGTCCAGAACATGTGGACGCCTGGGCATTCCCATAACATGTGTACATATGTTCAAATTTCATTTTGTGAACAAAATAAACATAAGGGGCTTGGAGTCAATTTGAGTTGGCACCGTTTTCTTGGAGTTAAATAAAACCTATGAATAAACTTATAATTCAGCAACTGATAGTTATAATTACTTGATGTGAAAGAAATGTTGCTCCAACTCTCCTCCAATCTATGTTCTGTTCATAGTTTTTGAGGTCTTGCTTTGCTTATGGCAGTCCATCGATATCGATGATGACTTCATATCTCCCAGGGGTATAGAGGTATTTAGCGCTTGGTGCGCTCATGCCACCTCATGTGGCTGTGAAGACCTATTCGCGATCCACACACTTTTCCACAAGTGGGGCAGGTAAGTGTGGTATCTGGCTGCTGGGCTGTACTTGTTGTGTGTGCATGTCGTTGTGATCGTTTCTCTGCACGTCTCAGTGATATATTCTCCTCAAGGTGAGAGGTGCCTGAAAGGCAGGAGGAGCTCCAGGTGTTTCGGTCTGCTGCGGCCCTTTCCAGGTTTGAAGGTGTTATGTTGCATCTCTTCAGGAGCTCCTTCATGTGGTCCTTGTAGCGCCTTTTCTGACCGCCAGCAGACCTCTGGCCGGATTGTAGTTGGCCATAGAGGGTTTGTCGTGGCAGACGAGTTGCGGGCATGCGGATCACATGACCTAGCCAGCGGAGCTGTCTGCGTGCCAGAATCACCTCTATGCTGGATAGGTTGGTGCATTCATAAATCTCAGCATAGGGGATGCGGTGTTCCCACGTGATGCCAAGGATTCTTCGCAGACAACGGATGTCAAATGCCTCCAGAGATCGAACGTGCCGTCTGTATGGTGTCCAGGCTTCAGAGCCATATAGTAGTGTGGATACACATACTGCCTGGTATACTGCTGCCTTGGTTGTTACTTTCAGGTTGTTGTTGACGAAAACCCTTTTTCTTAGGCGGCCGAACGCAGCGGAGGCAAGGCTGATGCGGGTTTGTATGTCCTCATAAGGACATACTTATGAGGACATAAGGGGCTTGGAGTCAATTTGAGTTGGCACCGTTTTCTTGGAGTTAAATAAAACCTATGAATAAACTTATAATTCAGCAACTGATAGTTATAATTACTTGATGTGAAAGAAATGTTGCTCCAACTCTCCTCCAATCTATGTTCTGTTCATAGTTTTTGAGGTCTATGTTCCACACAGTAACAATACCCAATGAAACACTTGATTTTTGTTGGATTTTCCTATACAAATTTGAGACAAAGCCCCTTTGAAGTTTAAAGTTTGTTACAATTTCTACAAGTGGGTGAGTGGGCATTGGTTCAATCAGATGCTTAAGTTAATTGGGCAAAAAGTGAAGCTGTTGCAGTTGGAGAATGGTAGGTCTCCCTCTTTTGCCAGGAGGGCTAATTTGGAAGAAGGGAGGTTTCAAGTATCGAGTCTTTTTAGGAGATGATCAAACTGTTGGTGGAAAAGGTGGAAGGGAGATTAAAAAAGTGGAGTTGGCTGCTGCCACACCTATCTTACAGAGGACGAGTTTTAATTATTAACAATTTAGCAGCCTCCACACTCTGTATGGAGCCCCCTGCTGGATTGCTAAAACACTACAGTCCATTATGGTGATTTTTTGGGGGGGATTGATTGCTGGGTACCTCAATGTGTGTTATACTTGCCAAAAGAGGAAGGAGGGCAGGGGTTAATCCATTTAGAGAGCAGAGTGGCAGCTTTTAGACTGTCTGCAGTTCATACAGAAATACCTCACAGGGGCTGATGATGTGATTTGGAGACCTCTTATGAGCACTATTTTGAAGGTTTGGGTTTAGATGCATCTTTGTTATTGACTCACAGTGCTTTTAGGAGTGTGAATGATCTGCCACTTTTTTTTTTATAAAGGACTGTTTAAAGCCTGGAATGTGTTGTGGTGGTGCAGACAGGAGCCAACATCGCTGTTCTGGCTTCTAGAGGAGCCTTTAATTCATGGCGCCAGGTTGGACATTCAGGATGACAGAAAGCATGGTCTCACTCAGGAGGCTCTGCACAGCTGGGTCTGTTCAATTGAAACATATAGTGGATGTTGCTGGACTGAGGTTTCATGATGTAGAAAAAGTGACCTCTTTGCTGGGTTCTAGGTCAAGCCGTCATACCAGAGACATTTTAAATGCATGGATTACAAAATTAACTACTGAGGAACTGGACATGTTACAAGACTATGTCAGAGGGACTGAGACTCCTAATGACAAGGATCCTTTTCCTGAGTTGCGTCTCAAAGTAGACTTGACTGGATTAACGGGACCTTTAGTGGATTCAGATTCAATAGAGCTGATGGACTTGTATGAGCTAAAGGGTAAAGCCTTGTACAAGTGTTGTGTTGTTGCTTTGAATAAGAACATGCTGAATGGAAGAAAAGACAATGTATGAAGAACAAAGCTGAAAGTGGCAGATGACTGTAAGCCCGTGTGGCGGCCGGGTGCTATATAAAGCCCCACTGAACAGAAGGTCAGGTGACCTGCAGCGGGTGCATAAAACCCCACTGAACATAAGGTCAGGTGACCTGCAGTGGGTGCTATATAAAACCCCACTGAACATAAGGTCAGGTGACCTGCAGTGGGTGCTATATAAAACCCCACTGAACAGAAGGTCAGGTGACCTGCAGTGGGTGCTATATAAAACCCCACTGAACATAAGGTCAGGTGACCTGCAGTGGGTGCTATATAAAACCCCACTGAACAGAAGGTCAGGTGACCTGCAGTGGGTGCTATATAAAACCCCACTGAACATAAGGTCAGGTGACCTGCAGTGGGTGCTATATAAAACCCCACTGAACAGAAGGTCAGGTGACCTGCAGTGGAGCTTTGGCAGTAAACTATTTTGTTTTAAAGATAAATCCAACTGTATCTGTTAACACGTTCACTGCCGTGGACGAGTTAACTCGTCCAAAAAAAAAAGACGGTTGACTGCCGTGGACGAGTAAACTCGTCAAAAAAAAAAAAAAAAAAAAAATTGACGGTGGGACGTGGATCTAACCCTTTTACATCTCCTATAGAAATATGGGAGCCACCGAACGTGTACAACCCATTCCACCGACCCACTAAGTGGCGACAGTGCTCTCCAGACTAGAGAAAGCCAGCCAAAACTGCAGGGAAAAGCGTGAGGAAGCCATTCTCATACTGTAGGCGAAAACGCTTTCGCGCTGGTGCACAACGGTGGCGCACAACGGTGGGGGGTTCCAAAAATAGACTGGGTGCAACACACTTTGAAACACGCAGCATAAGCCCAGAATCGCACAAAGCTTCATCAAAGTTCTCAACCGAAAACCCAAGAAACGAGCGAGCCCCATCCAGACTCGCCCAACGAGGGGCCCGCCAGGGAGGGATGCAGCACAGACAGGCAGCAGAAACTCGCTTGTGACAAACGCTGCAAAGCCACCAGAGACACGCCCACGGAGGGAGGAGTTTGAAGGAGAGGGTGGTGCGGGTGCTGTTATGGAGGAAATTACTGTTCAGAACTATATTGTTTAGATGCCTGATGTCTCACTGATGCCAAAAATAACTGGTTAAAGTGACTGTTCTGCCTGTTCTATCGAATTTCACAAAAATGCAATTATCTCAGCTTTCCTTTTCAGACGCTGAAACCATGCTGTAGTCAACTGCTAATGCCTACATAACTACTAACTCTACAAACTAACTATTTTAGACAGAGAAAGCACACATTCTATTAGTTCTTTTGAGATATTTTGTGTTCACAAACTCCTAGCAGAAAATAATCCTCGGCTCTTGAAAGATGCCAGAATCCTCAAAAAAAACCTTGGCAGAAGCTACCTACAGTAAAAAAAAAAACTGTTGGCAGTGAATGTGTTAAGTGTCCTTTTTGTCAGTTGACAGAGACTGTTTCATTGTTTTGTTGAATGTGAAAGACTTAAGGTGCTTTTTGAAGCTTTGAAAACTGTTTTTTTACACTGTAATGAGAATTGGACTGAAACTGTTTTTTTTTTTTTTGGCGCTGGGTACAAGAGGAAGAATGCAGCAAAGTGGCAACTGCTGAATTTTGTAGTGGGGCAAGCTAAGTTGTCAGTTTATAAGAAAAAAGTCAGATTGAAAACGGGTCAGGGCCACATGTGCTTTGTTTGTTCATTGCGCTGGTAAAGGTGAGAGTCAGAGTGGATTTCAGTTTCTTCTCTATGATGAAGAATTTGGATGAGTTTATTTCACAGTGGTGCTGCTTTACAGCCATTTGTGATGTCATTGAGGATGAGTTGGTTTTTAACTCTTGTTTACAGTATGATTTGTGTTTGCATAGGTTTTTAAATTTTGGACCTTGATTTGCTTTTCTCCATTGCGTGTGTGAGATAGATGTGTCCTGATTGATTGATTTTATTTATTTGTAAATAAATGTTTTTGTAAAAATCAAATCTCTCTCTCTCTGCTGCATGCTGGGAGTTTGGTGGTGGAGTGTGAATGGGGAGTGAACATTTGGCACGGAGTTTTGGATGTGTTGTTTTCTATCCTTTTCCCGTTTTCCTGATCTGTCTCTCCTGCATGACCAGGTAAGGTGTTGACTCGTTTATCTCTTTAGCTGGCTGGTTTTGTAAATCGTTTCGTTGGCTGTCTTTTTGACGGTTTGGACGGGATGGCGTCCAGTAAAGAGACGCCATCCATGTCTATCCGGCACGGAGCGAGGGTTGTTCCTGACCCTAATATCCCGCTGGAACAAGTGCTCCTCGCCGCTGGTGAACAGGTGGGGCACGGCAATATTGTTTATGCCTCCCGCATGAATAAAGCGGTGGTGGTGTTTTTGAAAGAGGAGCTTCTTTGTTAAGAAGGGTGTTTTTCTTGGTGATGTTTATGTTCAGGTATCCCCACTGGCTCTTCCCTCCACAAGGATCACCGTATCTGGTGTCCCCCCGTTTATTCCTAACAAGGCGCTGGTTCTCTATCGAGGCGCTGGTTATCTAATGAGGCATATGGAGAACTACTAGATTGTTCACCGGGCCAATAAGTCACACAAAAAGACACCAGCAGTCCTTCTTACCAAGAGCTTACAGGATGTGCTCACATTGTCCATCCTTTGAGTTATTTCCTCCCTGTAGACATTTTATTGTTATCATATTTATTCTTATTGTCTGTTTTTTAACTTGTAAAAAACATCTAATTTCATCTTGTGATGCAACAATGTTTTTTTCTTTAATAAACTTAAACTTAACACGTTCACTGCCAACGATGTGTTAACACGTTTTCAGAATCCAGCTGTTGACTGCCAACGACGTGTTAACACGTTTTCAGAATCGATTTTTTTTTTGATGGTGGATCGTTGATCTGGCCCTTTTGCATCTCCTATTATAGTGTTAGAGCCGCCGGGCGTGTGCAATCCATTCCGCCGACCCACTGAGTGGCGACGGTGCTCAGACTATTGAGAGCCAAGCAAGCCAAGACAGCAGCATGGAAGCCATTATCATGAAAATGGATGGGGCGAAAACGCTTTCGCTTTCCCCTGGGTCCTGGCAGTGCGGGATTGCAAATTTGCATAATAGATCACGGATGGAACACACTTTGAAACACGCAGCATAAATATGACCAGAATCGCAAAAGCTTCATCAAAGCTCTCAACCAAAACTCCAAGAAGCGAGCGAGTCCAACCAGACTTCCTCAAAGAGCGGCCGCGCAGACAGGCACAGCGCTCAGACAGGCACAGCCGCACAGCAGCAGCAAAGCAGTGAGACTGGTGACAAGCTTGTGACACGGCCGCCGCTGCAGCCAAGAAGAACGCCCACGGAGGGAGGAGTTGGAAGCAGAGGGGAGTTTCCTGCTGTTATGGAGGAAATTACTGTTCAAAACTATTGTTTAGGTCTTACTGATGCCAAAAATGAATGGTTAAAGTGACTGTTCTATCGAATTTCAGAAAAAGCCGTTTATCTCTGAATAATTGTTCTGACGCTGAAACCATGCTGTATTCAACTGCTAATGCTTACATAACTACTAACTCTACAAACTAACTCTTTTAGACAGAGAAAGCACACATTCTATTAGTTATTTTGAGATATTGTGTGTTCACAAAATCTTAACAGAAAATAATCCTCGGGTCTTGAAAGATGAGCCAAAATCCTCAAAAAAAACCTCTGGCAGAACCTACCTACAGTAAAAAAAAAATGGCTGGCAGTGAATGTGTTAAAGAGCTACAGCGTTTTGGGAAGTTTGCCAGCAGTTTCAGAAACGTGAGTCTTGGTTGTAAAAATGATAGGCTGAAACATGTGCAGTCTCTGAGGAGACAGGTGTTTATGTTTTTGGAATCACTAACACAGACTCTGGATATTTCTTTCCGGGTAAAGCATGAGGATGCTTTTTACATGGTTTATGCCAGCTCGGGAAGCATGAAATGTTTTGAATGTGGCGATGTAGGGCATAAACACATAGGCAGCAGGTAGCACGGAGCACTGTAGTCAGCGGCCCGCCTGCAGTGGCTGTAGTGGGTGAAGGGGAGAATAGTCAGTAGATCGTGATAGAGCAGACTCTGATGTAGTTCTTATTGAGCAAGTGTCAGATAGGGAAGCAGTGGGGTTGGACACACCCACGGCCACACCCCTCAGTGAAATTGCAACCGATGCACGTTTAGAGGTGACAACGCCGAGCGGGCGAGCAGGTGAGGAAACTGGGGCTACAAGCTCTCCAAGTATGGAGGAGGAGGCGGAGCCCGGTCAGGCGTCACAGGTGAGCAGCAGCGGGGCGGTGTCAGAGCCACCTGTCACTTAGAGTCAGGGAAACAGTGAGGCTGAGGCTGACATGGAGGATGATCGGGGCGGCTGTAGAGCGGGTTGTCCACTAATCACTTTGGATAAAATAGGTCGGTGGTTCAATTCCCGCCTCCTCCAGTCTGCATGTCGAAGTGTCCTTGGGCAAGATACTGAACCCCAAATTGCTCCTGATGGCCTCCCTCAGACAAAGCTCGGAAAAAAGGCACCCCCCTTTGCAATAAAAACGTGCAACCGTCGCCTCATTCCTTCCAACAGGTTTCCCAATAGGCTAGAGAGCCTGGATCATGCCATTTTATAATTGTAATAGAGATATGCATATGGCTGCGATGAACAGTAGCCTAATATCGGATCATAACATTAGATCTAATCATGTGTGATCAATCAATAAGCTATTATGGTTCATAAGATATCCGTGCTATATGTGCATAAAGTGGCTGCTGTTGTGTTTAGTAAGCAGAGAACCAGTGATTTTTCTGGCCAATCCTGATTCATGTTGTTTATGTGCAAATCAGTGCAATAAACATGAACATATAAACACATCATCAACTATAGGCTACAAGAGGCTATAGGAGATGATGAGTGAGTGTGTGCATCAAAGTGCATTCCAGGAATTCCATGTGTTAAATTAAGGATGATTGAACCTAGCCTACATGAAATGTACCATGAGTGTAACAGCATCTGATAATGCTGCATAATCAAAGCAGTCTAAAATCAGGCCAGCTCTGTGCTGAAAGGGCGCACTGCGCTGTATGCAGTGATATTCCCATGTGTTTTAAATGAAATAAATTGTGAATGAAGTAGCCTATGGCTTTAGATCAAAACATGACTTATAGCTTACAGAACACTCAGTTGGTGATCGCCCTCTATAATCAAATCAGTTTAACACTACAGGGACAGCTCCATGGTGCTGAAATAACACACAGGCTACTTCCCAATACCATAAGTAATGGAGAGAGAAAAACAACACATGAGAAAACTGACTTTGTTATATTGAGATAACGAAATAATTAAGTAGTTATCATGATAAAACGGCTTCCGTACGTGCCCTATTAGATGCTTTGATAAATGTAGTGTTATTCACTGTGGAATTAATTACACAAAGTTTACAATTAACGATAATGTGCTTAGCATCCTTGACTGACATAGATTCAAAGCAATGGGAAAACTTCCAGCTGTTGAAAGTCTGCCTCTCTCCTCACACTTGCTGTTTTAACTCAGAGTCGACTCATAAACCTGCTCACACATGACCTTAAGATCTCTCTGTTTCCCAGGAGGATCTCTCTGTTTCCCAGGAGGATCTCTCTGCTTCCCAGGAGGATCTTTCTGCTTCCCAGGAGGATATCTCTGCTTCCCAGGAGGATCTCTCAGTTTCCGAGGAGGATCTTTCTGCTTCCCAGGAGCCAGAGTACAGGACATCACTGGTGCCGTTCCAAAATGTCTTCAAGATCACCATCTCCACAGTCTATGGCGAATTGGACATAAAATCACAACAGTCTGATACTCAAAGATGGCTTGCTTCACCTTATGCTGCAAGCGACAGGTAAACAAAACATGTCTGGCCCTGCCTTCTCCCAGATGACAGGCTCTTCTCTGTTATCTGTTCTTGCTTTAATCCAGTCAAATCTCGGCCCAGTAGTTCAAAACTTTTAATCCCTATCTGATCGGATCAGATTTGGATTTTGGGTAGTTCAAAACCAAAAAACTGGGTTAGGATCACTTTGATATCCGATCAGATCAGGAAATCAAATCCAAGCTTTAATCTGGATCAAATCTTCAAAACGGGTAGTTCAAAGCCACAACACAGGATTGGGATCAGTTTGATCCCAAAAAACTGGATTATCTTGATCCCACCAGAGGGGTGGATTTCCAGTGGATTACCAGAGCAAAATGTACTATACAATTTATTTAAAAATATGTTTCAATATAAATAAGATGGCAAAATTTGGTGAGGTCAAGGAAATTGATTTTCTCACTGGAATGTTCCATAGTAAAACGGAGGTATTGTGTGGTGGAGTTGATGTAATCACTGAAGTCGTTGAGTTCTGAGGTGGTACCGGTCCAGACAAAAAAGACATCATCGATGTATCTTTTCCAAATAAAAATATGGGGAAGGAACTGATTATTGGCTGGATTATTAATATGTTTCTCTTCCCAAAAGCCCATGGTTAGGCAGGCATATGAGGGCGCAAAGGCACTGCCCATACTGACACCTCTTTTCTGTCGAAAATAAGAACCTGCATATTGGAAGTAATTATGTGACAGGACTATTTCTGTGAGGGTTCACAGTAGTTCATTTGGAGGTAGTATTTCTGTAGGGCGTTTGTCCAGATAATAAGACATGGCTTCTAGGCCAGCATCATGAGGGATGCAGGTGTATATAGGCTTTGTACATCACAGCATCATGAGGGATGCAGGTGTATATATAGGCTTTGTACATCACATCATCATGAGGGATGCAGGTGTATATATAGGCTTTGTACATCACATCATCATGAGGGATGCAGGTGTATATATATGCTTTGTACATCACAGCATCATGAGGGATGCAGGTGTATATATGCTTTGTACATCACAGCATCATGAGGGATGCAGGTGTATATATGCTTTGTACATCACAGCATCATGAGGGATGCAGGTGTATATATGCTTTGTACATCACAGCATCATGAGGGATGCAGGTGTATATAGGCTTTGTACATCACATCATCATGAGGGATGCAGGTGTATATATGCTTTGTACATCACAGCATCATGAGGGATGCAGGTGTATATATGCTTTGTACATCACAGCATCATGAGGGATGCAGGTGTATATATAGACTGTACATCACAGCATCATGAGGGATGCAGGTGTATATATAGGCTTTGTACATCACATCATCATGAGGGATGCAGGTGTATATATAGGCTTTGTACATCACAGTATCATGAGGGATGCAGGTGTATATATAGACTGTACATCACAGCATCATGAGGGATGCAGGTGTATATATAGGCTTTGTACATCACAGCATCATGAGGGATGCAGGTGTATATGCTTTGTACATCACAGCATCATGAGGGATGCAGGTGTATATAGGCTTTGTACATCACAGCATCATGAGGGATGCAGGTGTATATATGCTTTGTACATCACAGCATCATGAGGGATGCAGGTGTATATATGCTTTGTACATCACAGCATCATGAGGGATGCAGGTGTATATACAGGCTTTGTACATCACAGCATCATGAGGGATGCAGGTGTATATAGGCTTTGTACATCACAGCATCATGAGGGATGCAGGTGTATATATAGGCTTTGTACATCACAGCATCATGAGGGATGCAGGTGTATATATATGCTTTGTACATCACAGCATCATGAGGGATGCAGGTGTATATAGGCTTTGTACATCACAGCATCATGAGGGATGCAGGTGTATATATGCTTTGTACATCACAGCATCATGAGGGATGCAGGTGTATATACAGGCTTTGTACATCACAGCATCATGAGGGATGCAGGTGTATATAGGCTTTGTACATCACAGCATCATGAGGGATGCAGGTGTATATATGCTTTGTACATCACAGCATCATGAGGGATGCAGGTGTATATATGCTTTGTACATCACAGCATCATGAGGGATGCAGGTGTATATATGCTTTGTACATCACAGCATCATGAGGGATGCAGGTGTATATAGGCTTTGTACATCACATCATCATGAGGGATGCAGGTGTATATATGCTTTGTACATCACAGCATCATGAGGGATGCAGGTGTATATATGCTTTGTACATCACAGCATCATGAGGGATGCAGGTGTATATAGGCTTTGTACATCACAGCATCATGAGGGATGCAGGTGTATATATAGACTGTACATCACAGCATCATGAGGGATGCAGGTGTATATATAGGCTTTGTACATCACAGCATCATGAGGGATGCAGGTGTATATATAGGCTTTGTACATCACAGCATCATGAGGGATGCAGGTGTATATAGGCTTTGTACATCACAGCATCATGAGGGATGCAGGTGTATATATAGGCTTTGTACATCACAGCATCATGAGGGATGCAGGTGTATATATATGCTTTGTACATCACAGCATCATGAGGGATGCAGGTGTATATATAGGCTTTGTACATCACAGCATCATGAGGGATGCAGGTGTATATATAGGCTTTGTACATCACAGCATCATGAGGGATGCAGGTGTATATATAGGCTTTGTACATCACATCATCATGAGGGATGCAGGTGTATATATAGGCTTTGTACATCACAGCATCATGAGGGATGCAGGTGTATATATAGGCTTTGTACATCACAGCATCATGAGGGATGCAGGTGTATATATAGGCTTTGTACATCACATCATCATGAGGGATGCAGGTGTATATATAGGCTTTGTACATCACAGCATCATGAGGGATGCAGGTGTATATATAGGCTTTGTACATCACATCATCATGAGGGATGCAGGTGTATATATATGCTTTGTACATCACATCATCATGAGGGATGCAGGTGTATATATAGGCTTTGTACATCACAGCATCATGAGGGATGCAGGTGTATATAGGCTTTGTACATCACAGCATCATGAGGGATGCAGGTGTATATATAGGCTTTGTACATCACATCATCATGAGGGATGCAGGTGTATATATAGGCTTTGTACATCACAGTATCATGAGGGATGCAGGTGTATATATAGACTGTACATCACAGCATCATGAGGGATGCAGGTGTATATATAGGCTTTGTACATCACAGCATCATGAGGGATGCAGGTGTATATATATGCTTTGTACATCACAGCATCATGAGGGATGCAGGTGTATATAGGCTTTGTACATCACAGCATCATGAGGGATGCAGGTGTATATATGCTTTGTACATCACAGCATCATGAGGGATGCAGGTGTATATATGCTTTGTACATCACAGCATCATGAGGGATGCAGGTGTATATACAGGCTTTGTACATCACAGCATCATGAGGGATGCAGGTGTATATATATGCTTTGTACATCACAGCATCATGAGGGATGCAGGTGTATATAGGCTTTGTACATCACAGCATCATGAGGGATGCAGGTGTATATATGCTTTGTACATCACAGCATCATGAGGGATGCAGGTGTATATACAGGCTTTGTACATCACAGCATCATGAGGGATGCAGGTGTATATAGGCTTTGTACATCACAGCATCATGAGGGATGCAGGTGTATATATGCTTTGTACATCACAGCATCATGAGGGATGCAGGTGTATATATGCTTTGTACATCACAGCATCATGAGGGATGCAGGTGTATATATGCTTTGTACATCACAGCATCATGAGGGATGCAGGTGTATATAGGCTTTGTACATCACATCATCATGAGGGATGCAGGTGTATATATGCTTTGTACATCACAGCATCATGAGGGATGCAGGTGTATATATGCTTTGTACATCACAGCATCATGAGGGATGCAGGTGTATATAGGCTTTGTACATCACAGCATCATGAGGGATGCAGGTGTATATATGCTTTGTACATCACAGCATCATGAGGGATGCAGGTGTATATATAGGCTTTGTACATCACAGCATCATGAGGGATGCAGGTGTATATATAGACTGTACATCACAGCATCATGAGGGATGCAGGTGTATATATAGGCTTTGTACATCACAGCATCATGAGGGATGCAGGTGTATATATAGGCTTTGTACATCACAGCATCATGAGGGATGCAGGTGTATATAGGCTTTGTACATCACAGCATCATGAGGGATGCAGGTGTATATATAGGCTTTGTACATCACAGCATCATGAGGGATGCAGGTGTATATATATGCTTTGTACATCACAGCATCATGAGGGATGCAGGTGTATATATAGGCTTTGTACATCACAGCATCATGAGGGATGCAGGTGTATATATATGCTTTGTACATCACAGCATCATGAGGGATGCAGGTGTATATATAGGCTTTGTACATCACAGCATCATGAGGGATGCAGGTGTATATATAGGCTTTGTACATCACAGCATCATGAGGGATGCAGGTGTATATATAGGCTTTGTACATCACATCATCATGAGGGATGCAGGTGTATATATAGGCTTTGTACATCACAGCATCATGAGGGATGCAGGTGTATATATAGGCTTTGTACATCACATCATCATGAGGGATGCAGGTGTATATATATGCTTTGTACATCACATCATCATGAGGGATGCAGGTGTATATATAGGCTTTGTACATCACATCATCATGAGGGATGCAGGTGTATATATAGGCTTTGTACATCACATCATCATGAGGGATGCAGGTGTATATATAGGCTTTGTACATCACAGCATCATGAGGGATGCAGGTGTATATATAGGCTTTGTACATCACATCATCATGAGGGATGCAGGTGTATATATAGGCTTTGTACATCACAGTATCATGAGGGATGCAGGTGTATATATAGACTGTACATCACAGCATCATGAGGGATGCAGGTGTATATATAGGCTTTGTACATCACAGCATCATGAGGGATGCAGGTGTATATATATGCTTTGTACATCACAGCATCATGAGGGATGCAGGTGTATATAGGCTTTGTACATCACAGCATCATGAGGGATGCAGGTGTATATATGCTTTGTACATCACAGCATCATGAGGGATGCAGGTGTATATATGCTTTGTACATCACAGCATCATGAGGGATGCAGGTGTATATACAGGCTTTGTACATCACAGCATCATGAGGGATGCAGGTGTATATAGGCTTTGTACATCACAGCATCATGAGGGATGCAGGTGTATATATAGGCTTTGTACATCACAGCATCATGAGGGATGCAGGTGTATATATATGCTTTGTACATCACAGCATCATGAGGGATGCAGGTGTATATAGGCTTTGTACATCACAGCATCATGAGGGATGCAGGTGTATATATGCTTTGTACATCACAGCATCATGAGGGATGCAGGTGTATATACAGGCTTTGTACATCACAGCATCATGAGGGATGCAGGTGTATATAGGCTTTGTACATCACAGCATCATGAGGGATGCAGGTGTATATATGCTTTGTACATCACAGCATCATGAGGGATGCAGGTGTATATATGCTTTGTACATCACAGCATCATGAGGGATGCAGGTGTATATATGCTTTGTACATCACAGCATCATGAGGGATGCAGGTGTATATAGGCTTTGTACATCACATCATCATGAGGGATGCAGGTGTATATATGCTTTGTACATCACAGCATCATGAGGGATGCAGGTGTATATATGCTTTGTACATCACAGCATCATGAGGGATGCAGGTGTATATAGGCTTTGTACATCACAGCATCATGAGGGATGCAGGTGTATATATGCTTTGTACATCACAGCATCATGAGGGATGCAGGTGTATATATAGGCTTTGTACATCACAGCATCATGAGGGATGCAGGTGTATATATAGACTGTACATCACAGCATCATGAGGGATGCAGGTGTATATATAGGCTTTGTACATCACAGCATCATGAGGGATGCAGGTGTATATATAGGCTTTGTACATCACAGCATCATGAGGGATGCAGGTGTATATAGGCTTTGTACATCACAGCATCATGAGGGATGCAGGTGTATATATAGGCTTTGTACATCACAGCATCATGAGGGATGCAGGTGTATATATATGCTTTGTACATCACAGCATCATGAGGGATGCAGGTGTATATATAGGCTTTGTACATCACAGCATCATGAGGGATGCAGGTGTATATATATGCTTTGTACATCACAGCATCATGAGGGATGCAGGTGTATATATAGGCTTTGTACATCACAGCATCATGAGGGATGCAGGTGTATATATAGGCTTTGTACATCACAGCATCATGAGGGATGCAGGTGTATATAGGCTTTGTACATCACATCATCATGAGGGATGCAGGTGTATATAGGCTTTGTACATCACATCATCATGAGGGATGCAGGTGTATATAGGCTTTGTACATCACATCATCATGAGGGATGCAGGTGTATATAGGCTTTGTACATCACAGCATCATGAGGGATGCAGGTGTATATATAGGCTTTGTACATCACAGCATCATGAGGGATGCAGGTGTATATAGGCTTTGTACATCACATCATCATGAGGGATGCAGGTGTATATATAGGCTTTGTACATCACAGCATCATGAGGGATGCAGGTGTATATATGCTTTGTACATGACAGCATCATGAGGGATGCAGGTGTATATATGCTTTGTACATCACAGCATCATGAGGGATGCAGGTGTATATATGCTTTGTACATCACAGCATCATGAGGGATGCAGGTGTATATATGCTTTGTACATCACAGCAACATGAGGGATGCAGGTGTATATATAGGCTTTGTACATCACAGCATCATGAGGGATGCAGGTGTATATAGGCTTTGTACATCACAGCATCATGAGGGATGCAGGTGTATATAGGCTTTGTACATCACATCATCATGAGGGATGCAGGTGTATATATAGGCTTTGTACATCACAGCATCATGAGGGATGCAGGTGTATATATAGGCTTTGTACATCACATCATCATGAGGGATGCAGGTGTATATAGGCTTTGTACATCACAGCATCATGAGGGATGCAGGTGTATATATGCTTTGTACATCACAGCATCATGAGGGATGCAGGTGTATATATATGCTTTGTACATCACAGCATCATGAGGGATGCAGGTGTATATAGGCTTTGTACATCACAGCATCATGAGGGATGCAGGTGTATATAGGCTTTGTACATCACAGCATCATGAGGGATGCAGGTGTATATATGCTTTGTACATCACATCATCATGAGGGATGCAGGTGTATATATGCTTTGTACATCACATCATCATGAGGGATGCAGGTGTATATAGGCTTTGTACATCACAGCATCATGAGGGATGCAGGTGTATATATAGGCTTTGTACATCACAGCATCATGAGGGATGCAGGTGTATATATAGGCTTTGTACATCACAGCATCATGAGGGATGCAGGTGTATATAGGCTTTGTACATCACATCATCATGAGGGATGCAGGTGTATATAGGCTTTGTACATCACAGCATCATGAGGGATGCAGGTGTATATATGCTTTGTACATCACATCATCATGAGGGATGCAGGTGTATATAGGCTTTGTACATCACATCATCATGAGGGATGCAGGTGTATATATAGGCTTTGTACATCACAGCATCATGAGGGATGCAGGTGTATATATGCTTTGTACATCACAGCATCATGAGGGATGCAGGTGTATATAGGCTTTGTACATCACAGCATCATGAGGGATGCAGGTGTACATATGCTTTGTACATCACAGCATCATGAGGGATGCAGGTGTATATAGGCTTTGTACATCACAGCATCATGAGGGATGCAGGTGTATATATGCTTTGTACATCACAGCATCATGAGGGATGCAGGTGTATATATAGGCTTTGTACATCACAGCATCATGAGGGATGCAGGTGTATATAGGCTTTGTACATCACAGCATCATGAGGGATGCAGGTGTATATATAGGCTTTGTACATCACAGCATCATGAGGGATGCAGGTGTATATATAGGCTTTGTACATCACAGCATCATGAGGGATGCAGGTGTATATATGCTTTGTACATCACAGCATCATGAGGGATGCAGGTGTATATATGCTTTGTACATCACAGCATCATGAGGGATGCAGGTGTATAGGCTTTGTACATCACAGGTTACCAGTAGGGATTCTTTGTCTGTATTGAATGAATTTTAATAGATTCAATACATCAGTGGTATCCCCTAAAAAGGAAGGGAGGTTTATGACAAATTTCTTTGCCCCCAACGGGTGACTACAGCAGGTCAGACTTAAGAATGGAGGTGGTTAATAGTTGGATGAATCCCTCTACCCCGCGAGTTACAAGTGAGCTAGGCATTCTATACCTTAGCAGATGTCCATAAGAAAATAACCAAAGGATAGGCTAGCTATAGAAGTAAGAAGTGTAACTCGCGTCGATACGCTGTAAGGCATATCGAGCATTATTAACAGCATCATGAGGGATGCAGGAAGGCTTTGTACATCACAGCATCATGAGGGATGCAGGTGTATATATGCTTTGTACATCACAGCATCATGAGGGATGCAGGTGTATATATGCTTTGTACATCACAGCATCATGAGGGATGCAGGTGTATATATAGGCTTTGTACATCACAGCATCATGAGGGATGCAGGTGTATAGGCTTTGTACATCACAGCATCATGAGGGATGCAGGTGTATATAGGCTTTGTACATCACAGCATCATGAGGGATGCAGGTGTATATATAGGCTTTGTACATCACAGCATCATGAGGGATGCAGGTGTATATATGCTTTGTACATCACAGCATCATGAGGGATGCAGGTGTATATAGGCTTTGTACATCACAGCATCATGAGGGATGCAGGTGTATATATAGGCTTTGTACATCACATCATCATGAGGGATGCAGGTGTATATAGGCTTTGTACATCACATCATCATGAGGGATGCAGGTGTATATAGGCTTTGTACATCACAGCATCATGAGGGATGCAGGTGTATATAGGCTTTGTACATCACAGCATCATGAGGGATGCAGGTGTATATATAGGCTTTGTACATCACAGCATCATGAGGGATGCAGGTGTATATAGGCTTTGTACATCACAGCATCATGAGGGATGCAGGTGTATATATAGGCTTTGTACATCACAGCATCATGAGGGATGCAGGTGTATATAGGCTTTGTACATCACAGCATCATGAGGGATGCAGGTGTATATATAGGCTTTGTACATCACAGCATCATGAGGGATGCAGGTGTATATATAGGCTTTGTACATCACATCATCATGAGGGATGCAGGTGTGTATAGGCTTTGTACATCACATCATCATGAGGGATGCAGGTGTATATATAGGCTTTGTACATCACAGCATCATGAGGGATGCAGGTGTATATATAGGCTTTGTACATCACAGCATCATGAGGGATGCAGGTGTATATATAGGCTTTGTACATCACAGCATCATGAGGGATGCAGGTGTATATAGGCTTTGTACATCACAGCATCATGAGGGATGCAGGTGTATATATAGGCTTTGTACATCACAGCATCATGCGGGATGCAGGTGTATATATAGGCTTTGTACATCACAGCATCATGAGGGATGCAGGTGTATATATAGGCTTTGTACATCACAGCATCATGAGGGATGCAGGTGTATATATAGGCTTTGTACATCACAGCATCATGAGGGATGCAGGTGTATATATAGGCTTTGTACATCACATCATCATGAGGGATGCAGGTGTATATATAGGCTTTGTACATCACAGCATCATGAGGGATGCAGGTGTATATAGGCTTTGTACATCACAGCATCATGAGGGATGCAGGTGTATATAGGCTTTGTACATCACAGCATCATGAGGGATGCAGGTGTATATAGGCTTTGTACATCACAGCATCATGAGGGATGCAGGTGTATATATAGGCTTTGTACATCACAGCATCATGAGGGATGCAGGTGTATATATAGGCTTTGTACATCACAGCATCATGAGGGATGCAGGTGTATATATAGGCTTTGTACATCACATCATCATGAGGGATGCAGGTGTATATATGATTTGTACATCACAGCATCATGAGGGATGCAGGTGTATATATATGCTTTGTACATCACAGCATCATGAGGGATGCAGGTGTATAGGCTTTGTACATCACATGTTACCAGTAGGGATTCTTTGTCTGTATTGAATGAATTTAATAGATTCAATACATCAGTGGTATCCCCTAAAAAGGAAGGGAGGTTTATGACAAATGTCTTTAAGAAGAAGTCAAGGTATTGTGACAGAGGTTCAGTGAGGCAGCCTATACTAGCCACTATGGGTCTGAGTGGCGGGTTATAGAGTGTTTTATGGATATTGGGGAGGCCGTGGAACACGGGACAGATTGGACATTGAATAGATAAGAATTATTTTTCCTTATCTGTAATCCAGCCTCTGGAGAATGGTGCCTCTATAACCTGATCGATGATGGCTTTATCTGTACTGGCTGGGTTATGGGGTAAGGGGGTGTAGCAGTCTTGGTCTCTGAGCTGGGACAAGATGCTTTCGTTATATTGTTCAAAACTCATTATTACAACTGAGCCACCTTTGCTGGGCGAATGACAATGTCTTTCCTCTTCTCCAGCTCATTTAGGCATTTCAAATCACTATTAGACAGATTAGATTTATTGTGATTTGCCTTTTTAAGGATTTTATCCAGGTCATTTTCTACTAGGTGGCTGTATGTGATTATGGACGGGTTCAAATTGGCATACGGAACAAAGCGTGATTTTTTCTCAAATGGTGTGGCTTCTCTTGTGTCATTAGTGTCAGAATTTCTGAGGATGACATCACCATTAGTTAGAACATTAGTTCAGTCAGGACCACTTTAGTCAAAAACACAAGACCACTTAGATCAATTTAAAGCTTTTATTAGCATGAGTTATATTTAAGCAATATAGCATGAGAGCCAGTGTGTTGTGAAGAATATATCCCCCTGATCAGCTGTTATCCCACGAGGCCGCAGGCCGAGTGGGATAACTGCTGAGCAGGGGGATATATTCCACAACACACGCAGCTCGAGTGCTATATTGCTTTTATAAAACGGTTTCCAAGTATGATAATATAATAATAATAATAATACTATACTGTAAGTCCGACTCCGACTGGCATGTAATTCTGATAGAGTCAGTTGAAACACTACTGTAAGGCGGGACCGCAAGAACATGCGGGTGATTTGATTGGATCGTTCTGGAGACTGAAGTTGACATTGGCCAATCCTGGCGCTTGCTGAGTAGCTGAGAGCTTTCTGGAAACCCAGGCAGCTCGAGCGCAGCGTTGCATTCTCAGCGCTTGCCCGACACCAACTAACGTTACGGGGTTAAATGCGGGGTTAAATGCGGGGTTAACAGCCTTCTTTTGCAAAGAAGACATTAGCCCGCATCTATTCTTGTACAAAACATCATTTTCTGCGAAGTATTAGTAAAGTTATAAGCGAAGATCGATTCACAAGGATCTGACAGCTGTCTCCGCCATTTTTTTTTCTACGTTGTCATTTGAGTTAAGCCTTATTATTACTCTCTTAGTAAGAGAGTTGCCATGGCAACCAATAACCCATGGCCATGGGTTATTGAACTCGGTTACTGGAATTATACAATGGCTGTGAACCAATCAGATTGCTTGATTTGAGAGAGCCGTTTTATAATTGGCGGTATGGCTCGGTTCTGGAGGCTCCCTGCCCTTCCATGCGCATACATGGAAAGCCTAAGGCAGGGAGAGCGGCAGCAGCAGATTCTGGGAGCTCCTTGCCCCTCCATGAGCAACATGGAATAGCCTTAAGGCAAGGAGAGCAACAAAAGACCCCCAGATACAGAACAGAGCAAGCAACAATGACAACAGAAATGACATTGTTTTAAGTCAGACACAGCATGAAAGGAGGAGCTGGGGAGGAGGTGGGTTGCAAACAGCCTCAAGATTCAAGATTCAAGATTTTTATTGTCACTCTGTGGTACAAGTATCACGTGTGAAATTCTTGTGCTGTGGACTCCGTTTACAACATAGTACAAATATAACAGGGCATATGAGTGCAAAAACAACAAGAGACACAACAAGCAATAAGGCAGTAGAGTGATAAGACAAGTCAGAGACAGTGGCATCTTCACTGCACATAGGTGCACATGTCATGTGCATACTTTAGACGTGCTTAAACATTTTAAATTCGACGTATTTGACGTACAGGTGCAAATAGCATATACCTAATTAAACATACAATTAAACATTAGACATACATAATGGTAGCAGCTACAGTACGGTACAGTACAGCTACTACACTATTTGTGTATGTTAAGGAGTCTCGTGGCCTGCGGGAAGAAACTGTCCCTCAAGCGATTTGTGCGTGCTTTTGGGACCCTGTAACTCCTCCCTGAGGGTAACAGGGAGAACAGGCTGTTGTGGGGATGGTTTGTGTGTTTGATGATCTTCAGGGACCTCCTCTCTGGTTATATAGTTCCTGCAGTTCTGGCAGCTCACATCCTGTTACGTGCTGGGCCGCGCGCCTCACTCTTCGTATCGCCCTGCGGTCCATGGTGGTACAGTTCCCATACCAGGTGTTGAAGCAGCCAGTCAGCAGGCTTTCAATGGTGCCTAGAAGTCCCTAAGGATTTCTGGCCTTGGCCCAAATTTCTTCAGGCGCCTGAGTCCGTGTAGTCGCTGTTTTTGACAACAGTGGCGGTGTGACCGGCCCATGTCAGGTCCTGGTGGATGTTGACTCCCAGGTACTTGAAGCTGTCCACCCTTTCCACCACTGTGCCGTTGATGGTGATTGGGGGGTGTGCACCCCCCCCCCCTCCTGTAGTCTACAATGATTTCCTTGGTCTTGGAGACATTCAGAGAGAGGTGGTTGTCCTGGCACCATTGTTCCAGGGCCCCCACCTCCTCTCTGTAGGCCGTCTCGTCGCTCCTGGAGATCAGCCCCATGACTGATGTGCAGATGTGCAGCTGTGTGCAGCTTGCAGATGAGGCAGCCATGTTAGGCAGCAGACTGGAGCAGAATTAATGTAAATAGGGTGCCCTGTTTGAGTTGAGCCAATTGAATGCATCAGCTAAGCAGTCAGCTGATGTGAGCTGGGTTTGAGATCAGCTCCTAATCAGCTGTGAGCTGGGTTTAAGCTGAGTGTGACATCCATGGCCTGCCTGAACTACCGCTGTGCTCAATTTCAGTCAGGACCACTTTAGTCAAAAACACAAGACCACTTAGATCAATTTAAAGCTTTTATTAGCATGAGTTATATTTGGCGGTATGGCTATGTTCTGGAGGCTCCCTGCCCTTCCATGCGCATACATGGAAAGCCTAAGGCAGGGAGAGCGGCAGCAGCAGATTCTGGGAGCTCCTTGCCCCTCTATGAGCAACATGGAATAGCCTTAAGGCAAGGAGAGCAAATTCCATGTGCTTACATGGAAGTGCCAGCAGGAGGAGCTAGCTGAGCAAATTTGACCAAATTAGACTGAATGATAGCAGAAGAGCCAGGTGATTACTGTAACACAGCAGAAGTTTAACGATACATGCTAGATAATAAAGAGAACTTGAGCGCTATGCTTCAACATAATTTTTAAACTCAGGTGGGCACTCGTAGCCTTTTGAGCATCGAGGTTAGAATGCTATGATTGGTGAATGTTTAATGATAATCCAATCAGCAGCTGTCCACTAAGAAGAAGCCTTTTAGACTGGAATGATGTATCAGTGAAGGCCAATCAATTCTACAAGATTAGCTGATGGGCTCTGCTTTTGAGGATGCTCCCCATGAATCCAAGCAGCAGCAAGAGATTCTGCGGGGAGCGCAAACCCCCCCCCCAAAACAACAAAATGTCTCCCTGCTTGAGTCTTGAATCAGCAGGGAGTGTATAATCCCCATTACCTAGCCTATGACGAAACAAGCATGTTGCAATTTCCCTTGGATGCTCATGCTGCAGAGCCCTTCTCGTTCAAGGTGGGAACTCAGCAGCACACTGACCATCCTTGAAGAACATCTGGCAAGATATTGAAGTAGCTATCTTGATGCAAGGGAAATATCCTACATCACTAAATTAACTTTACCCATGACACTCTCGTCATAGATTTACCATTTATTGCATGAATGGAAATAGTTATGTTTGCCGCTGAAGGCTCTGCTCATACCCTGGCCATTCTAACGTTATGAGAACTGTAGTATTTAAATGAAACAGCACACCAGCAGGGAAGCAAGCTTGCGACCCATATGAGGTTGTACTAGCCATGACAGTACAGTGAAGCCCAGCCAAGCACTTACCAAATGGAGCAATTATTAACATAAGGTACAAAATAATTGACCTTCTCCTCAGGTGTTAGCGCTCATGGCCTTTTGAGCTAAGATAATGTCATTGTCGACTCGTGACATCCGTATGGTGCAGAGACCAACGTCCCATTCCTGCCAGAATAGATGCTGAACCGAGCAGCTGCAGAGGTAGCCATGCCAGTGCAGGAGAAGTGAGGTGTACAGCTGACGAGGGAGTCCTCATCGTTTGCAGAGAAGACGGTGACGGGAGGTCTGCCTTGCCTTCCATTTGACAGAATTTGTTTCGGGATCGTGTGGGGGGTTATAACTTAAGGGGACAATATAATTTCAAAACTCTCAGTATACGTACAACTATGAAAGGTTTTTGTGTTTCAACTTCTGCTGTGAAACTATGGAACCGTTTGAGTGAGGAACTAAAGCAATGTCCAAACAAAAACCGGTTTAAAATATTGTACAAAAATATGATTTTCACAAGGTACAAGGAGGAGAGGAATGCAGGAGTGTTACACTGATTTTCACATGGTGGTGGTGGTGTTAGATTACATGTTAACTTTTATGTATGTATGTATGTATGTATGTATGTATGTATGTATGTATGTATGTATGTCTGTCTGTCTGTCTGTCTGACTGTATGTTTGTATGTATGAATAACTACATTAAAAAACTATATAGTTACATTATTGAATACTATGGGATAGTGTATGATAACAATTATTGTCATATATATACATAATTGTTATGTATTACTATATGATTAGTGTTTTATGTATGTATGTGTATGTGTGTGTATGTACATATACATATACATATATATATATATATATATATATGTGGATATTTCTATAGTATGTGTTGTTATACAAGTATAAATATAATAATTTAGTATTGTGGAAAAGGGGTGGGAGTTAATAAGTTATACTTCTTCTCACTCCTTTTCGAATATGTCTATATTGTTACCCCTTCATCTTTATTTCATAATACTATTTCAATCGACTTGTTAACGTGTGTAATTTTGAAGGCCCTGTATATTGTCTGTTTTGTTTACATACATATTCGAAATAAACATGACAAACAAACAAACAGTCACTCAGCAACAGGGTTCATCCTGGCCCATATCACGATGCCATGCAGTACGGGGTCTTAGATAGAGAGCAAAACAAGTATTAGTTTAGTATTAGTTTGAGAGATACCAATTGAGCCTTTAGCCTTCCTGTCTGATTTAGAATGTTTAAAGTGACTGAGAAGATGGGAGTATTACAGCAATACCAGAAGTTGATTCATGCAGAGCTAACCCCTCAAACAAACTACTCCCCGCTGGATCAGTAGCAGTATTACACCAGCAGGGTCATCCCAAGAGTAAAAGCACCTAGCCTAGCCTGTTGTAACCCTAAATGCACTTTACCCATGAGAAGCAACAAGCATGCTGCTATTCCCCTTGGATGCTGAGAGCCCTTTTCATTCAAGGTGAGAGCTGAGCGAGCATATCTAACCATACCTTGAATGATTTCACCCCCCATATCAGTAACCTCACCTATGAAAGACAAGCCTGCAGGCACAGATATAAGCTGATAAGCAGATGAAAAATGTTCTCAGAGAGCAGAACATGAATGATGAGCTGCGTTCTTATGGAAACTATACTATAAACAATGAGCTGCATTTACATATTTGATATTAAAAGGAACTCCTTTGAGCAGCATATCAAGCTTTTAACTGAGGCGGCAGCCAGCAGAACATTGCTTGCATATTTTGCAAATGTGCACTCTGGTTCATGAACAGCCTGAATTGAGACTTTTTGAGATATTGACGTTTGTTTGGCACAACTCGTACTAGTTAACTGCCGCGGGGTTACACATTTTTTTGTGGCAGTGACGTTATGCTGATTCATCCTATAATCAGGCTCAGAACTTTAGGAGCCAGTAGCCAGATAATTTCCTGTTTCCTGATTATGCCAACCTGAAGCACACTCGTAAGAAGCTCAAGTAAAGCATACTCTGACTGCTAGCACTATCTCTAATTACCTTGCAGAATAGTACCAACTCCTGCCTTTTAATAGCCTTCAATTTAACACACAGACTGATTATTTTACATCTGTCCAGGTTGCTACCAATCATTGAGCTGTCTGTGAATGCAGAGGAAATAATGTATTAAGCCTATGATTTGGCATGACTAATTGACTTATGACTTAACATATAAAACTATGGCATAGTTACACCTTAAGGCGGCGTTCACACCCAAAGCGTCAGAACGCTAAGAAAATCATGTCGAGAGCGCTTCCATTGTGCACAAAACACAGCGCTGAAACGCCAGGTGCGTTCATTAAAAGAGGAGCACGTCTAGCGCATCCTTACATAGAGCATGAATTGCAGAAAGACGCTGGAAGCTCCAAACACGCGTTTGTTCTGAATGTAGAAGAGGATTGAGCTCGACACGCGCCCTTGCCTCGGACTAATTGCCATAGTGGCCCATGATGTAAAGCTTAACGAGCTTCGCATGAAACTCAGCCACACGCTCAATGCTTAACAATTATCTTGAATGTAGGCTTGGGTGCAGCCGGGAGATTGAGCTCAATAAACCCCCCACAAATAGCTTCTCACTAAGGGGTTCATACACCCTTTTAAGAATAAATTTGGCAATCGGTACCAGACCGATTTACAGACTTTCAAAGCCTTGACATCACATTGTTACTGTAAATGCAATGCGAATTTCAAGATTAATATAGCCTATCCCTTTATACACACAGCAAAAATAAGTCGTCACTGCTTATTTTACCAGCTGTTCATGTTAAATTTGATTGAATGTTTTGATCAGGATTAATTAATGCTTGCTCATTTCTAGAGTACAGATCAGATGACTGTAGCTTTTTTTTTTTTAAGTGAAATTATTTTCAAAGTTTCATTTGAAGACCAGATTATTATGCTGAAAATCAAGCACTTCCAAGGCGTATATTCAAATTAAGCATATCCAAACCCTGAAACATGGTTAAATCAAGCATTTCCCAAACTTTCAAACTTTATACTAGTTAGCTTTATCACTCAAATGAGCTGAGCTTTGTTGATCTCCGACCCCTGAAAGCACCATCAACATGCTAGCAGCGTAAACCACTACACGACTCGAAATAGGTGCTCAGCCGGCCAGCTGGAATGATACATGCTTGAATCATAGAGCACAATACTCAGCTTTTAGTGATTGTGAACGCAGCCATGGGAGTCGGACTCCATCTCCCAGTGTCCTTATCGGTTAAGTGACCTCACACAGGACCATGCCTGACGTTGCTAGGTTAGCTAGCTGCTAACAGCCCTCCATGGCAGCCAGCCAGGCGTAGAATTGCTGATTGAGGAAATCTGGAGCGGACATGCATCTCACTGGATGAACGGAGCGGCAAGGACGGGCCCAGTCTTCGTCCCGATGATCGGCGCATAACGTTATGATGGCAGAGGAGGTATCAGCGTTGCAGGAGTGTAGCAGAACTAGTGCTACTACTAGCAGTTCGAGTGCAGTTCTTCTTTGATAACTTTCCCTGGAGATGGAACGTTTGCACAAAACTTAATAGCTCTTCATAGCTGGCCCCCAGACAGGATGCAGAGATATTGTGGCTGTTGACAGCTTTGAGGATCTTAATGCCTGCTGGATTTTATCAATAGAGGAGCTACTAGCTGGCATCAAAGTAGGAATGATGACATCATCCTAACACTACTAGCTGGGCGGGAGCTATGGCGGAGGTTGCAGCTTTCTCCGGACCCTTCCCCGTCATTTGGTTTAACAAAGTTGCGATCTTCGATGACAGACTCATCATCCGGAGACAGTAAGTGCAGTGAACAACCAGTAAAAGCTTCGTACCTTGGCTATATTTGACATTTCAGCTTGGCGCAGCAGCAGCAGCAGCTTGTATGTAACAGCATTTGAGTAGCAAAGTATTTGCCCTGACACCTGTTTCTTGGCAGCAAGGTGGTTAGAAGGCGAACAAACAAACAGCCGTCGTACTCGTATAATGAAGAAGCTTGTGATAGAGCATGGTGAAGAGTCGAGGAGCTTGCAAACAACTTGCAGATGAGGCAGCCATCTTAGGCAGCAGACTGGAGCAGAATTAAAGAGGGTGCCCTGTTTGAGTTGAGCCAATTGAATGCATCAGCTAAGCAGTCAGCTGATGTGGGCTGGGTTTGAGATCAGCTCCTAATCAGCCGTGAGCTGGGTTTAAGCTGAGCTTGACATCCATGGCCTGCCTGAACTACCGCTGTGCTCAATTTCTGGGAGAAAAGAAATGCTTGAGTTGAAGGGATCTAAAGAATTTAAAGCAGTCCACTTTTAATTGCAAGGGATTGACTGAGTTGGTGGGACAGAATGACAGACCTTTATTAAGCACAGAAGTTTTGTCTTGAGTGAGGGGCAGACCAGAGATGTTGATTACTGTTTGCTCCAGTTGCGTTCTAAAAAAAACCATTTGTGTCATTTTGACTATAGGGGGCGTTATGGCAACAATAAGTACCCATAGCTCACAAACCATAAGAGCGACGGTTCCCAAATTAGGTACATAGGTAGAGTACTCTTCTACTCTGGCCTAAAAAATTACACCGATTGACGTCACGGTGGCGCAATAGCTGCCCTCTTTATGTTTTGGTGCATAACTTTGGAACCATAGCTTCTACGAACAACATTCTTTCTATATAGACCACGCCCATTTCTGTCTAACTAGATTTCCCGCCATTTAGAATTTTGTCCAAAAGCATTTTTTCCCGCTATTTATCCTTAAAATTTTGTCAAATCTTCACCAAACCACATCTGTCCTGCACAAAACCTGTTTTGCTGTCTTTTGAAACAACTTACCGTTGCGATATAATCGACTTGCAAAGTGTTGTGGGTGGGGCCTATTTCACATAAATCGCTATTTCGCCTTCTAATTTTGTCCAAACTTCACCAAACCACAGCACACAGCATGTGTGGACTGTGCTGCTCAAAACTTTCGTGGTTTTTTGAAAGCCCGCACGGCAGCGTAGGCTATTTCATCATGAACTTATGATTTTGGGATACTGCTAACTGGGAGAGATGTAATTAGAACAATAGAAGTTGAAAAGGCACCATGAGGTTATACAGAGGGGTAGGGTCCTTTTAATGCGACAAATACACATATTTTAGAATTTCACAATAAATACACGAGCGCGTCGCACACACACACACACACACACACACACACACACACACACACACACACACACATGAATGTATTATAATAAAATGTTTTATTAAATGCAACTACATAATTAAATAATTATTTTCTAGGGATTTCTTACCATACTGGTTTTCCATTATATCCTTCATACTTTTGCCACCGACAGCCCTCCACTTTAACAATGTCACTGCCTGCTACAACCAACAGGCTCATCAACGATTTTCTGCGCTGGCCATATGCTAGGTTTCCACCTGGCCTTGTTTCAGCTTGAGCCGCCCAGAGCGCTCTGCGCCAGGTCAGTCCTTGAAAGAGGAGCACTCCTAGTGTGTCCTTACCATAGAGAATGAATTGCAGAAGGGCACTGGCTTCTCAAGTACACATGTCCTATGGACACAGCTGCTTAAGGAGCAAGCCGCTCGGTAGAAAAGCAGAAAGAGTCCTGACTGGTGAGCTCAGAGTTGTTATTTTTTATTTCAACCAAAGTAGAAGGAGCGAGCTGGAATAAACTGCAGGTCTAAGAGAGAGCAGACAGAAGTGTGCTGTGTGACGCGGGAGGCATGGAACAGTGAATTTATAGGGGAGGAGCTCTGTGGCTCTAGCCAGTAGAGACAGACTCAGAACAGAGTGCAGCAATACATGAGGAAATGTGGCTGACGAACACAGATAATGACACGTTATAATCGGACGATATCTGTATTTGAAAAAAAAAAACATTATCCGTAACAAGTTATTCGGCTCATCCCTAACAGTGACGGTAAGTTATTCCACAGTAAGCCTATAGCAAAGTGTTCAAGTAGCTGGTTTAAAGGATGGGTTTTCCGTGGGGAATATGAATATATATTAAATCTCACGCCCCTAAGGTTTTCAAATCCGTTGAAATTTTTGAAATTGGTGGTTTACTCACAGAGATATCAACCGAAATCCACTCTGTGTGTGTGTGTGTGTGGGGGGGGGGGGGGGTGGTGGGGGGGGAGGTGCGGGTGCGGGGACTCGAAATACTACATTTCCCACAATGCACTGGGCTCGCGTGGCCTTCGTTTTCATGCCCACCCCTCAGGCATTTGGCTGATATCAAACTCCAGTAGGTGGCGGTAATGCACATATATGTTTGCCAACCGCCATAAAACTCAAAGAAGAAGAAGAAGAAGGCTTCGACAATAAAAGATACAAAGAAGAAGAAATAAATCGAAAATAAAATTGCCTCCAAATTGCACCAAATGTAAACGGTAGTATATATGTCGGGAGATGTCTTCATAAAAAAAAATTCATGCATTTTAAGGCATTTTCGTAGGAGTTACGCGCATCTGATGTTGTAACTATTTTCTGTAAAAATGTGTAAAAACGGGTACATTGCTCAGCGTTGATTTCGTTACTTCAACCCACCTACTACTAGATGTAAAAGTTGACGATCTTTCCAATGCCGCCAGTCCCGTGTCTATTAGTGCTTCCGTTCCCGAGATATGGTCTCTTTGCAAGGAACTATGGGAAGCTAATATTAGCTACAGCAGGCTAGGCGGTTGAAAAAGATGGCTGCCTTTTTGTTTTGTCAAGGCCTCTGAAAGGGCGTGGAGGACCTCTAGAGGCGGGACCATGGCCAACAACAGTTGTAGTTCATAGGTGCACGACTTCCGCAAGGCGGGGGGTGTCGCTCTGACGCGTTTTGCGTCAGAGCGACATGGAAATAATGTGATAGATGCTTGATAGGCATGGCAGTGAATATCCAATTTCAAAAATTTCAACGGATTCGAAAACCTTAGGGGCGTGAGATTTAATATATATTCATATTCCCCACGGAAAACCCATCCTTTAAGTGTTCATCAGAGTAATGGCCTGTGGCTAGAAACGTTTTTTGCATCTGGTGGTTTTGGCGTACAGTGCTCTGTAGCGCCTGCCGGAGGGCAGGAGTTCAAACAGATCATGGCCAGGGTGAGATGGGTCAGTGACCATCTTCCCTATGCTCTCCCTGCCCTTGAAGCTGTATATCACGTCTCAAAATCCTCTGAAGACTATAATAAGATAGTGAAGCTAAAGTATGAATACAACTGCATGCTAGGTGGACAAATAAACACTCTACTCTTAAAGCTGAGACAAAAGCTATTTGAATTGGGAGAGAAGCCCCAGGGGCTCCTGTCGCGGCAGCTCAAGAGCGTCCAAGCCTCCAGGTCAATCCCCTCTATTAAATCAAAGATGGGCCCCTTGCTGACTAACCCAAAAGAGATAAATAATTGTTTTAGATAATTTTACAGTGAACTCTACTCATCTAAGTATGATGCTGCTCACTCTGATCTAAATGACTTTTTTGATCCTCTTGAAACACCCAAACTTGGCGATGCTGCCAGGGAGGACTTAGCTTCTGATTTCACACTGGAAGAAATCACTTCTGCCATTAAATCATTCCCCTCAGGCAAAGCGGCTGGGCCTGATGGATTTGGCACAGAATTCTACAAGAAATTCTGCGACATTCTCGCCCCACTCCTCCTCAGAATGACATCCTGCTCTAAGAAGGACAATGCCTTGCCTAAGACACTGTATGAAGCTAACATTTCCCTTATTCTAAACTAGAACGACCGCAACGCGGACTTATGCCTCCGCCATTAGTTCATTCTTGAGTCCAAATCGCCATTTGAGGCAAATTGGAAGAAATTCCGTCAAGGCGCTCCTGTGATGTTGCGTTACAGAGCTTGGAAATTGGGTGTGTGAGGTCACAGTGACCTTGAACTTTGACCACCAAAATGTAATCAGTTCAAGTGGCGTTTGAGGCAAATTCGAAGAAATTCCATCAAGACATTCCTGAGATATCGCGTTAACAAGCTTGAAAATGGCATTCGAGAGGTCACAGTGACGTTGACCTTTGATAAACAAAATGGAATCAGTTCATCCTTGCGTCCAAGTCGATGTTTGAGCCAAATCAGAAGAAATTCTATCAAGCCGTTCTTGAGATATTGCGTTAACCAACTTGGGAATGGCGTTTGTGAGGTAATAGTGACCTTGAAGTTTGACCAACAAAATGTAATCAGTTTGAGGCCAAGTTAATGTTTGAGGCAAATTTGATGAAATTCCATCAAGGCATTCATGAGATATGGCGTTAACAAGCTTGAAAATGGCATTGGAGAGGTCCCAGTGACCTTGACCTTTGATCACCAAAATGTAATCCATTCATCCTTGCGCCCAAGTCGACGTTTGAGCCATTTTGGCAGAAATTCCATCAAGCCGTTCTTGATATATCGCTTTAACGAACTTGGGAATGGCATTCGTGAGGTCACAGTGACCTTGACGTTTGACCACGAAAATGTAATCAGTTCATCCTTGAGTCCAAGTCGATGTTTGAGGCAAATTTGATGAAACTCCGTCAAGGCATTTCTGAGATGTTGCGCTAAGAAGCTTGAAAATGGTGTTCGAGAGGTCACAGTGACCTTGGCCTTTGACCTTTGACCACCAAAATCTAATCAGATCATCCTTGAGTCTAAGTCAATGTTTGAGGCAAATTTGATGAAATTCCATCAAGGCATTCCTGAGATATCGCATTAACAAGCTTGAAAATGGCATTCGAGAGGTCACAGTGACCTTGACCTTTGACCTTTGACCACCAAAATCTAATCAGATCATCCTTGAGTCTAAGTGGATGTTTAAGGCAAATTTGATGAAATTCCGTCAAGGCGTTCCTCAGATATGGCGTTAACGAACCTCGTACAGACGGACGGCCGTACGGACGGATAACCCGGATCCATAATGACTCCGGCCTGGCTATCGCCGGCGGAGGCATAAAAAGGGTAAGGAGGAAGTAGACCCGGCCAGCTACAGACCCATAGTGCCCATTTTCTGATATTATTATGGGATAGAAGTCTGTCTCTGATACAACTCTGCTCAGTTAATAGTAGACACCAACTGATCCAATTTAAGGTCACTCACCGTCTTTACTACTGTAACCATAAGTTGCACAGGATCTATCTGTCTGTCTCACCACTATGTATGCTGTGTCGGAGAGCACTCTGTCTTACGCCTTCTGGTCCTGCCCTTCACTGACCGGATTTTGGGCCAGGGTATTTGACTGGTACTCTAAGGCCTACAAAATAACCCTTCAACCAGAGGCAGAACTCGCCATCTTCGGCTGCTCAGAGTCCTCCTTGGACTTCCCTACGGCTGTGGAACAGTCTCTGACACAGGGGACAATCGTTGCCAAGAAACTCATCCTACAGGAGTGGAAGTCCCCCTCTCCACCCTCCTTTCAGCTGTGGCTGACGGACATGCTCTCTGTCATACAGATGGAGAGACTCAGATTCCTAAGGACCAACTCACTTGTATTTGTAGCTGTTTGGGACCCTTTTCTGGCCTACCTCGGCGAGGTCAGGGGAGATAAGTGATTCGCCCGGCTGGTCTCCCACAGACCCCCCCCCCCCTTGCACAGATCCCACACGTTATGCATAAATATATATACACACATATAGTATATACATATATTTTTCTTTCCGTAAAAAAATAAAATAAATCACCACGTAATATCGGAGTGTGTTTGTATCTTTTGATTAGTTTGTTCCTTGTTTGTGTTTTTTGTTTTCTATCTGAGTTTGTTTGTTTTTGTGTGTTGGTGTTAAGGAAGGGAGAAAGGAGACCTGTTAGGGCTGCTCGATTATGGCAAAAATCATAATCACGATTATTTTGATTGATATTGAGATCATGATTATTTAACACGATTACTCATTGACATTGAGAACATCATGCATTTATTGAACATTGACACTGGCTTTTCTTTTTAACATTGGATGTCTTTGGATTTTAGATATAATTGAAAATAAATAAATAAATAAATAAGTGAAAATAAATAATAAAAGTGCAAAGATTTAGAAATAAAATAAAAACTAAAATAAATATACAGTATATGTAGGCCTACTATGTTGCAGTGAACTGTCACAACCAACTGCAACTATTAATCTACATTCAATATGTTGGTAAACATCTGAACTAGTAGTAGGCTATTGTTAATGTTTATCTGTGAGATCGTTAGCTGTTGAATGCATATGCATGCATCATATCAATGCGGTCGCATTGTAAAGAGTGTCCTGAATCGATGACTGTGTTGTGGCAGGAGTAACTAGATGGGACTTTGTCTTTTTGTTCATTTACCGTTATTTCTTGGTCATAGACCACTTTGTGAGTGGATTTCAAGTGATTAAACAGAGGGAGAGGTCGTGTTGCGGGGTGCTGCCACGACCGCGCATATCTTGACAGGTGGGTCAAAACTCGCATCGCAATTCCGTGCTGCATATTCGCATCGCTCATCAGTTACACATCAAGAGCGATGCGAATATACAGCACGGAATTGCGATGCGAGTTTTGACCCACCTGTCAATCACAGGCACAGACTTGGAACAAACAGTGCAAGATATGCGCAGTGTAAGGACCTTTAAACTCGGCGAAACCATAGTGTTTCCACCCCACATACGTTGTTTCACCTCTCTTCTCGACCAGCGGCTCTCTTTCTGTGAAATAAGCGGGGAGGAGAAACGTGCCTGTGGCTCTTCACACGACAGTCACAACTCGAGCTGGTGTGCTTTGGGCTTTGGGGGAGGGGCCGAGCAAAGGAAGGGGTGCGCTTGATTTACAACACAAGACAGAACGAGAGAGACAAGAGCCGCAAAATCGTGTGATGTCGATTATCTTGTTTTCATAATCGTGGACAGCCCAAATCGTAATCTAGATTAAAATTCGATTAATCGAGCAGCCCTAAGACCTGTACATTTAAAATTGCATGTTATCATCAATGTTCTTGTAGAAAAATGAAAATAATTGCTTTACTGTTTACCAATGTTCAATTGTACCTTGATTTACAATAAAAAATATTCTTAAAAAAAGTGATAATCTTCCCTTTCCTTTCCTTGACTCTGGAGGAGTATAAGTCTTGGATGGAGGGCAGGTTGGCACCGATGATTTTCTCTCTGGTCCTGACTCTCCATTGGTCAAGTGAAGTGGCGCCGGGAGAGGGCGACCCGCTGAGAGCTCCGTAACTTCCTAGACAAATAGGCTTTTTTATTTAGTGTAAACGCGTTTTAATTTAATTTCGTTGCCTCGATTCGCTTTGTAAATACCTAGTGTATATAACAGTGTTTTTAAATAGTGTACATAGTAGCGTCTTCGCACTTTTCTTTGCAAGAAACTACACAGACGGCTGTTCGCTGCAGCCGTCCGCTCCCCACAATGGAGGAGAACAAAGACGCCAAAGACGCCGACACCAGCGTCGGGCAAAAATACAACAGGAACGCGCTGATCCAATTCAGGAACACACAGATTTATCCCAACAGTATCTGGCGAGCTCCCGACCTCACGGAATTTCCTGAACTTATAAAATACCAACGGAAAAGAGGTAGGAGAGGTGGGATACTCGCCCGCCTAAGAAGGCGCGCCAACAAGCCCCCGTTACCCAGCGTCATACTGGCAAATGTCCAATCTTTGGAGAATAAGCTATGTGAATTAAGAGCGCGAGCACAATTCCAAAAAGACATAGCGCGATGCAACGTTTTATGTCTGACTGAAACCTGGCTCACCCCTGATACAACAGATCATTCTATCACTCTACCAGGATTCAATGTATTCAGAGCAGACAGAGATGAACGATCCGGGAAAATGAAAGGCGGAGGCGTCTGTCTAATGATTAATGAAAACTGGTGTGTAAACACCACAGACATTGAGAAACACTGCTCAGCAGATCTTGAATATGTAATGGTACAATGCGTGCCGTTCTGGAGTCCGAGGGAATTCACGTCAGTCACCATCATGGGTGTATACGTTCCTCCACAAGCGAACGTGACTGTCGCACTGAAAGAGCTGCAACGCGCCATCAGCGCATAGGAGACAAAACAACCCGAAATGGCCCTGGTGGTGACTGGGGATTTTAACAGGGCAAACCTGAGAGGTAGAATGCACACGTTGTACCAGCACATTCACTTCCCCACGCGAGGCAGTAACACACTGGACAAATGTTACTCAAATATCCGACATGGCTACAAAGCCGTCCCTCGCCCCCCTTCAGCAAATCGGACCACGCCTCCATTCTACTAGTACCCAGGTACCAACAAAAACTAAAAAAACAACCCCCAGCATTCCGAACCGCCCACTGCTGGTCAGACCAATCAGACGACATCCTGAGGGACTGCTTTGACCAAGTGGTGTGGGAGGAGTTCAAAGCTGCAGGAGACCTGGGCGAGTATGCAGATACGGTGTCATGCTTCATAAAGAAGTGTACCGACGACATAGACCCCACAAAAAGAGTCAAAATAATGCCAAACCAAAAGCCCTGGGTCAACAGCGACGTCAGGGCTGCCCTCCACGCCAGGACCACCGCCTTCAGCTCTGGCACAACAGACCAATACAAGCAGGCACAATATGCCCTCCGGACCGCTATAAAAATAGCACGGAGAGATTATGGAAGGCAGCTGGAGTCAAAATTGGACACTAACAACCCCAGACACCTGTGGAGTGGACTCCATGCTGCCACAGACTTCAAAGAGGTGAAACGACAGAACCCCAGCACGTCACCCACCCTACCGGACGAACTCAACGCGTTCGACCCCTCTGCCAGAGCGCCTTCCCTCCTCCCCCCCCCCCTCTCCCACCCCTCTCCCCCTCTCCTCCCCCCCATCACCCCCCCTCCCTCCTCCCCCCACCACCCCTCCTCCTCCCCTCCCCACCCCCCCTCCTCTCCTCCCCCCCCACCTCTCCCCCCCCATCACCCCTCTCCTCCTCTCCTCCCTCCCCTGCCACCTCTCCCCCCCATCACCCCTCCCCCTCTCCGCCCCCCCACCACCCCTCCCCCTCTCCCCCCCCGACCACCTCCCCTCCCCCCTTCCTCCCCCCCACCCCTCAGCACCCCCACCCCCCCCCATTCCCACCCAACCACCAACCCCCTCCACCCCCCACAGACCGCCCCCTCACCATCACTGAGGATGAAGTGTGCCGGTCGTTCCTGCGTATCAACCCACGCAAGGCGGCCGGCCCGGACGGCATCCCCGGGCGGGTGCTCAAGGCCTGCGCCCACCAGCTGGCAGACGTATTCACAGACATTTTCAACCAGTCTCTCTCCCTCAGACGAGTTCCCCCCTGCTTCAAAGCAGCGACAATCATCCCCATTCCCAAGCAGCAAAAAGTGACCAGCCTCAATGACTGGCACCCAATAGCCCTCACGCCAATAGCCAGCAAGTGCTTTGAGAAGCTGGTAATATCAAAGATCCGCCCCACACTCCCCCCAGACCACGACCCGCTACAATTTGCATACCGCCCCAACAGGAGCACAGCGGATGCAGTAGCACACGTGCTCCACACCGCCCTGTCCCACCTGGAGGGGAAGGACACCTATGTAAGAATGCTGTTCGTGGACTACAGCTCAGCATTCAACACCATAGTACCCTCCAGGCTGGTACACAAACTCAAGGATCTGGGACTAAACACAGCAATGTGCGACTGGATCCTGGATTTCCTGACAGACCGCCGCCAGGTGGTGAGGGTGGGCAACCTCACCTCCTCACCACTGACCATCAGCATAGGAGCGCCCCAGGGGTGCGTCTCCAGCCCCTTCTGGTACGACCTCTACACCCACGACTGCGTGGCGACTCAAACTTCGAACACCATCGTGAAGTTTGCAGATGACACAGCGGTCGTGGGGCTGATCTCGGGGGGCGACGAGACGGCCTACAGAGAGGAGGTGGGGGCCCTGGAACAATGGTGCCAGGACAACCACCTCTCTCTGAACGTCTCCAAGACCAAGGAGATCATTGTAGACTACAGGAGGGGGGGGGCACCCCCCCCCCAATCACCATCAATGGCACAGTGGTGGAAAGGGTGGACAGCTTCAAGTACCTGGGAGTCAACATCCACCAGGACCTGACTTGGGCCGGCCACACCGCCACTGTTGTCAAAAAGGCCCAACAGCGAATACACAGACTCAGGCGCCTGAAGAAATTTGGGCTAAGGCCAGAAATCCTCACGGACTTCTACAGAGGCACCATTGAAAGCCTGCTGACTGGCTGCTTCACCACCTGGTACGGGAACTGTACCACCATGGACCGCAGGGCGCTACGGAGAGTGAGACGCGCGGCCCAGCACGTAACAGGATGTGAGTTGCCAGATCTGCATGAACTGTATAAACAGCGGTGCCTCAGGAGGTCCCTGAAGATCATCAAAGACACAAACCATCCCCACAACAGCCTGTTCTCCCTGCTACCCTCAGGGAGGAGATACAGGGTTCCAAAAGCACGCACAAATCGCTTGAGGAACAGTTTCTTCCCGCAGGCCACGAGACTCCTTAACATACACAAATAGTGTAGTAGTCGTACCGTACCGTACTGCAGCTGCTACCATTATGTATGCCTAATGTTTAATTGTATGTTTAACAAGGTACATGCTATTTGCACCTGTATGTCAAATACGTCGAATTTAAAATGTCTGAACACGTCTTAACGTATGCACAATGCCTAATGTTTAATTGTATGTTTAATAAGGTACATGCTATTTGCACTGTATGTCAAATACGTCGAATTTAAAATGTCTGAACACGTCTAACGTATGCACATGACATGTGCACCTATGTGCAATGAATAAGCCACTGACTTGTCTTATCGCTATTCTGCCTTATTGCCTATTGCTGCTTAGTATTGCTTATTGATGCCTATTTCTTATTGCCTATTGCTCATTGCTTGTTGCCTATTTGTACTATGTCGTAAACGGAGTCCACAGCACAATAATTTCACACGTGATACTTGTACCATGGAGTGACAATAAAAATCTTGAATCTTGAATCTTGAATCTTGAATCATTGTAGTCTGCGCCTGTTCTGTTTGGTCGCAGACCCATACCAGAGACAGATGGAGTTGCAGAGGACAGACTGGATGCTCAAGGTTGTTCTGTATGCAGACTCGTAGCCATCTCGGATGAGGCCGATGACCTGATGTTGCCAAATGGGGTGGTATTGAGAACGCAATACCGCCCCCGTCTGGCAGTGTCAGGTAAGATGCCCGTTGTGTCGTCTGCAATCTTCAGGAGTTTGAATACATTATCAATCACTTTGTATGGTTGAGGACTTGAGGGCACTCTTTCCAAACAGTGGAAATACCATGTTGGAAAAATCTCTTCTACTCCCCACTGCGCGTTGCATACGCAGCTCGGCCGCTATGTGGCCTCACCTGCTCTTCAGCCAGGAAGGATGACATCACTGATGACATCATCACTGATGTCATCACATCATTAGGTAATTAGGGCAAGGGTTAATTATAAAATCCGGCTCCGTCAGGTCACCCTGGGTGCTTTTTATACCCCCTGAAATGTTCAGCCCGATCGCACATAAACGGCACGTGGCTGGCCAGAATTCTGCTCACACGCAGACACTTCTCATTCTTATTATAGGATAGGATAGTGAAGTAAATAGTTGTTCTGTTTCTCCTGTTGGTTGTCTGTGCAGGTAGAGGGAGGCACACCAGGAGAGCTCTCTCTCCCGCGGTCTCCTGAAGATGTCAGATCAAATGAACTCTCTGGAGAGACAGGTCCCAGGTCACCAGGACCAGATGAGCAGAAGGTATTGCGACCATCACACACACCTTGTATCCTGAAAATATATTGTGTTTGTAGACTTTGGATTTAGATTGTGTAGTTACACTGTTGTGTAACTACTGCAAGTTTTGTATGTAGAGATTTTTGTATTAAGTGCAAATAGTATTTTTATTGTTTAAAGGTCCCATTCCATGCAAAAGCTGTTTTTACTTGTAAATGCATATATACTGCTGTCATCCCTCCCTGTAATGAGTGGTCACAACCTCAGAACTGCCAGAGTTGGATTTGTCCCTATCCAGCTTCCCCCTGCAGTCTCCTTCAAGCCACGCCCCTTACACTCTGTTCCCCCAGACGGGTTAATGTGACGTCACTCGGGTCCTTAAGCATACTGCGCGCGGTCTCTCTCACACAAGCTACCTGCACCATTTTGTCTATAGCCACAAAATTAACACTTCTAGCTGGAGCGACGCCAACTGTACGTGATCCAGCAACTGCGGAGGTGCATTCGGTAAGTCTAGGCATTTTGAGGTGTCCTCTTTAGCGTAGCAACTGTTAAGTTAGCGATAGCTCATTGCTAATGTTAGTTGTGGACACAACCTAGCATGCTGGTCCACGGACGCTAATCTGATTGGCCGCTGGGAGCCTGGGGCGGGCTCTCCCTCAGCGGCCAATGGGAACTGTTAGTTCTGAATATATTATAGAAACAGACCATTCTTGGGAGGCGACGAGATGAGGAAGTGACAACTCCGTCAGAACGAACAGGGTTGCTATATTTTCGACAAATTAATCCAGAATCATGTTTTATGGACCAGAGACACACGTTTTTAAGAGGTTAAAGCTGCACGAATTGGGACCTTTAATTGTTCTTGGATTTTACTTTTTTTTTTTTATTGTTTAATTGTTTTTGGATTTGACTATTTACTGTGATTTTACCAGGGAGCAAAGGTGGCGACGGATAAACAGAGGCTCTTGGAAGTGTTGGATGATTTAGAAGACGAACAGTTCAAGAGGTTCAAGTGGTTCCTGCAGCAGCCTGGCAGGCTGGGTTTCCCGGCCATCAAAAAGCGCCTGTTGGAGAAAGCAGACAGAGTGGACACAGTGGATCAGCTGGTCCAGACCTACACCGGAGAGACTCTGGAGGTGACCAAGAAGATTCTGTTGAAGATGAAGCGGAAAGATCTAGTGGAGCGTTGGTTAAACAGCAGCTCAGAACCCAAAGGTATTGTGATAAATGATGATGTAATATGCTGCAGAGCAGCAGCATGGCTCTGTGACGGCTTTTTAATGGTTTTTAATACAGTGGGGTTCTATGGCTGCACTGAGCACGGCTACATGGACCAGACTTGTAGCAAAACAAATTATTTTTTTGTTATTTTCATAGGATTCGGTTGGATTTTCTTTTTACTTTTTTTAGTTTAACTAACTAATTCGAGCAGAAATCTTTGAAACTGATGCAGTATTGAATGAGATCCAGCTGCGCAACGGGCTGGAACAGAGGCAGACAGGGCATCAGGGCACCGTGCATCTAAAGAGCTTATTTTTGCCACACACAGGCCGGCTCATATATTTATTATATGATACAGAGACACAGGCTCATATCATTATTGTTATTATGATACAGAGACAAGGCTCATAATGTTATTATGATACAGAGATACAGGCCCCTATTCTCCCACAGGCCTTCGGCGCTAAAACGGGCCTTCGGCGCTAAAAAACGTGCCTTGCGCCTGCCTCGGGAAGATATCAACATGGCTTTGGGCTGGTAAATGCGCTTTAGGCCGAATGGGCGTGGCGCACTCCCTTTGCGCTTTTGAAAACCAGGCCTATTCAGTGCGCTGGTTGCGTGGAGCGCTCCCCTCTGGCTCCCCTCTGTCACCCTTCTCTGTGTCACTCTCTCCCTCTCTCCTCAGTCTGACAGGCACAATACGACTCTCTCTCTCTGACTCCCTCGCTCAGACAGACACAACACACTTCTCATAGGAAAAATAAGTTGTAAGTTCACTGCCTGGCGTCCCAGCATGCATTGTGGTACTCCATTTCGCTACTAAATAGCAACCAAATGAGCCGAAAACCTATATTAACACATTGACTGCCAGCCTTTTTTCAATGCTGTAGGTAAGTTCTGCCAGGGTTTTTTTTGAGGATTCTAGGCTCATTTTACAAGAGCTGAGGATTCTTTTCTGTTAGGACTTCGTGAACACCAATCATCTAAAAATAACTAATAGAATGTGTGCTTTCTCTGTCTAAAAGAGTTAGTTTGTAGAGTTAGTAGTTATGTAAGCATTAGCAGTTGAATACAGCATGGTTTCAGCGTCTGAAAATTTATTCAGAGATAAACGGCTTTTTGTGAAATTCGATAGAACAGTCAAGTCAAGTCAAGTTTATTTATATAGCCCTACTTCACAAGCATGTCTCAGAGGGCTTCACAGAAAATATGTCTAGCTAATTCTAGCTGACACAACAGTAACAAGAATATACAGAATAAAGATAACATTTGAACAATTGATAATATAGAAAATATAGGAATGAGGGGAGAGCAGAGGAGAGCGCAGGAGAAGGGAGAATAGCAGGGGGAATGTGAGAGAGTGATGGGGTGGGGAGGGTATAGGAGGAGAGAGCAGGAGAGGGGAAGGGAGGGGAGGTGTGGGGGAGAAGAGAGCAGGGGGAGGGAGGAGGTGGGGAGAGAATGAGCAATATAGACGGAGGAGAGGGGGGAGGTGGGGAGAAGATAGGAATGTGGAGGAGGAGAGAAGGAGAGATGGGGATGCAGGGGGGGGAGAGCCAGGGTAGAGAAGCAAGGGGAGCGTCCCACATCCTCCCCCCCCCCCCCCCCCCCCCCCCCCAGAGAGGACAGAGAGGAGGAGAGAACAGAGAAGGAGAGGTGGGAGGGTGCAGGGGAAGGAGTGCAGGGGGAGAGGAGGAGAGAACAGAGAAGGAGAGGTGGGAGGGTGCAGGGGGAACGCGGGAGGAGGAGGCGGGGGAGGGAACAGACCTCTCCGCCCCCTCCTCCCCCCCCCCCCCCGAGAGGACAGAGAGGAGGAGAGAGCAGAGAAGGAGAGGTGGGGGGGTGTAGGGGAAGGAGTGCAGGGGGAATGTGAGAGAGGGGGGAGGACAGAACAGAGAGGGAGAGGTGGGAGGGTGCAGGGGAGGGAGAGCAGGGGGAACGTGGGAAGGGGCGGCGGGGGAGGGAAGAGCATGGAAAGAGAGGGGGCGGGGGGGGAGTGGGAAATGTGGGAGAGTGGGGAACAGGAGGGGGAAGAAGGGAAAGGAGCGGGGGAAAGAGAAAGAGAGGGGGGGGGGAGATCAGACAACTGACTACTCTAAGCATTAACCAGAGCTAGCTGGGACATAGTATCTAGCTAGTCTACAGCCTAATCTGGCCTATCCTACTCTGCTCTAGTCTGATCTTTGCCTGAACACTAACAGGTCAGCCTTAGGCTGTAGCTAATCTATCGCCTACCTAAACTGTTCTAAACCAACCGGCAGCCCTCGACCAGTGATGAAGAGCACCGATGCCCCCCGCCCCGGCCCCCCGCCCACATAAGGCGTGGGAGAGAAGGCCGGGCCGGGACACAGCGGCGTCCCCACACCCCCAGTGAACGCAAGAAAACCTTTCCACCAAATGGATTGCCCCAGTGACTTGGCTTGGCTGAGGAGGAACCTTGTGAGGTCGTTGTGCTACAGGGGCCCAGCAATGGTCGCCTGAGTAAGCCCACCCCCCACGCGACCTGCTCCCAGACCCGCCCCCAGCTAGTGACTGGGAACCGAGAGAGCAGGCCACGCAGGCCACGCGGGCCCACCCAGGCAGTGGACCCAGCAGCGGACCCCCATCCGGGGACTCCCCTCCGAGACAGGCCGAGAGATGCCGGGCTAAACCATGAACAGAGTTTTCCGGCAGTGAAACTCTGTAAATGGTTTATTATGGAAATAAAATTTACAAGAGAACAGAAAATTGAAAATGTAAAAAAGAGTCCAACAGAGGGATATAAAAATGTAGTTTTAAAATTATCCTAAAATCAGGGAAGGGAGTTGAAAATGTAAAAAGTAGAGTCCAAACGAAATAGAAAATGTAGTCTTTAAGTGTTCGTAGGTTTAGAGAATACTAGCTAAGAGGAGGGGAGGGGAGGATAAGAGTCGGAGGTGGTGATTAAGGGGAGGGGAGGATAGGAGTTGGAGGTGATGAGGCTGGGGGTCGGTGGTGGTGAAGAGCCCGGGGTGTCAGACAGTAGATGGAGTAGCGGGTAGATGGCCTAGGGTGACGACAGGTGGCTAGGGCGATGACGGCCGGACCTAGGGCTGCAGCGGCGGGGGTGTACGTCAGGCCAATGAAGGACACCTGAGGGGGAGAGAGAGAAGAGAGCGGGGGAATCTGCGCAGAGGTGGAACTAACTCTATAGACAACAATAGAATTAGGTCAAAACAAAATTTATTAGGATTTTATTTTATTTTTTATTTTTTAGGATGACTAATACTATACTGCTAATTCAGGTCTAAGTACCACCTAACACCACTGTCAATGATTCGGCCCTGTTTAGCGGACCTTAATCATGACCTACAACAAACAAAACTAAATTAGGTCAAGTCTAAGTTTATACTGATACTGCTGGCTTGTGATTGCCCGCTCAGCAGTTCAGGACTAGTTTTTTCACCAGCTATTAGATTTTGTATCTAAGCTACTGGGTCAAATGATGCCATATTATTAAATTAGGTCAAGTATAAGTTTATAATGATATTGCTGGCTTGAGACAGCCCGCTCAGCAATTCAGGATTGTATGTACTCAAGAGCTAATAAATATTTCTAGAGAATGACATCATCAAACACAACTATCAAGCACAACCAAATGATTGGGAGAATAAATGGGTTTTGAGTCTAGTTTTGAAGATTTCAATGGAGCCAGCTTCCCTAACTGACAGAGGAAGCTGGTTCCAGAGATGTGGAGCACGGTAAGAAAATGCTCTGCTACCTGCTGATTTTTTCTTAATTTTAGGGACGGTAAGATAATTACCGTCCTGTGAGCGGAGAGTACGCGTGGGAACATAGGGAATGATTAGCTCAGATAAGTACGGAGGTGCGAGCCCATGCAGGGATTTATAGGTTAACAGAAGCACCTTAAAGTCTGATCTGGCCTGAATTGGGAGCCAGTGGAGGGAGATTAAGACCGGAGTTATATGATCAAACTTCTTAGTTCTAGTTAGAATTCTAGCAGCGGCGTTTTGCACGAGTTGTAATTTATTTGTGCTACAAAGTGGAAGGCCAGAGAATAAGACGTTACAGTAGTCGAGTCTAGATGAAACAAAGGCGTGTATTAAGGTTTCGGCATCCGTTGCATTTAGCAAGGGACGGATCTTTGAAATATTGCGGAGATGAAAGAAAGCTATTTTAGTGATATCCTTAATGTGAGCATCGAATGACAGAGTAGGATCAAAGGTAACATCTAGGTTTTTCACCTTTGAGTTTGGAGTAATTACGCAGTTCTCAGTCACTTTAACCATTCATTTTTGGCATCAGTAAGACCTAAACAATAGTTTTGAACAGTAATTTCCTCCATAACAGCAGGAAACTCCCCTCTGCTCAACTCCTCCCTCCGTGGGCGTTCTTCTTGGCTGCAGCGCCGTGTCACATACACTTTCCTACCTGTGCAAATGCACTTTCTCATACTCTCGACCTCTCAAATAAATTTCTGAATAGAAATTAAATTACTCTAAATTAGAGCGAAAAAGAAACAAAAAAGAATGGGTTGAAAATCCCATTCTAAAAGCCTTTTATGGCTGTTTCCAATTTGGTGCTATTTTGCAAGGCAAAATTGCCTGCTGCACCACAAGCTTGTCGCCAGTCTCACTGCCCCGCTGCCGCTGTGCGTGTCTGCGTGGCCGCTCCCCGAGGAAGCCCGGCTGGACTCGCCCGCCTCCCGGAGCCCTGGCCGAGAGCTCCGATGAAGCCCCTGCGACTCTGGTCATATTTACGCTGCGTGCCTCAAAGTGTGCTCCATCCGCAATCCACCATGCAAGTTTGACATCCCGCACCGCCAGCAATCAGCGCGAAAACGAAAGTGTTTTCGCCCCATCCATTTTGATGATAATGGCTTCCATGCTGCTGTCTTGGCTTGCTTGGCTCTCAATAGTCTGAGCACCGTCTCCACTCAGTGGGTCGGCGGAATGGATTGCACACGCCCGGCGGCTCTAACACTATAATAGGAGATGCAAAAGGGCCAGATCAACGATCCACCGTCAAAAAAAAAAAATCGATTTTTTTGACGACTCAACTCGTCGTTGGCAGTGAACAGCTGGATTGTGTTTGACGACTCAACTCGTTGTTGGCAGTCAACGTGTTAAGGGAGGATCTAAATAATGTCTAATGGTAACACAACCTGCAATTGTAGAACATTTCAATATTGGACCAAATAAAACATCGAAATGAAAACACCACCCTATGTGAAACATATATGTCCTCCTGGGCCTATATATATCTCTTGTCGATTTAACGTGATTTAGATAAGTGACTGCGGAACGCGCTTCTACTGTCATCTGCTATACTGTGATGTCCGCTCCAATAACTTGGCCCTACTTCACATTTAGTTTTACAATAAAAACACATTTATGCAATGACTTTACATAATGTAGGGTATATTTATGTGCATCATCCTTCCTGCAGCAGGCGAGAGAAAATGATATCTTTCTGGACAAACTTTCACCAATCTAATAGGCTATATTTTTCTAGCCGATGCATTTAGAACATTCTTTTCACTTTGATCTTGCTATAGTGTAGGGTATTTATATGCTTGCAGTATTTAAACTGCAGTTAGATTGGTTTGAGAAGCATAATAATATGGAATAATAGCCTATATATGGAGACAGACAGACTGGATGAAGGGGGGGGGGCAGAGCGCTTGGCTTTGTCTGGTTTTACCGGATTTGTCCAGGAATTGGAGCTTAAAAGGCAAGCGTGTGACTCTTAACTGCAATTCTCCAATGAGCGGACTATCCATAATTTTACGCTTAAAAGGCGTGGTTATAATGGTTGAGGCTGCGTGTATCGCCGATACCAAGATAGCGAGTGCGCTGGTCCACACCCACTAACTGCGCTAGGCGGCCTAGCGCTAGGCCTTAAACGCAGTTTCTACGCCGATTGCAACGATAGGGCCCACAGGCTCATATCATTATTATATGATACAGAGACAAGGCTCATATTGTTATTATGATACAGAGACACAGGCTCATGTCATTATTATATGATACAGAGAGACGGGGCCCTATCTTCCCAAAAGCGGTAAAAGCGGTTTAGCATTTGCACTCGTTTAACGCCATGTGCAATGCAAATTGGGGGCGTGCACAAGCGCATGCCTGTTATAATTGTACTGGGCATAGGTGTGCCACATGCCAAAGCAGGCGTTTCAGCGCTAAAATGTGGGGATAGATGGCATTATCCTATCGTCAGCAGCGTGCAATTACTTTGCGCTAAGAGCTTTGAAAACCATCTCTTAGGCGCAAAAACACTGGCTGCGCTTGATCGTGCACCATAATCTCCGCGGTGCGCAGTGCAGAAACGTCATTACGCACGGACGTTCCACACCAGGACATCAAATTCTGCTGCTAAAAATGGGTAACCAGCAGATTATTTAGCGAGGCAATCAACTATAATTCACTGAGAAACTGTTATCACATCGCAAGGAGGGGTTATGGTAAATGAATTGAGAAAACTTGTACATTGTAGCCTACTTGCAATAGGCTATTCACCTTCACCTGCTATAACCCGGAGCGTCGTTGGTATCACAGCCGATCTGGCACAAGCCTTGGCACGAGTCGAGTTTTACACTGTAAATCCTCCAATCTTTTCTTTTGTCTCCGCCGTTTACCCCCTGCAAACACGTTTCTATTGTCCCACCCCAGTCAACAAAATAACCCGAATTGCATCAAAACTCAGGTGTTTTTAACAGGTAGGTGATGTGATGGTGTCGTTATGGGATAAGAAGGATAATATATACAGTCAATTTGGCACGCCTCTAAGCTGCGGTGGTGCCCGTTGTTGTGATAAATTATGCTCCCCTGCGAGTATGGCTGTTTTAATTTAAAAACAGGGAGGTCACGTCTACCCAAACAATTAGATCATTTTTAAACAGTTATGTTTCTGTATAAATCATTACAATTATGCTCCCGTGAGGTGGGGATGCTTTTTTTTGCTGCTGGGCGGTGGTGCAAAACTCGGCATACCACCTGGACAAATGTGCAAGGCCGACTGTTATCTTGCCTCCGTTAAGGCACGTGCAAACAGGTGCGCAAGCGCTAATATATCGCCTGGCTCATGTCCTATCTGGACTGTGTCCACAAGTAAGACAATGATAGAATGTAATACTGTTTAGGTGATGGGTTTCATACACTTTCTGTAATAAAACATCTGAAAGCTAAAATCTTATCAAATGGGGTACGCGTGGTCTAATTTTGAGGTATCCATGCTTTTATCACTTCTCATCTGGATTATTGTAATTATTATTACATGTGTGCCTATTATGTTCTTTTTGGGCTCCTTGTGCAGAGAAAATTCCCTGAGGGGCAATAAAGGTTTCATATATATAATAATAATAATAATAATAATAATAATAATAATAATAATAATAATAGGATATATAATATGAATAAATATTTGATAAGGGAGTTCAGAAGCTGCTGAACAAAAATAAAACACACACACACACACACACCATGGCTAGCAGGTCTTGCTAGCACGCTAAAGCTGTTTTCCTTTGTTCTCAACAAGAGATGTGTGATGGGGGTATCATGCTAGCAGTAAATACAGAGGTGGGTAGTTTACCCACAATGTTTCCCCTCATTGATTGTTACAGTTGATCTGAAAATAGGCGAGTAATCTATGGTTTATGTCCCACCAAAGAACTTATTGATAAGAAGCGCTGGAGAGGGACAATCGCACACAAGAGACCCGCCATTTTGGAGACACCCATGACGATGACACCACACAAAAAGAGTCGATATTCGGGCCAAAATGGCGGCAGCGCTGATCTAACACTAGCTTCTTTCTTTGTTACTATTCGACTACTGCTCACGCCAAAACGTGCTAAAATATTTATATTATACAGTCTATGGCTAAAACACACATCTATCCATAACTAGATGTTCGCACAGTCCTAAAACAGAAACAAAACGTAACTTTAGGGCTCATGATTACTCACCAAGGAGGAAGCCAGAAACTGCTTCACACTGTTGCAGCCATCAGTAGGCTAAGTAAGTCCCATAATGTTTCTGTCTGTGTTATGCGCCCGGACCGCACTCGCAGATAACGTTTAAAGAATCTTCCTTAATTCAACAAGATCATAGTACAGTAGTGTTTCACGGGAAAAACTAACGTTACAGCTGGCATTCCTTGTGAATTCTCCACGCTGTGGCAGGAATGTAAACAAAAGCCGATCAGCCAATCGAAACTTCTATGCAAATACAAGACAGAGCCTTTTGTTTGAGCTAGTTTCCTTCAAGAAAACACCTCAACTTTTATTTTACAAGATTAACGAATTCAATGATCCCAAAACGTCTTCATTTTATATGGAATGGATAGTTCAAATACTATATGGTATACTATTGTAAAAAATACAAAACTTGCCCCTAGTGGAAAACTGATAGCCACGAGTTGCGGTCCCTGGCGACAGCAGCCGTCACTCATTATATGAGAGACACAGTCTTATATTGTTATATGATACAGAGACACAGTCTTATATTGTTATATGATACACAGACACAGGCTCATCATCATTATATGATACAGAGACACAGTCTTATATTGTTATTATATGATACAGAGACACAGTCTTATATTGTTATTATATGATACAGAGACACAGGCTCATTTTGTTATTATATGATACAGAGACAGGCTCATATTGTTATTATATGATACAGAGACAGGCTCATATTGTTATTATATGATACAGAGACACAGGCTCATATTGTTATTATATGATACAGAGACACAGGGCCCCGTTGCAAAACCAGTAATTTTGCATTTGCGGTTGTTTTTGCTCGTTTAATTGGGGGCATGCACAAGCGCATTTGTATTCTCCCTTCCACGCTATTACCTCTATGCCTGTTATAATTGTATTGGACATGCATGGGGTCTCCCTGCTCTCCCTCCCCTGCGCCCTTCCCACCTCCTCCCTTTCCCTGCTCTCTCCTCTCCCACATCCCCCTGTTCCCTCCCCACCTCCTCCCTTTCCCTGCTCTCTCCTCCCCCACCCTGGCTCTCCCTCCCCTGCTCCCTCCCCACCTCCTCCCTTTCCCTGCTCTCTCCTCCCTCACATTCCCCTGTTTTCACTGTCCCTTGTGACTATTCATGATGATATCGCCCAGCCGCATATTCTACCTGTTCTGTTCTCTCTCCTCTCCGCCCCTTTGCCTGCTCCCTCCCCACCTCCTCCCTTTCCCTGCTCTCTCCTTCTCTCCCTCCCTCTTCCCTCCCCCTTTCTCCCGTTCTCTCTGTCTCTCTCTATATGAAAGTTCAGTCATGTTGTTATTAATACTACTGTAATTGTTACTGTTGTGTCAGCTAGATTTAGCTAGACATATTCTCTTGAAGTCCTCTGAGTCATGCTTGTGAATTAGGGCTATACAAATAAACTAGACTAAAATAGACTTGACTTGACTTGGATGATGCATTTGAATTCAATAGGCGCGCGTATTTATTTGAGCCAAAGTAACTTCATATGGATACAAACTGAGGAGCAGGCATGAAGAAGCAGAGAAGAGCAACAGGCAGACAGAGGGGGTGAACACGCTGCCGAGACAGGAGGGGCATGCGCGCAAAGTGGCTGCCATCTTCATCAATAATGCACTGTTTCAAAAATGTATTCTCACAGTTAGTTTATACATAAAAATATATATATATATATATATATATATATATATATATATATATATATATATGCTCCAGGTTGAAAAATACCTAAATTCTCCTTTAAGGCAGCGGTTCCGAAGCTTTTTCGGCAATGCACCCCCTCCTACCTCCCGACCAGGTTGACGCCCCCCTTAAAAAAAGAAAAAAGGGTGAAAAAAATCATGTCAGCAGGATTACGGTAAAACCACTGCTGTGATTTTCATCAAATTTGGTGGAAGGGTGTAGCATGGGCCAAGGAAGAAACTACTACATCTTGGAGTGAACCAGCAATAATAGCAGATCATCGGCCTTAAGGCGGGGAGGTCTGCACTCTCAGAGTGCCCTTCTACTTGTGCAGCACGGGTGGCTCAGCCAGAGAGAGAGAGACAGAGAGAGATGCAGGATTGAGAACCAGGGATAACTCCCCTCTTCACACTGCAGCCTCAGAGCTCAGAGAGAGGTGTGAGTATTCTGGAAAATCTGTACAATATTAATGTGATGGTGGGCCTGCATCTTTGCACAAAGCTCTCTGTTGTTTGTGCAAGTGAAGACAGTTTAAGCCTCAAATCTTTCTCAGCAGCATCCAGTATTTGCAGATATTTAGTCTTCACTGCTGTAAGAGCAGGAAAACCAGCCTCACACAGATTACCCATTTTGGTAACACGTTACAATAACAGTAGATTAATTAAGGGTTAGTTAATGTTTAATAAATTAATTAAGAGTTAACGAACACCTAGTCATCATTTACTGGTGTTCATGTTAACTAAGTATTCATTTATACATTATTTAATACTTTAGGGTTACCTAATGTTATGGTTATAGTTAATTAGTGTTAGAGTTAACTAAGCCTAAGGGTTAGTTAAGCATTATTAAGCATTAACTGACGGTTAATTAATGTACCCTTATTGTCAAGTGCTACCGTTGTTTTAAATTCCAATATTAAAATCTTAAACGTACATTTTACAAAGGACATTTAAAAAATGTGTTTTATTTAATGAAAAATCCCACTCGAAAAAAATATTAAATAACAAAGTATTACATTTTTCATCTTGTGCACCCTATAGCCTAGAGGCAGCTCACACACCCCCAGGGGTGTGTGCACCCCACTTTTGGAATCCCTGCTTTAAGGAATCAGGTTGCATGAAACTCCTGGTTAAATTATTCTAAAACAGCTACGTTATACCTTACACCCAGTCAGGACCTGCTTGTCCACCCACCAGTAATGAGCTGAGTAGAGTCCATGGAGTTGGGAATGTATAAATTATTAATGTGTAATAACTCTCATTGATTCCATTTGTTGTTTGTTCTTTCAGAAACTTGTGATGCTGTGTGTCAACGTCAACACAAATCCAAACTCATAGATAAGTTGCAGTATCTGGTTGAGGGGATTGCTAAAGCAGGAGGAAACCCAACACTTCTGAACCAGATCTTCACAATGCTTTACCTCACAGTGGGAGCGAGTCGAGAGGTCAATTGTGAACATGAGATCAGACAGATTGAAGAAGCATCCTGGAAACCAGCAAGCTCAGAAACAACAATAAGATGTGAAGACATCTTTAAACCCTTACCTGGAAGAGTTAAACCAACCAGAACATTGATGACAATGGGAGTGGCTGGCATTGGGAAAACAGTCTTAACACAAAAGTTCACCCTGGACTGGGCTGAAGACAAAGCCAACCAGGATATACAGTTCATATTTCTGTTCACATTCCGAGAGCTGAATCTCCTGAAAGGGAAAAACTTCAGCTTGGTGGGACTTATTCATCGCTTCTTTCCTGCGATCAAAGTAGCAGGAATCTGCAGTTTTGACGAGTTCCAGGTTGTGTTCATCTTTGACGGTCTGGATGAGTGTCGACCTCCTCTAGACTTCCAGAATGAGATCCTGACTGATGTCACAGAGTCGACCTCAGTGGATGTGCTGCTGACAAACCTCATCAGGGGGGAACTGCTTCCCCTTGCTCGCCTCTGGATGACCACACGACCTGGAGCAGCCAATCAGATCCCTCCTGAGTGCATTGACGTGGTGACAGAGGTGAGAGGCTTCACTGCCCCACAGAAGGAAGAGTACTTCATGAAGAGATTCAGTGATGGGAAGAAATTCACAGAGGAGCAGGCCAGCAGAATAATCTCCCACATCAAGGCTTCACGTACCCTCCACATCATGTGCTACATCCCAGTCTTCTGCTGGATCACTGCTATGGTTCTGGAGTCTGTGTGGAAAACCAGTGAGACAGGAAAGATGCCCAAGACCCTGACTGAGATGTACATCCAATTCCTGGTGGTTCAGTCCAAACGGGGGAATGTCAAGTATCATGGGAGAGCTGAGACAGATGCACACTGGACTGAAGAGACCAGCAAGATGATTCTCTCTCTGGCAAAAGTGGCTTTTGAGCAGCTGTTGAAAGGCAACCTGATCTTCTATGAGGCTGACCTGAGAGAGTGTGGCATTGATACCAGAGCAGCATCAGTGTACTCAGGAGTGTTCACACAGATCTTTAAAGAGGAGGAGTGTGGGCTGTACCAGGACATGGTGTACTCGTTTGTCCATCTGAGCATTCAGGAGTTTCTGGCTGCTCTCTACATGTTCCACTGTCACACAAACATGGATGAGAAGGTACTGGAGACATTCCTGGGAAAAGGTTTGGTTAGATCTGAAGACAGTGGACAGTTCCTCGATATCTTTCTGCAGACAGCCATGGACAAATCCCTGGAGAGTGAAAATGGCCACCTGGACCTCTTTGTCCGCTTCCTTCATGGCCTCTCACTAGAGTCCAGCCAGAAACCCTTACGAGGCTTGCTGGGTCAGACAGAGAGCAGACCAGACAGCATCCAGAGAGCCATCAGCAACCTGAAGGAGATGGCCATCTCCAATACCTCTCCTGACAGAAGCATCAACATCTTCCACTGTTTGAGGGAAATGAACGACCAGTCGGTACATCAGCAGATCCTACAGTTCCTGGAGTCACAGAACAGATCGGGGGATGAAAAGGATGAACTCTCTGAGATCCACTGCTCAGCTCTGGCCTACATGCTAGAGATGTCAGAGGAAGTTCTGGATGTGTTGGACCTGGAGGCCTACAACATAGCACAGGACGGACGACGGAGACTGATCCCAGCTGTGAGGAACTGCAGGAAGGCTCGGTTAGTCCTGATGTGATTGTGAATCACATGGGACACATGTGATTCACAATAAGACACATAAGACAGTATGGCACAAGACAATAACAGTATGGCATAATAACAGTATGGCATAAGACTCTTACTGTACATAAAGTAACCAAAGAGCTGCACATTGGACATTATACATGCCAACACTCCTGCAGTTGAGTGTCTATTGGATCAAATAACATAATCATGATCCAATATAGGCGTCCAGGAATTGAGCGAGGGGGGCTCCTTATTCCAAGATTTGTCTGGGGGGAGGTCCACAGTCTCAGACGTTGAAACCGCACTGCTCGATACCTTTTTCGATACGGGGGGGGGGGGGGGGGGGGGGGGGGGGGGGGGTAGAGGGCAACATATCAAGAGGCATAGACAGACACACATTTCTCCATAATCTAGGCCAGATGAAACAAATTAAAAACTTTGCTCTACAGCAGATTACCCCTGCTGTACTCATCAGCCTATCACAACACAACAGATTAGCCCTAGTAGTCATCAGCCTATCACAACATAGCAGATTACCCCTGCTCTAGTCATCAGCCTATAGCCACTTTCACATACAGATCCCGCAATATTGCCGTTCAGAAGGCCCGCAACCCCGGCAGTTTTGCCACAGAAATTGCTTTCACACAGAACCAAGCAGCCCCGCCATATTTCCGAGTTAAAGTCTGACAAACTAAAATGATGCTGGTCACCAAGTCCGGTGAAAATAATCCCATCTCAGCACAATTTGAGTTGTAGCCTATTAAAATAGGCTCAAATTACATTTCCACACAGCTCCTCCTATTAAGTAGCCTAAATTAATATTTTCATTTGTAGGTTATTGTTACGTACAATGCAGTTGTAAAGCATTGTATGAGGATGAAGCTCCTTTCTTTTACTTCCTCTTCACTTTCTTTACTTTCCTATTGGTGAAGGCATTTGGTTTCATATATATTATGAGTGGCGGCTGTATGGAATGTATTGAGGATTATGTATTTGTCCCTTTAACTCTCCTTGGGACTTTAAGAAGATGATGTCATGCCCTGGAGAGTGGCACAGGTGCTGTGCATTACAGAGACAATAAAGATGGCGTCTAGCCCAGGACAAGCAGATGCTACAGGTGGCACAGACCAGCAGAAGCTGCAGAACACCTGTGAGGTGAGGTGAAAAGGGAGAGCCAGGCTAAGTACTGGTTACTTCCAGGTACCAACCTGACATTGAGCAGGAGAGCTCCGTTAGATGGGAGTGGGCGCTTTATTACACCCAGCCAGTTATTCGGAGACCAACTGCCGTAGTCATTGGAGAGTTCTGAGGACTTCAGGGAGCGTTGTGCAGAAGACCGACAGAGACCCGAAGGAGGACCTTCTCCATTCCACCACCCTCCTCACACTGAACAGTTCCAGGCCGAGCGGGCTGGCCGTGTCCGGAGTGACACAACGCCGGTGCTGGCCCAGACTGAGGTCCGACGGGAGGCCATCCACACGCGTTGTTTCGGACCATCTGGTAGGCCGCCAATCTTTCATTAATAATATAAGGAAACCAAATGCAGATTTCTTTCTTATTTCTTCTTCCTTGCTTGCGTGGGAATTAGCTGTATGACTACATAGCTGATATCATTTCTGATCACACTAAAATACACATCCGCTAAGAGATTGCGAGCCAATTGTGTAATATTTCTAACTATCATACCATCTAGCAATCTCACGCGTTCGTAACATGGGGGCTCGTCCGGGATGACTTAAAATAAACACTGAGAATATTGTGTCTTTGTGAAACAACCGGGACAGTGAAAAAAAAAAACTTTAACTAAACCCTGCTTAGTCACGGTTTGGTTTGGGGGCTCTGAGCTAATGAAACAAGCTAATGATAGCATTTGGGAAGCTAACAAAGCAAGCATGTATTCATAATTCACTTGTAATTTAGCGATAGTTTAACGAGTTACAGCCTGGTGTGCTATTTGAGGGGAAAGGCAAGAGTGAGTTGGATTCAGCTCGGGAAGTCGGATGTGACTATGTTTATATCACGGCTACGAGGATTAGCGACTCGACGCCATAAACATTTCCCCGCATATAGCCGTTTGGGAGTGTAAATAAAACTAAGAGCTAGTTTTGAGTGAGGTGATAGTACATCACACTGTGTGGCAGTACATTTCTATTAATAGTAGTTGTGGTAAACAAAACGTTTGCGTAGCCTGCGGCGGAGCTCAGTGACTGTGGCATTTTGACGTAGCGTTAAGCGTATGATTTTGGCGTTGATTTTTGCGTAACGTAGTTGTGTGAATACGGCTGTGTTTACAAAACTAATTGGAGGTAAATTTTGTGGCGCTGTAACTGTGTGCATAGCCTAATTTTTCTTTTCAGTAGCTGGTTGACTGTGGCGTGTGTAGTCATGCCGGAGTTCGATGTGAATATATTTTGTGGCAGCGAATTTGGACGTGCTGAGTTGCGTAAGCTAAGAAAGGAAAATCTAATTGAAATTGCTGACTATCATGAGTGCCCCGTTGCTGGGGGGATGAAAAAGCTAGACATTGAAGCCATGCTTATTGAGAAGCTAGAACTGCCGGACTTGGTAGAACTAAAAAGGGCAGAACAAAGAGAGAGAGACGCTTTCGAGGAAAAGAAAGAATAAAAGAAAAGGCTGAAGCTCAAATGAGGGACATTGAGTATGCTAAAATAACGTTAGCGGAGGCTCAGTCTAAGGAAAAAGTAAATGCTATGCAACGTCAACAAGAGACGCCTTTTGACATGGCCAGTGCTTTAAGGTTCAGACCTCGATTTAACCCTGATGATGTGGGATCATTCTTTCAAGCTTTTGAGAAAATAGCTAGGGAGTTGGAATGGCCGCTAGAGAAATGGGCTATCCTCGTTCAGACAGCACTAGTGGGGAAAGCACAAGAGGCATATGCCACGTTGGACGGCAATGACAGCCGAGACTATGATCTGGTGCGAAAAGTAGTCTTGGAGGCATACAAACTCGTACCAGAAGCCTACCGACAAAAGTTCAGGTCTTTAAGGCGTGAACCAGGTGGGACTTTCTTAGATCTGGCCAGACAGCAGGAAGCGGTGTTTGAGAGATGGTTAACCACCACCGACACCTTTAACTATAAAACATTACGAGAGCTAATGCTAGTGGAGCAATTCAAAAATAGCATCCCTCGACAGCTTGAAGTGTATCTTAATGAGTTACCTTGCTGTGAAGTCAGGAAACTCGCCATAGCTGCAGATTCCTATGAATTAATCCATAAAGAGGTGCAGGGGAGGGGTAGGTTTAACCGACCTGAAGGGAGGCTGACCGTAACATCTGCCCGGCCTGTGGAGGCAGCCCCAGACCAGTGGTACTCTCCCCCTGCTCAGTCTTATGGATCGGGAAGGCGGCATGAAAAGCCACAGGAGAAGCGATACTATAACTCATACGATAAACGACCCGATAAGTCATATAATAAATCACACTTCCCCAGAGATGAGGTTATTTGTCACTACTGTAAAAAGCCTGGGCACGTGATCAGTGACTGTCTTTGTCGTAAGCGAAAAGAGGGAGCAGGGAAAGCAGTTGGAGTGATTAGCGCTCCCGCTCCGGCTGCTCTCTATGAAAAGGATGGGTCAAACCCACCGTCTGATCCCATAAGCAAAGGCTTGGAGGGTTTTGTATCAGAGGGAACCATCTCCGCTACGCTTAGTGGGGAAAAAGTCCCTATACAAATTTTGAGGGACACTGGAGCCACGCAGTCTCTATTGCTTGAGGGAGTCCTCGATTTAATGCCAGCTAATAATTTACACACTTTGATGGAAAGGATTTTTCTGTGCCTCGTTCAACCTGGATAAAAACTGCCCACTCCAATCAGAAGGTGTTTACATATGTTAATACCTTTCCAGCGTGTCCAATTATTCCAGATATATGAAAAACCAATACAACAAGCAATTCTGATATTTAGAACATTATTTTATATAGAGAATATTGCATAGTGGTACAAAGGCAGGTCAAGTTATATATTACCCCATTCAGAGATCTCCGAGGTGGATTTGCAGTGGTCTTTCCCTCACATCTGATATGAAGCAGGTCAAGAAATAGACCCTTGTAAACCGACCAATTCTAATATTTTGCGTGGGCTTTTAAAGTGCATTTCCTTGTGGGCTGGTCTCTCCCCGAAGGTTCCTCCTCCATCTGGAGACATCCTTCACTGCTGCCTTGTCATTGGTGGTCATATGATCTCTCCTTCTGTCACTCCTATGCAGGCGTGTTTTCTCCCCCTCTTGGTCCGCATCATGTGACCTGGCTCTCCCACTGGAGGTCACAGCACTAACCCTCCCTTGAAATAGTTATCTATTAGCTCCCCTGTCTACCAAAGCAACTGTCAATATATTTACTTTAAATTCCTATTTTCAACTCCTATAATTTGGTCAGCTAATTTAGCTATTTAGAAATCCTATAGCACTTTATCTATGATTACTTTAGACTATATAAACTAATTCTACATCCTGGATAAGATCAAATTCAGCTAATTAGTCTGAAGCTGGAACAATTTTTCATACAGCTCAAACTTACTATCTTCTTGGTCTAAAACCACCTCGAGGAGGTGTAAAAAGAGTAAGATGATAGTTCCTTAAGTTAAATTCAACAAATCAGAGAAAACCTCACCCTGTTTAAACCGGATGAGGAAACTCTTATCAATTACCAATTAATTTAACGGCTACCTGCCAATTCGGTCGGCAGATTCAACTTTAATATGACCACTATTTTGACTATACATTTATTTTCCATTCTATAGTTGCAGTAGTAATAATAGGCTGATATTTATCGAAATATTATATAGCACTCTCCTTTTGTATCAAGTGGGACAAATTGAAGTTGTTCACAACATCCGACTCTCCTCTCATTGGTGCTGTGTCCTGTGTCAGATCCTGTCTCCTCTGGGGGAAAAGGTCAGCACATCGAATGCATGGTCTAAACTTTATTTCATATCAGATATCAAAACCACTCAGTCAATCAGTAGGATATATATGCACAATATGCCTCTATGTACATACAATACTGTGATGCTTCTCACAAAGACCCCTCATCCTGCGGTGCTCTGTGGAATGTGGCTCCCCCCCCTCTGTTGATGCTCTGCAGCCATTTGTCTTAGAGAAAGGCCATAAACCCTATGTTGTTTTCCAGACCTTATCCCAAAGTGACTGAGCAGAGACCATATATCCATTAAAGGTTAACAGACCATCCAGTCTAAAAGGAGTCTTACTGATAACAAGAACCATTTAACCATCTGTTGAACTCATTAACTGACATCCTGGTGCAGTTGGATCATTAACCTCTCCATGGCCTTTTGTCCCCCTGTGAGAAAGGGAGAAAGTTTATCTAAACACAAACTCACAGCAGCTCCTCAGGGACCTAGAACAGAACATTTAAAACATAATTAAAGATATATTTGAATTAACAAATTTTCATATCAGCATGCTGGGCCATGCTGAAGTATCCGCCTCCTGTTGAGTCCAATTGGGCCTAATGAGGAAATGTTTGGTTATTGGTTAAGAAAAAATGAGATCTTATCACGTATCCAGGGATTTGAGGAGTAAAATCCTATCAACTTCCACCCCGATACAGGGTGTAGGAGGCGGTTTTGTGAGTGCCCCTAGGTATCGCGTTTATCTAAAATCTAATCTTGTAAATGGACCGGTGGAGGTAGCCATGATCTCTTCCGCGTCTTTACCCATGACAGGAATAGCCCTTGTACTGGGAAATGATCTAGCTGGCACGAAGGTCTGTGTGACGCCTGTTATGAGGGAAACCCCTTATGAAGCTCCAGAGACGGTAGCTTTAGAAAAAGCATATCGTCGCTGTGCAATGAAAGCCACTTATCTCCAAATCGCCAACTTTTCAGGAAACGGAAAAAACCCAGTGCTCATAAAATACTGAACACCACGTTGTCATATTTGACACATGTCTTCATTGTAGACAGTTTATCGCTGAATGTGTCATTACATTATAAATATCTCACCTGAATAAGCTCAAATGCTGTTACCGGATTATCACACGGAGTCTTGAGCACTTTCTGGCGGCCAGACAGCAGCGTGTGGGAGCCTGCCTTTTAGAGAGCGCGAGCACGAGCCGCTGTGCTCCAGGCAGCGGGGACGCGCTTCACTCTGCCAAGCCGAGGAGAGTGGCTCTGTCATGGGTTGAGCAGCCCCGGAGTAACGTGACATTATTCTTGTCAGAAACAACTGCGATTTGCATACTTTAAATGAGTTTGCAGCCCAAGGACAACCCGAAAACACCTTATTGATCTATTTACGTCAGACGATGCCAGAATCACACAAAACCAAGCCGAAACACAGCCGGCATTCGGGTCAGCAGCTGCCTGGTGACTTTTCTGGGGAAGTCCTCATGAGGTGGGGCGGAGCATGGAGGTCTGACTGTCACATACGTGAGGTGATGGGCGGGTCTAGCCTCCAATGGTGGTACGTGTTACATACTTTACCCAGTAAAACGTGTTTTTATTGGTCATTTAGACGCCAAAACCTGCCAGTAGATGCAGGAGAATGGATATATTCCATTTATACTCAAAAGTAAAAATTATAAAAAATGGACTTAGGTGGTTTTCATTGCACAGCGACGATATCCTGAAGTGTTCACCACATGCGTAGTGACGCGAGCACAGGCTCGTGCGACTCTCAAAGAAGATATTGGTGAGCCGGCTGAACCAGATGAAGGCGCGGGTGGCAGTTTTCTTACAAAACTAGCTGAGGTGCCTCAGAGCTCTCAGTTTTCGCGTGACGTCTTAATTCAGGAACAGAAAACGGATCTCTCTGTGGCTGGATTACGTCGATCTGCCGGTAGTCTAAAGGACCTAGAGGATGAGGCCGTGGGTTTTTTTCTTCAGGAGGGCATCCTGCTGAGGAAGTGGCGGTCTCGTGACCTCCCTGCAGACGAGCCAGGTGCTACGGTCACACAAATAGTGTTGCCAGAAAGTTTCAGAAAAGAAGTACTGCGTTTAGCGCATGAGGTATTCATGGCGGGTCATTTAGGTACTAGCAAAACACAACAGAAAATATGGAGACATTTCTATTGGCCGAAATTGCGAGCAGATGTCGTTTTGTATTGTCGTAGCTGTCATGTCTGTCAGGTCGTCGGAAAGCCTAATCAGACCGTCCCAGTTGCTCCTCTCTGTCCCCTACCTGTCGTGGAGGAACCTTTCTCGCGAGTCTTAATATACTGTGTGGGCCCGTTACCTAAAACAAAAAAAGGAAGTGAATATCTCTTAACAATAATGGACGTCGCTACTAGATTCCCAGAAGCCGTACCACTGCGATCAATAAAAACTAAGGTCATAGTAGAAGCGCTCCTGCATTTCTTTTCACGGGTAGGTTTACCACGCAAAATTCAGCATGATCGCGGGTCTAATTTCACGTCCGGTGTATTTCAGGAGGTAATGCATGAGTTGGAGATAAAGCAAGTTATGTCCACAGCTTACCATCCTCAATCACAAGGGGCGATTGAAAGGTACCATCAAACCTTAAAATCCATGATTAAGACGTATTGCGTCAGTTATGAAAATGACTGGGATGTGGCGATGCCATTTTTGTTGTTTGCTATAAGGGACTCGGTAAATGAAGCTACAGGTTTTAGTCCGTTTGAACTCGTCTTTGGGCACCAAGTGAGAGGGCCGCTAAAAATGGCCAAGGAGCAGCTCCTACAGTCGGCTGTACAGCCTGAGGCTGCCGATGGGGTTCTGCAGTATGTAGCTACCTTTAAGGATCGTCTGCATACGGCTTGTGAGGTGGCCAGGAGCAACCTAACGGCCGCTAAAGAAAGGATGAAGGCCCAATACGATAAAAAGAGCGTACGACGTACCTTTAGGCCAGGTGAACGGGTCCTGGTATTGCTGCCTATGGGTGGACCTAAGTTGGGGGTAAAGTTCTATGGACCATATGTAGTTCAAAAGAAAGTTAGTGAGTGCAACTATGTGGTGGAGACACCAGACCGTCGACTAAAGTCACGCTTGTGCCACATTCTCTTACAGCCTTATCATGATCGGGACGCTCCCGCTGTGGTGTGTATGGCCGCTCAAACTCCGGTAGATGAGGAGAGTGGGGATGATGAGGTTGAGTTCCGTGAGCCAGTGACAGCTAGGTTTAGGAATACGGAGGCGTTGGCTAATCTTAGAGAGTCTCTAGCGCACCTGCCCCCGGAACAAATGGAGGAGGTGGTGCGTTTAGTCAAACAAAATAAAGAGCTTTTTAGTGACACTCCTGGTCTGACCACATTAATAACCCACGATGTGGACATTGGGGCGTCAACGCGGATAAAACAACATCCGTATCGGATAAGTCCGCATAAATGGGCTCAGATCAGACCTGAATTAAGTTATATGCTAGAGATTGGAGCTATTGAGCCAGGAACGAGTGAGTGGAGTTCCCCTTTGGTTCTTGTCCCTAAACCAGATCGTACAGTGCGACTTTGTGTCGACTACCGAAAAGTGAACACTGTGACAAAAACCGATGCATATCCGATACCGAGGCTTGAGGATTGCATAGATAAAATAGGCCAGGCTCAGTACCTATCTAAATTCGATCTCTTAAAAGGGTACTGGCAGGTCCCTCTGACCGAGAGGGCCAAAGACGTGTCAGCATTTGTAACCCCTGAGTCTCTGTATCGGTGTAAGGTTCTTCCGTTCGGAATGAAAAACGCACCCGCAACTTTTCAGAGATTAATGAACATGGTGACTGGTGGATTGCAGAATACTGTGGTCTACTTGGATGACGTGGTGTGTTATAGTTCTTCATGGTCTGATCACATGGAACACATCAGGCAGCTCTTTGACCGTCTTAAACAAGCTGGCTTGGTGATTAATTTGCCAAAGTCTGATTTTGGGAAGGGGCAGGTCACATATTTAGGGCACCACGTAGGCCAAGGTTCTGTGAGCCCAAGGACTGCCAAAGTGCAGGCCATATTAGAGATGCCAGTCCCGAACACGAAACAGAAGCTCATGCGCCTGTTGGGCATGTGTGGGTTTTATAGACGGTTTGTGGATAATTTCGCTGCTGTAACATCGCCACTCACAGACCTGTTAAGACGGGGAGTCAAATTTCGGTGGTCAATGGCATGTAATGCTGCACTGGAAGGGGTGAAGTCGATCCTCGCTAGCGAGCCGGTGCTGGCAGCGCCAAATTTTGATTTACCATTCAAACTTGCAGTCGATGCGTGTGACGTCGGCATAGGGGCCGTGTTGCTGCAGACCGATGTGTCTGGAGTGGACAGGCCTATTGCCTACTTCTCCAAAAAGCTAAATCGTCATCAGAGGCGCTATTCGACTATCGAAAAGGAGGCCCTAGCCCTAGTCCTATAGCTGTCCAACACATTGAGGTGTACGTTTCTAGTGCTGGAGGCGACCTTGTCGTTCTGACTGATCATAACCCACTCACCTTTTTAGCGAGGTTCAAGACATCTAGTCAGAGGGTATTTCGTTGGAGCCTGATCCTGCAGCCTTATAATATAACCGTAGTGCACCTACCAGGAAAGGATAATGTCATTGCAGACACACTGTCAAGAATCGGATGAGCCTGTTGAGAAGGGCTAGAGAAAAATTCTAAAGTGCATTCTTGAAGATGCGCATATCGTAAGGAAGTTAGGAGTCTGACATAATGACCTATTAATAATCCTTAGATGCTGGTTGTCAGTCACTACTCCAGGATGGTTAGGTGTGCAGTGCCACCAGATTTTTACCATTAATAGATATTTTTGGAAGATGGAAAAAATGAAAGAGGAAAAAAAACAAAAAAAACAAAACAAAGGTGAACGTTTAGATGTTACAGTTAGACGAAAAACCCATGCAGGAAATTAGTTCCCTGGGGGGTTTTCGTGCTTTGGGGGGGGAGATGTTACGTACGTCCCCTTTCTTTTACTTCCTCTTCACTTTCTTTACTTTCCTATTGGTGAAGGCATTTGGTTTCATATATATTATGAGTGGCGGCTGTATGGAATGTATTGAGGATTATGTATTTGTCCCTTTAACTCTCCTTGGGACTTTAAGAAGATGATGTCATGCCCTGGAGAGTGGCACAGGTGCTGTGCATTACAGAGACAATAAAGATGGCGTCTAGCCCAGGACAAGCAGATGCTACAGGTGGCACAGACCAGCAGAAGCTGCAGAACACCTGTGAGGTGAGGTGAAAAGGGAGAGCCAGGCTAAGTACTGGTTACTTCCAGGTACCAACCTGACATTGAGCAGGAGAGCTCCGTTAGATGGGAGTGGGCGCTTTATTACGCCCAGCCAGTTATTCGGAGACCAACTGCCGTAGTCATTGGAGAGTTCTGAGGACTTCAGGGAGAGTTGTGCAGAAGACCGACGGAGACCCGAAGGAGGACCTTCTCCATTCCACCACCCTCCTCACACTGAACAGTTCCAGGCCGAGCGGGCTGGCCGTGTCCGGAGTGACACAACGCCGGTGCTGGCCCAGACTGAGGTCCGACGGGAGGCCATCCACACGCGTTGTTTCGGACCATCTGGTAGGCCGCCAATCTTTCATTAATAATATAAGGAAACCAAATGCCGATTTCTTTCTTATTTCTTCTTCCTTGCTTGCGTGGGAATTAGCTGTATGACTACATAGCTGATATCATTTCTGATCACACTAAAATACACGTCCGCTAAGAGATTGCGAGCCAATTGTGTAATATTTCTAACTATCATACCATCTAGCAATCTCACGCGTTCGTAACAGTTATAGCGTAGGCTACTGTATGATGAACGAAACCACCAAACATCGCCTGCATGCCCAACAACTGTCAACAGTGCAGCTGGTCGTTAAGAAGATGAAAGAGAAAACACGAGAGCTCACCCAAATATGCCGACAACGCGGAAACTGGTAATCCATTAAAGTTGCTGGTGAATTTGGTCACATTTTCAACACATATTTGAGACAAAGAAGATACAGGCGAAGGACATCATAACCATGGATGAAACTGCGTTGCAGTCGCCTCACAGTCCTGGGTTCGATTCCCACCTGGGACGCTGTGAGCGCTGAAAGAGTGCATGCCCGTCTGCGTGCCCGTCCGCATGCCCACCACCCGGGTGGGGTCATCAAAAGGGCCCCCTGGGGGTTTCCTTCATATAGGAACCCCTCACAAAAAAACATGCAATATCCTGGTCGCTGAAGTGGTGCCTCCTCTGGTCGTTTGGGGCACCTGTTCAGAGGGAGGGGAACTCATTGGAATAGTGTGATCCTCCCACGTGCTATGTCCTACCGGTGAAGCTTCCCCTGTCAGGTGAAAAGAAGTGGCTGGCTACTGCCCATGTCTCGGAGGAAGCATGGATCCAGTTTCAGCAGAGGGCAGAGGGTAGAGCAGCAACCAGGATAAATGAATTAGCACTAATGGCCGATAAAAATGGGATAAAAAAATCTCTGGGAAAAAAAGACATGCTCGGCTCAACTACAGTGAAAGCGAGAGTGGCAGGGTTTGATTGATGAACTCTTTAAAGTGGAAATTTGTTCCCCCGCAATACATTTTGGTTCTGGGCTTTTTCTTTTAGTTTCTGATGATTTTTCTACATCAAATCCCTCAGGTTTGGTCCAATGATTTGTTTGAGAATTGTATAGATTTTTTCCCCTGCCAGCGTTCTCATCAATATGTGCAGCTCGGCAGCATGGAACAATTAACCTGTGTTGTGCTCGTTATTTGGATTAAATTTAGTTGGGTAAAATAAAATATTAATAATCCGAAAATTATTAATATTTCATAAAATTGTTAAAATATCAAAATATGTAGTCCTTGGTGAGGACTAACCTAGGGGCACCACCTGCTTTGCAGGACCCAACCTTAATCACATTTAGTCTTATCTGAAGTGTGAAGTCCTAAATCCTTAAACAATAGTTTATCACAAAATCACTCTGAAACAGTTGAATTCTATTAAAAGTTGACACTATTTATTACATATAAAATAATAGGGATGTGTTGGCAATACAATCAACGAATTTCATTTATAACTAAGTTACATTCTAAAACTCTTAACTGTACGGGTGAAAGTTTGGAGGTCAGGAGAAATTCGCTGCATGGAAAGTGTAAGGTGTGTGTGAGTGTGTGCGTGGGTGGGTGTGGAAACTAGCCGGCCTCTACCCAAAATGGCGGGCCCGGAGTGATCGGCCCGGCACAAAATGGATGACAAGTGAGTGTGTGCTCTGCACAAAATGGTGGTCAGCCGGTCAGTGGAAAGCTATGTGTGTGTTTTTATAGGGGAAAGGTTCGTGCGCGCGCCTACGCACGTGCCCGTGAGTGAGAACTAACGCTGTTTAGATGGAAAAAGGGCCGCGAGGTGCTCACTTCGCCACGGTTAGATTTAACCGACGTTTAACTAGTGAAATGAGCTCCTTTCGGCTTATAGGCTATCTTAGATCCACTCAGCGGATCGGTGAAGAGTTGATGACTAGCGTTTAAACACTCGGGTTCAGTAATGCATGTATGAGCACAGTTACAGTCAGACAAAACAGTCACAGATTATCATTCACAGTATCATATCAGTCAATCATGTATATATATATCCCTTCTAACTCTAAACAATTCTAAGCTGCCCGGACGTGAGTGATCAGTTCAGGTCTTACTTGGCGTGCTCGTTCGGTCCTGTACACGCGTGTACAGCGGTTTACTACGGTCGGTCTCGCGAGGTTCCTCCGGCACGGAGGGGGATTCTGGTCCAGTGTGCGTCCGCTGTCCCGTGCAGCGAGGAAGGGATTGAGGAGTGAGAGCAGGCGGTCGATCGCAGCTGGCCACGCTGAGGTCCTGGGTCTGCGGGGAGGTCTCACAGCTCGCCTCTTTAGGTGAGGGCACCCGCCTGGTTACGGCGATGCGGCCTCGGGTTCAGGATATCAGAGCTAGCTTAGCTCTGATGCAGGTATCGTCAGCCTGGTTGCGGCTCTGCGGTTCAGCTGCGAGGAGGAGGGAAGGGCGGTTTCTCTCGAGGTAAACCACACGTCCTGTCCGTAGCGATTAGCCACTTAGAACTGCTTAACAGAGAGGAGGGGGTTTGAGACCCGGTCTCTCTGGGTTACATGAGATCCTGTCTGCAGCTGAGGCTACTTAGGAACTGAAGATTTTCGGGGTTCAGCCCCGTATACAATGTGGTGTCCAGGGCGTGTCTGTGCTGTGGTTGAGGCACACCGATTGGTTCACCTTATCTCGCTGCTGGGGGACAAAAGAGTCGGCTCGGTTCCCTGTGGTTTTATCAGGGGTGTGTTATTCAAACTGGCCAAATGGCCAGGTATGTGGGGGTTGGGTGCCCCACTGTGTCTCCTCACAGAGTAGACCATCAGTATTCACTCAAATGTCTTGCATCCAAACCTACACCATATCAATGTTCACTCCAAATGTCTGGCCCAACACCTGCCTTCACATGATGAGTGATCTTCTCTCCTCTCACCGTGAGGTAGATAATTTTGCCTACCAATGTAAACATCGTTTGAGCATAAAATAGCCTAACCTACTTGAACTGTGGGTACTGTGGGGAGCATTCTTCCTGGCGCCCCTGTTACAGTCATGGATTGCATAGGCTACTTTTTTTTACTTTTATTTAAACCTTTCCCCTTTTTATTGCTGTGTGAGGTGGTTTCCCCTGTAATTTATTTTAATGAGAGCTGAGCTTTGATCCGTCTTCCCACGGGTACCCTTTCAGACAGACGTTGATTCGGGGCTATGACTACCTTCACCGGTGGAACGAAAAGCGTAACAAAATGATCCACCACTCCACATTTGTGACTTTCACACAGGAGGCAAGTCTTACGCTACGTTCACACAGGCCGCCGAACGTAAGCAGAACTGAACCTTGAAGCAGGCACAAGCTGAACGTACGCCTTGTTGTTCACACAGGACGCCTTCTCGTTTCCTCTCAGCGCCTACTCTCGCGGCTTGAACCCGCCCACAACTCCCATTGACTTCATGCCTCGCGGCTTCACGGCTTCAGTGTCAAGCTTGGAAATTCGGCGTCAGAGCGGAGTGATCGCTTCAGCGTGGCATGAGCGTGGCTTCGGCACGGCGTCAGCGTGGCACGCGCGCAGGTGGTGTGAACAGTTTCGCCTGTTAAATCATTCATGGCCAGTTTAGGACTGCCAATATTTAGCACAGGCCAAAGATTTTCATAATTGTTGGTCATCTTTCAAGACCCACAGTAAATTATCTATTAGCACCAAAGTGATTTGCCATACCTCATAATGAAGATGTACGTCTCTGGGTTCACCAGGAAAAAAAAGTGAGCTTTTAGCATGTTCTGTACTCTACTTATAGCCATTTATATACACCCTGTTTTCACCAAAAAGGTCTCTCTGAGAAGAGAAATTGCAGAAAATGGCATTTTTGTAAAGCACACAATCTCAGGCAGAACTCGCTCTCAATTCTTTTATTTTGAACTGTATTGACATCAGACATGTAAATATTATTCGTTATGACACAAATGACAAAAAAAATGTATATATATATATATATATATATATATACATGAAGTGCTTTTTTTACATTCAACAATACAGTTTACTCAGTGTGAGTGAGTGTGAATGTGTGTGTGTGTGCGCGGGGCCCATGTGTGTCTCTTTACATTACATTACATTTCGTCATTTAGCAGACCTAAATGACCGTCCTGACCTCATTCTGAGATGTGGGCTCACAATCGGCTCCTCATCTGAAATAAAAGCAACATATCCTCAGTAAACTATATAATCACATTTAGTACAGAGACAGTGTAGTGTACTAGTGTCTCAGTAAACTATATGATCATAGAATGCAGAGATCAGTGTAGTCTCTCTCTCACACACACACACACACACACACACACACACACACACACACTCCTTACCGCGAGATCATCCGGGTCCTGTCGCATTGGAGTCCAGTCTTCCTCGCCCTCGACAGGAAAGTGGCCGTGCTGCTTGGCTCTGTGTGAAAGCCATTTCTGTGGCGAGGCTGCTGTTCTCCTCCTCACAAAGTTGTGACTCCGTCTCGTCTCTTTCGGGCTGGCACACAGGAACGGGGTCCAGGGACCAGGATCGATCATGTTGGTCACGGGTTTGACTACCGCGAACAACTGATCGATGTCCGCTGCCCTGCAGCAAGGCGACCAGCTCGTGCAGCACGCCGAGGGGCGTTTCAATGGCATTTCTCCTCTCTGCACAAGGAAGCGCGTTTCTCTGTTTTCTGTTTTTCCTCCTGCTCATTTCAAAACAACAGCTGCGGTATGTGTTTGTTCACGTGTTGTCGGCTTGGCTTTGAGGCCATGGACCTGATACCATGTCACAGGCTGGGGAAGTCTTTGAACTACGCGCTGCACTAATAAAAACAAAAACACGTCAAACACGTCATTGGCTGGGTGGGCTATTCCTGATAACACGTTAAAGACGTCTTTGGCCATGAATGAGTTAACAAGGACGCCAAAATGAAACTTGTGGGTACAGCGTAGGTACAGCATAGGTTGAGCGTTGCTTTGGCATGCTGTGTGAACGTGGCCTTAATAATCCCACAACATTCACGGCTTTCACAGACTGTGTGAAAGGGGCTTGAGAGAACACAGCAGTTTAACCCTGCTCTAGTCATCAGCATATAGAGCAATTTGGAGTGGACGTCACAGGGTTATGTCACTGCAGTTGCGCACGGATCGTGGTATCAGAAACTAGAGATCCCCGGAATAAGGGAAAAAGACGTCTTGTGCCGTATAGGCGCTGGGCTTTCCAACTAGGAATATGAAGATGTCCGGCACTGCAACTTTGGCGATGTAGTTTGATCCAAGACCAGAGTACTGGTCAGGAAACCTCACCCCATCGAAAGACTTACAGTAGCTTATATGTGTAAGATAACCTGTCTGTTGCTGGCAAACCTTTGAAATACGTAGAGAAGGCATCCAGGTCTTCCATATTTCTATGACCGCTGAATCGCTAGCTGTCACTTTCTGCAACCAGTTCGGCTAGGCCCACAAAATTCATAATCACTGTTTGCAAACATACGGTGTCTGTAACACAGCAGATTACCCCTGCTGTAGTCATCAGCCTATCACAACACAGCAGATTATCCCTGCTCTACTCATCAGCCTATCACAACACAGCAGATTACCTCTGCTCTAGTCATCAGCCTATCACAACACAGCAGATTACCTCTGCTCTACACATCAGCCTATCACAACACAGCACATTACCCCTGCTCTAGTCATCAGCCTATCACCAATCTGGGAACCCATTGGTGGGAGAAAAAAACAATCTAACCTCTGGGGGCAGCACCGTTTCAATGTGGTGTAACAGGAACTCATGAGGCGCCGTCGGCAGCGGAAGAAAATCCCTTTCCGCTCCCTGCAAGCTCTACCATTGGCTCCAACTGACCGGCTCTGCCCATTAATGCATTTCTTTTCCGCTCCCTGCGTGTCGCTCTCAAATCCGTCCGTCGTTATGAAACAACAATAACAACTCTAGCTCGTTGCTATACGCTGAAAATGGTAAGTGTTGACTACACACCGGTCACGTGCACTTAATTTTGATCGGGTAAAGCGCAGCATGCCTGCGAGTGCTGTTACACCCCTTTTGACGGAGCCTGCCGACAGATTTCTGATGCAAGTCGAAAGTCTGTCTCGAGAGATTTAGTTTAGTAGGAAGGAGGGGGTATCATGCACCCCCCGGAAATATACTTCTAATCAGCATTTCTAGATTGGAAAAATTGAGAAAAAAATGATGAGCTATGTTAAAAAGTTGTGAAAATGTCCCACATATCATGTTTATGCAAATTAGTGCCTCCATCACCAAAAATAATATTTTCACTATATCTCAGCCGATATTGCAGATAACTGAACAAATAAGGTGTCTAGATGTTTTGAGGGTCAAGGATCATAATAAAACTATTCCTGAAGTGGCCACATGTATCTGTGGCATGCTACTATGCAAATTAGTGCTGCCATTATGAAAATATAAGTTTTTTGTTCATGTATAATCAGTCCAAAGTTCAACCCCTTTGCTGATGCCAACTGTGTATTTTGCTGGGTATTCAACCTCCAAAAAACAAGGTAAGAAGCTAACTCAGCTACACACCACACTACATCACAATACAGACGTGTAACAGGACACAATTCTACAGGGTAAAAACGTGGTCATGGAGAGCTAGTAGCTATAGTACTACTAGCGAGCTAGTAAACATATTAAATCTAGCTAGAACCTAGTTTGTTGATGAAGCTGGGTTCATCTCTTATCTCATAATAAGCGGTTACGCTTAGCGCATGGAAGGCACGCAAGCTAGAACAGACCATGCAATATTTCTCGTCAGAGTCCGTGCCTGGACTAGGGGGCTCATAGTTAGCGAATGCTGTGCGGAAATATTTAAAGCATGATGGATGGTGTTTGGCCTCACAAGCAAAGAGGTCTTTGCCTTTCGCCTGCCTATGAAGTCGAACTAGACCCATTTTATCGGCCCGTGATTCAATTTGCTCTCATGCATTTTCGTTGTTCTAAGATGAGAAGTATTCAGGTTTCTCAGTGTTGCGATGACCATCTTTGATCTAAACTTTTTCACAAGAAATGTACTCTGGTGTAAAGATGAATCTAGCAGAACCCCCTGAAGACAATTTACAGGGGGAGCGATGCCACTGTGAAGTTGATGGTTCTGGTTCTGTATCATCTACCAGAAGATGAAGATTGCCTGTAAAGTGCTGATAACAGTTGCGGTGATACCCAACACTTTCCAGGTCATCGGGGGGAGTTGTAGGGCTCTGCTCACACACTTATTCCATACGGTATGGGGACTCATGTGACTGGTGGAGACGTCAGTTCCAGATTGTATGAAGCTGTTGTAGTTTTTCTGTAGCAGTTCCTTTGATTTTAGTGAGGGGTGTAAAATGACCATGATCAGACATGATGGCACATGAAGGATGCATGTAGCTGGACAGCATTTGTGGGCTGCAGGACCTACACTCTGTTTTCTTTTGGGCATGCAGGCTTAATGTCTGCTTCCACCAAATCACCATTAACTTAAAGGCACCCTGTTATGAAATCTGACTAGAAATATTGCACGGTCAGTTCTAGCGTGCGCGTAAGTGTAACCCCTTATTATAAGATAAGAGATGAACCCAGCTTCATCAACAAACTTGGTTCTAGCTAGATTTAATATGTTTACTAGCTCGCTAATAGTACTAGCTACTAGCTCTCCATGACCACGTTTTTACCGTGTAGTAGAATTGTGGCCTGTTACACGTCTGTACGGTGGCACAGTCGGTAGCGCTGTCGCCTCACAGTTAGAAGGTCCTGAGTTCGATTCTCGCCTGGGACACTGTGGGCGCTGTGGTTGTGTCCCCCCCCATATCTTCAGTGCCTACTGCCCAGGTGGGTTATCTCGTCGTAAGGGCCTTTCTCTCTGTGTGGAGTTTGCATGTTCTCCCCGTACCCCCCAGGGGGTTCCTCTGTATATAACCCCCCCACTAAAAACATGCAGAAGATCAGATCGTCATCGTCATCCGACCAGTGACGACAACATCCGAAGTTGGTCCCCGGGCGCTGTACGAGAAAGCGACCACTGCTCCTGGCCTGCCCCTCGGAGGAAAGAGCATGCCTGGATGGGTTAAATGCAGAGGACACTTTTCACCGGCCACCGTCACCATGAGTGTGTTGTGGCCGCATGCATGTATTGTGGTGTTCGTGTGACAATAAAAGATGGGCTTGTCCATTACGAGAGATTTTTTTTTTTTTTTTTTTTGTATTGTGATGTAGTGTGGTGTGTAGCTGAGTTAGCTTCTTACCTTGTTTTTTGGAGGTTGAATACCCAGCAAAATACACAGTTGGCATCAGCAAAGGGGTTGAACTTTGGACTGAGGTATTTAGTACATGAACAAAAAACTTATATTTTTATAATGGCAGCACTAATTTGCATAGTAGCATGCCACAGATACGTGTGGCCACTTCAGGAATAGTTTTATTATGATCCTTGACCCTCAAAACATGGGTCTAGACACCTTATTTGTTCAGTTATCTGCAATATTGGCTGAGATATACTGAAAATATACATTTTGGTGATGGCGGGACTAATTTGCATAAAAATTATATGTGGGACATTTTCACAACTTTTTAACATAGCAGCTCATCATTTTTTACACAATTTTTCCAATCTAGAAATGCTGATTAGAAGTATATTTCCGGGTATAGTTCCTCAAACATACAGAATATGAATACATAGCAGTGGCTTAACATGTTACAAAGTAATGTGACACACATTACTAATAATTACATTACATTACTGTAATCACATTACTTTTTCCTGTAACAGAGTAGACATATTACTGTTCCAGGTTCAGTTTTATATTCCGTTACTGAGCAGATCGGTTGTTTCTTGAGTTTCATTCTTAAGTCGAGTTCAACTCTTTATTGCTCTAATATCTATGAAAGATCCCTCTCGTCTTCTCCTGCCTTCAGCTCATGTGAGAAATATCAGAATTACAGAAAGTGACATGAACGAGCCGACAAACAGGAAAATATGACTCGGAAAGTTCTAATTTAATGTGGTAGGCTGTAAACCATAAAATTAACTAAACCCAAACAAAATCTGTGTCTAATGGTGTCAGGCGGAACTGTGTTACCAGAATTTGAATCAAACCTCAATGCCTCAATTATTGTAGTTATCATCATTAGTAGTAGTAGTTATAGTAGTAGTAGTAGTAGTTGTTGTAAATGCTTTATAAGTTTTACTTGCATAGTCTCAGCTCTGTTTTGATATTTTACATTAGGCTAAATCTGTAAACAGAGTTTCCAACTTTGAACGCTCAGAGACCTCAGCTCTCAAGTCCTGGTCTCAGCTCTGAATTCCATCTCCTCCTTTATCCTTTATTCAGATTGAGGGGCTGCAACTTGTCAGAGACTGACTGTGAAAACCTGGCCTCAGCTCTGAAGTCCAACCCCTCCCATCTGACAGAGCTGGACCTGAGTCACAGCAACCTGATTCTGGAGCGGAGTGTGGATTCAAAATGGAAGCTCCATTCAGGAGTGAAACTTCTCTCTGCTGGACTGGAGAGTCCACACTGCAGACTGGAGACTCTCAGGTAGGATGTGGTTTTAGAGGCTTAAATCTCAGATGTTGCTCATGTTGTTTTCACCAGAGGTGGAAACTGGAAAGAGTACTGATAAATCCTACTCGAGTACAAATAGGCTACTTTAGTGAAGATTAACTCAAGTACAAGTGAAATTACCAGTCCAGGAAATTACTCAAGTAAGAGTAAAAAAAATAGCCTATTTAAAAGTACTCGAGTAAAAGTAGATTTGTGTTACTTTAAAAATTATTTATTTATTTATTTATTTGCGGCACAATGCACATTAATGAACATTCTCCTTTATATAAAAGGGAGCAAGTGGGCAATGTTTGTTTCTATTTTTGCCCCACTGATGATGTCACAATGTCTATGACATCAGTGACATCATTATTGACCAAATCATCATTATGACATCACTGATGTTGTCATGACAATATATGATATGATGATCATATGACAGGTATGTCAAGGACATCTGGAACTGCCAATCAGCCGTTAACAAAACTGAATCGATCTCAGCACATGCACTTTCCTAATCCCTTCACTTTCTTTCACTCACTGAAACATGGATTATACCTGGCAACACCGTCACCCCCGCAGCTCTCTCCTCCGCCTTTTCTTTCTCCCACACCCCCCGAGCGATAGGACGCGGAGGGGGGACGGGACTCCTCATCTGCTCCGACTGGACCTATACAGCTACACCTCCCCCTCAGTTTTCCACTTCCACCTTCGAATTTCATACAGTCACCGTTTCCTTACCTGTCAAACTCTTCATTATCACCATCTACCGCCCCCCCCCCGGACCCCTTGGACTAGTATTCGACGAACTTCACTCCCTCCTCTCCTTCTTCCCGGAAAACAATATACCACTCATTCTCATGGGCGACTTCAACTTTCAGGCATCCACTCTTCACTCCCCATACTTCCTTACCTTCTTTTCCTCCTTTGACCTCGCTCTTTCAGCCCCCCCCCCTACTCAAAAAGCTGGAAACCTACTTGACCTCATCTTCACCCGCTCCTGCTCCACCACTAACCTCACTGTCACCCCTCTTCCTATATATACATTACATTACATTTCGTCATTTGGCAGACGCTTTTATCCAAAGCGACTTACAATAACACACTTTTTGTCAGCAATAGAGCAATCAACTATGGAGCACAGTCTATGACAACTACAAATCCTGAAGGAACAGTGGTACAAGTTTTAGATTAGGATTTTTTTTTTTTTTTCTATAAAGAGAGAGAAAGAAGAGAGAGAAAGAAGTTAGATCAAGAAGGGCCCAGGTGGAGCCTGAAAAGGTGAGTCTTTAGTCTTTTCCGAAAGATCGGCAGTGATTCAGCAGTCCTGACCGAAGGTGGCAGCTCGTTCCACCATTGGGGTGCTAGGGAGGAGAAGAGTCGAGATCGGGATGAGCGACTTTTGAGCGCTCGTAGCGAAGGAGGAGCGAGGCGCCCCGCACTGGTGGAGGAGCGAAGGGAGCGGTGAGAGGTTTGGAACCTGACCATAGATTGCAGGTACAGGGGAGCTGACTGGTGTACTGCCCTGTAGGCCAGTACCAGTGTCTTGAATTTGATGCGAGCTGAGATGGGAAGCCAGTGGAGGTCCCGGAAGAGGGGAGTGACATGAGAGAATTTGGGTTGGTTGAATACCAGACGGGCTGCAGCGTTCTGAATGAGCTGAAGCGGTCGGATGTCGGTGGCAGGTAGGCCAGCCAGGAGCACGTTGCAGTAGTCCAGGCGAGGGACGATAAGTGACTGGACCAGGAGTTGAGTCGCTTCTCTTGTGAGGAAGGGACGGATTTTGCGGATGTTGTAGAGGGAGAACCTACAGGAGCGTGCTGTCGCAGCTATGTTGGCAGAGCAAGACAGCTGGTTGTCGAGGATCACCCCAAGGTTCTTAGCTGTTTGGGAGGGCAGTACAGTGGTGTTGTCGATGGAGATGGAGAGATCTGTGAGAGGACAGTCTTTCCCTGGGAGGAAGAGTAGCTCTGTCTTACCAAGGTTGAGCTTGAGGTGGTGGGCAGACATCCAGTCGCCAATGTCCTTGAGACATGCAGAGATGCGAGCCTCGATTTGAGTGTCGGAGGGGGGGAAGGAAAGGAAAAGTTGGGTGTCATCAGCATAGCAGTGATAAGAGAAGCCATGAGAAGAGATCACATAGGCAAGAGATCTGATATAGAGAAGAAAAAGTAAGGGGCCCAGGACTGAGCCCTGGGGGACACCAGTGGTAAGAGGGCAGGATCTGGAGACGGGTGGGGTCTATATCTGACCATTATTTCATCTCCTTCTCCCTTCCGATCTCCAGCCATCCCCCACCCACTCTATCACCACCCGCTGCAACCTCCGATCCCTTTCTCCGACGACCATTTCCTCTGCTGCCCTCTCCCTTCTCCCTTCAGCCCAGCAATTTTCACTTCTTTCAACCGACATAGCCTCCACTTTGCTCCTATCCTCTCTCTCCACTGCCCTCGACTCCCTCTGCCCACTCATCACCAAACCCGCCTGATCCTCACCCCCCGCCCCCAGGCTAACTGAACCCCTCCGAATTCACCGCACTAAACTCCGAGCAGCTGAACGAACCTGGCTCAAATCTCACAACCCCACCGACCTCACAGCCTACCACCTCATCCTCTCCAATTTCACTGCTGCAGTCTCTCATACTAAAACCTCCTTCTTCACCTCGCTAATCCAGTCTTCTGCCTCCAACCCCAGCAAACTGTTCTCCATTTTCTCTTCCCTCCTCGACCCCCCCTCCCCCCCTCCTCCCTCATCCCTCTCTGCCGACGACTTTTCAAACTTCTTCACCAAAAAGATCCAAGACATCAGTTCATCCTTCCCGCCCCCAGTCTTTCCTATCATCAATCCAATCTCTCCACCCCCTATTTCCAGTCTCTCTTCTCTCCCCTCTCCTCCGAAGAAGTTCTGAAACTCATAACATCAAACCGTGCCACCTCCTGCCCTCTTGACCCCATCCCTTCCTCCCTGCTTCAATCCATCTCCCCCGACATCTCCCCCTTTCTCACTTCCCTCATTAATTCCTCTCTATCCTCTGGTGTCTTTCCGACTGCACTTAAGACTGCACGGGTGAAACCCCTACTGAAAAGACCATCCCTCGACCCCACTGTCATTCAGAACTACCGTCCCGTCTCTCTCTTGTCATTCATTTCCAAAACACTCAAACGTGCAGTATCCAATCAACTTTCCATTCATCTCTCTCATAACAACCTATCCGATCCTCTCCAATCTGGCTTCAAACCCGCTCACTCCACTGAAACTGCTCTCCTCTCTGTCACTCAGGCTCTTCATTCCGCCAAAGCTGCCTCCCTCTCCTCAGTTCTCATTCTTCTCGACTTATCTGCTGCATTCGACACCGTCAATCACCAAATTCTCCTCGCTACTCTCTCCGACCTGGGTATCACTGGCTCTGCACTCTCTTGGTTCTCTTCCTATCTCTCCCACCACTCCTATCAGGTCTCCTGGAGAGGATCCCTTTCGACGCCCTGCACTCTTTCCACGGGTGTCCCTCAGGGTTCTGTCTTTGGTCCTTTTCTCTTCCTTCTCTACATGACTTCACTCCGCCACGTCATCACATCCCATGGTTTTTCATACCACTCATATGCCGACGACACCCAGCTGTTCCTTTCCTTCCCCCCCTCTGACACTCAAGTTGAATCACGGATCTCGGCTTGCCTCACAGACATTGGCACTTGGATGTCCAACCACCACCTCAAACTCAACATAGCAAAAACCGAGCTTCTTCTCTTCCCTAGCAAAGACTGTCCTGTAACCAACCTCTCCATCTCCCTCAACAACACTACTGTCCTTCCCTCACAAACAGCCAGAAACCTTGGAGTCACTCTTGACAACCAACTGTCCTTCACTACCCACATCGCAGCAATAGCCCGGTCCTGCAGATTCGCCCTTTTCAACATTCGCAAAATCCGCCCGTTCCTTTCCAGACAAGCAGCTCAACTTCTCACTCATCCTGTCGCGTCTGGACTACTGCAATGTTCTACTGGCCGGTCTCCCTGTTTCTGACATTCAACCACTCCAACTTATTCAAAATGCTGCAGCCCGCCTTGTTTTCAACCTACCAAAATTCTCCCACATCACCCCCCTTTTCCATGAACTTCACTGGCTTCCCATCATTGCAAGGATCAAATTCAAAACACTTATTCTGGCCTACACAGCAGTTCACCTCACAGCCCCACCATACCTACAACCCATGGTCAGTTTCCAGATCCCTCACCGCGCACTCCGACCCTCCACTAGCTCAGGACGCCTTGCCCCTCGCCCCCCTACGTGGTTTTAACAGCTCCCGATCACGACTTTTTCCCCATCTTGCACCAAAATGGTGGAACGAGCTCCCCTCTTCAATAAGAACGGCCGAATCACTACCCATTTTCAAAAAACAGTTAAAAACCCATCTTTTCAGACTTCATGTTGCCCCCCTGTAAACCCTCTCTAGCTCCTATGCACTTTCATCCTTATGCACTTTTATGCACACCTCTATTGTCTGTAAATATGTTTTAATTTAAATTGTTGTTTATACATTTGTTCGCTTAAAACTTTTATTTATTTTTCTTATTGCTGTACTGTGTTATAACCTGGTTGTATGTCGCTTTGGATGAAGGCGTCTGCTAAATATCAATAAAGTAAAGTAAAGTCATAGGCACTGATGGCATAGGCATTCTGACATCATCAGTGACAGTGATGTCACCAGTAATGCGAAGTTGGGCAATTGTGCGCTGCACATGCCAATAGAGGAGGTGAGGCCACGCAGCAGCAGAGCTGCAGGCGAGGCAGAGTCATCAGTGCCAGCATTATTGACCAAAATCATCTTATGACATAACTGATAATGTCAGGGGCACTGATGATGTCATAGGCATTGTGACATCATCAGTGATGAGAAGTTCAGCAATTGTGCGCTTGTGCATGCCAATAGAGCAGGCGAATATGCGCTGCGCAAGCCAATAGAGCAGGCGAGGCCACGCAGCATCCGAGCTACGGACGAGGCCACGCGTTTCAGTCGGCAGCGGAAGGACATCCCTGCAAGCTCTGCCATTGTCTCCAACCGGCTCCGACTGACCGCTCCGCTCCCTGCATGTCAAATCCCTCGATCTTAACTTTTGTGTCGGGTTAGTTTAGTTGTTACACATCCCGGGTTGACAGATTCTGTCCTCCATTGACTTCCATTCAAAAGTGCTATATTTGGCCATTTTTCAAAAGTCATTGATTCCCTCACAACAATAAATTTCATGCAGTTTACATGAAATGTAATGGGTTACATTTGATTACCTTAGAATACATTATTATGCGATTCTACATATGATTAGAACACATTATGATGCGATAAGCTTCTATCTTTGATAGGTTTGAGGTTAGATAGATAGATAGATTTATTGTCACTCCATGGTACAAGTATCACGTGTGAAATTCTGCTTGGTTCGCTCTCAGAGTCGGAGAGCAAAACCGCGTCGCCATTGAACAGCGCCAGCATTGGACAATGCATTTAAATGAAATACACTCAGATAATTCACATTATTACTAATTTGAAAAGTAATAAAGGCACACTTCAATATTATACAATACATATACATTTATTGTAAATGTACAGGATTACCAGCAAAGACAACCCACACCACGACACACAGGAGGCTGCCATTTACGGCGCCAGTCTGGTTCGTGGGAGGGAGGGGTTGCAAAAGCGGGGGGATGTTGCTGAAGGCGGAGGGTGGGGTTTAGGGGAGGGAGGAGAGGGAGGGGGGGGGGGGGTTTGGGGGAGTGCGTGCATGACCATGTGTGTTAGCCTATGAGTCCTTGGAGTGTCCATATGTGTATACAGTATGTGTGTAATTCTGGAGCTCCCTCCTGGCTGACACACAGCGGTTGCTGTGGAGATCTTTCCAGTCCAAGAGTCAACAGCAGATGTGAGGGGGGGGGGGTGGATGTTGAAAGCGCTGGTTGCAATCGAAACTTCTGGAGAGAGTTAGCTGCTAGTGGCCTTGACGGCCGATAGCAGGTGGGGGGAGGCCAGATTAAATCAGATGTTTGGGTTTCCGCGGGAGGAGCAGTGATCAACAGCATTCCTCACACGAGTCTGTCCGTGGTCCTCAATTTAAACACTTCGGCTCGCAGCAGTGAGAATCTCCAAGAAGTAATCAATTTTTGCGATTAAGATCAGAAATTGCAACAGTCCGAGTACTCACTGGTCCCCGGACCCCGCGTTCATTTTGGCGATTGCGTTGAGAGACCAGCTTAATATCCATATAATCAATATTAGTTTTGAAGAGACAAGTGCAAGATTGGCTCCGGGTAGCAAGCAGAGGGATAGGGAGAGGGAGAGTACAGGGAGGGGGAGATGAGGAGAAATCTGACCGCCTCCGTTGAAAGCTAGTCTAAGATTAGGGGGGGGGGGGGGGGGCGTACCAGTTCCGACACAACCCTGCAGTGTTCGCCACTCTATTTTGATGACAAATAACCTTATTTTGGGCTCAACATCCTAAAATAAGCTGTTGGTAAAAACAGGTGATGACGTCAGACATTATGGTTGTCTAACGACTGACGTATAGAATTCAGATAATAACTGTATGAGTTACAGTGAATAGTTGCCATTAGCGTCTGGCATTAGCTAGCTGTTAGCCTGTGAACTATGTTAGTTACATGGCAGTAAAATGCCACTGAATGACCAGTTTGATATAACTGCCAAGCAGTTTGATTCACACTCTTTCCATAACTTTGATATATATTGGCTGGTTGTTGATTTTTTTATAACAATATTGTGGCCTCTGGACAAACATTTTGAAGAGGTAGAGTCAGCCATACTGTTTCCGGTCTACCGCTTGGACTGTGTTGGCCTGGAAGGAAGACAAAGATCATATATTGAATGCAGGAGCGAGGCTCTTTTCCTCTTTTGGACAACAGCGCTACAGCCATGATGTTGCAGTGGAACAAAGTATAAGCCTTTGGTTCTAATATACGATCTTTGGCTCAAATGATGACATGTGTTATTACAGCACACACTCATGTAGGTTTTCATAGAACATCAATGGTGTACAGCTATGAAAAACTGACTGGAGGGGGGCTTTAAGTGTTATGGTGGTGCTAGTCTTGCTTACCGGACTCTCCCAGCAAAGGGGCGAGGAGAGTCTGGCTGGGGATGCTTTCTATTGTGGACTAGAGGGGGGAAAAGCTGTTTACAGCCATCCACCGAACGTACGATGCAGGCTGCGTCATTGCATAATCCACATCAATCGTTTTCAGCGTGTAGCAACGAGCTAGCAACTAGCGCTGCTGTTGTTATTGTTTCAAAGGCAGCAGCGCAGGTATTTGAGCTCGGCAGATTCGACACGTACAGCAGCAGAGGCATACAGATTTGACACGGGGGCTTGGAAAGGAAATCCAAATATGGTCGCAGCCGCAGTCAGAACGGGTCGGAGCCAATGCAGTGCTTGCAGGGAGCGGAATGGGATTTCCATCCGGCACCATCTGAAATGGTCGGCACCAATGAGAGAGCTAAGTCCACCATGCTGCTTCCCCCCAGTCAGACTATGGTGGTGCTAACTACCAACATGTTAGTTTGTGTAGCTTGTTGAATAAATGTCTACCTCCAGCCTAGCAAGGGTTAATTTAGGGACAAGTCAAGGTTAATTTAGGATCAAATTATTGTTAAATCAGGATTAAGTTCCCTATCCAACTCAGATTTTGCTGTTTACCATTACTGTCAGAGAAACTACCATCTGAAAATGGTGTCCAATGTTGTAAAAATTAGATTCTGAAATTGAACTAAACCTTGTGACAGCCTGTCTGCTTTCAGATGGAAAGACTCTATAAGGCTGACAAGATGCTGTCAGTGTCGATTGTTGTAATATTTCAGGGATATTTTATCTTATACCTGTAGCTATTTTGCTTTATTCTTTATTCAGATTGAGTGGCTGCAACTTGTCAGAGGCGTACTTTGAAGTCCTGTGCTCAGCTCTAAAGTCCAACCCCTCCCATCTGAGAGAGCTGGACCTGAGTGGATGCAGGTTGTCAGACTCGGACTGTGAAGTCCCGGTCTCAGCTCTGAAGTCCACCATGTCGTGTCTGAGAGAGCTGGACCTGAGTAACAACAACTTACAGGATTCAGGAGTGAATCTGCTCTCTGCTGGACTGGAGAGTCAACACTTCAGACTGGAGACTCTCAGGTAAAATCAGTTTACAGTTTTTTTCAGCTGATTTGACACATTTCTCCAAACTAAGGTCTGTTCTCTCAAAACAGGATTCCTGAATCTGAAAAGGTCGCTGTGCAGGTTTTACACAAGGATTTGAGTTTTATTGATCCAGCTTCATATACACAGCAGTGAAGCTGCTATCTTGCTATTAGGTTACCACACCTCTCTCTTTTCCTCTCAGCCATAATTCAATGTCACATCTCCAGCTGCTTCAGAATAGAGCAGCTAGATATTAACCAGTGGGAATGTGACATCATCATCTCCCATTTTTAACACCTGTCCTCTGGTTACCAGTTAGATAGATAATTCATGTTAAAATGTCACTGAACACATTTAAAGCAGGCTAGTTTTGGTCTTGAATTACACTGTGAAGCGCTTAGTTCCCTGTGAGCTGAGGGCCAGCTGAGATCTTCAGGTCCTCCCAACTTCCCCTCAGACTCAACATTGAAAGTGGTTTCACTTTAGTGAGGCTGCAGATTCACCATCATCTTTAAAAACTAGGGATGCACATTTTCCGCAAATTCCAAACTCGATCATTGGTAACGTTAACAATCAATCAATCGATTAATTGTAATTAAAAATACAAAATTTTCCAAACCATACCAAATGCGTTTTTTCCTCAATAAAACTTTTATTTATGCAGCAGCAACTTATTGTATATTTCTCACAGCATTGTATAGCATAGCCTACACTATGAAACACATAAAAACGTGGAGGCATAACTTTTTAGACATGTCAACATTTGCCCAGAATCCCCGTCGCGTCCGCAGGGGCTCACTTACCCACACAGATTGTTTATTTTTTCTGCTCGCAGTCCAGAGGCCTGTACTACAAAGCAAGATTAGTGGTTTAGCGAGGTAACTTCAGGTTTAACCCTGGTTTAGCCGTACTACAAAGCAAGTTAACTTCTTACCGACATATATTTCCATAGAACTTATGCTTCACACTGACTTAACCTGGTCCGCAGCAGGTTAAGTTGCAAGGATAAGATTAGACCTTAAATACACCACCCACGAACCAATCGAATCAGCAGTTTGGAAAAATGGCCAACCCCTTTCTGGATGAGGAAGGAGCACGAATTGTAATGTTGAATTAATCAAGGACTAAAGCCTTGCACTTGTTGCAGGCTACATTTTAATTAAGCCCTACTTACCACTTTGGAATATGTTTTTATATATTCATTTTTGTGCTCTCAAGTAGCCTAGATACGTTGTTTGACCCCGCTGATCGATTGCAGCTGAATAGTGAGTGGAGAAATATCACTAAACCGGCATAAAAAGGTTACATAAACGTCTCCAAAGCGCACGGTGCCTTGTGCGCAATGGAGCTGAGACTGACGTTGGGTTGGAATTGAAATGGTCATAGCCTACATGCTAGAATAGCCTACTACATATAAGCAATTTAATATGGGATCACCTGCACACAGGCAATCCCATATTAAGATGATTCATATCTAGGCTACTCCTGCATTTTGCAGCTGCAACTGTGTTGCTTTTGGCCTGTATGATGTGATTGAACTTCATATTTCCAGCATCATTATATAAAATATGGAGATATGCGACTCTGCTGACATTACAATAGCCTACCAGTTATTGTGACGATTGCAATAACTGGTATCACCCAAAATGCATCAATATGTCAGTGAAAGAATACAATCAACTTGCCAAGTCTGATTTTCAGTGGTTTTGCAATCTATGTATACTTCCTAACTTCAGTGACTCACTTTTTGAAGATAATCTGCTTGAAGGTGACGACCCTGTTTACAATACAAGTCAAAATACTTTTCTTTCCAGAGAACCACTCTTTAAGAGCCTCCAAGGGAAAGGCATGTTGTGCATACATCTCAATGCAAGGAGTCTTGTTAATAAGATCGACCAGCTTCGGTTTGTTGCTGAATCCACCAAAGCAGCTGTCATTGCAGTAACAGAAACCTGGTTTGATGAGACAATTAACGACTCTGAAATATCGATTGAGAATTATGCTGTTGAGCGGAATGACAGAAATAGGGAAGGCGGAGGCACGTGTTTGTACATCAAGAAAGACATTTCCTACTCCATCAGATCGGCATTGCACTCAGACGACATTGACTGTAAATGGGTTGATGTTATCCTCCCCAAAACTAAACCAATACTCCTTGGTGGTTGCTATCGTCCACCGAAGCAAGACGTAAAGGATTTTTTTAAGTCTCTAGAAAATGTTTTGAACTCCAATGATACTACTGCCCAAGAGTGTATTATCCTAGGTGATTTTAACGTTAACATTTTAACCAACAAAGGTTATGGTGTTGAATCAGTGTCTAACTTTTGCAATACTTTTAATTTCAAGCAACTTATTTCGGATCCTACTCGAGTGGCTAAGAACAGCAGCACTGCCATTGACCTGATTTTTTCATCTGATCCCTCCATGATCTGTGCTAAAGGTGTATTACCTGTTGGTATTAGTGACCACTTTATAACTTTTTGTAGAAGACAAAGGCAAAGAATGAAGTTTGGTGAACATAAAACTATTCAAATTAGATCCTTGAAAACCTACTCCCCAGAAACACTGATTGAAAACCTTAACAATGTTGATTGGTCAAATTGCTTGGTTTCCAACTCTATTGAGACTTCTTGGCTTAACTTTAAAACTAAGTTTCTGAAGGTGATCGATAAGATTGCTCCTGTGAGAACTATCAGAGTCAAACAAAATGATCACCCTTGGTTTAATAATGAAATTCGTGAATTAGTCATACATAGGGATAAGGTGCTTAAGAAATACGCTAAAACCAAAAATCATGACCATCTCTCTGAATTCAAGAGCATAAGAAATATTGTTAATTACAAAATCAAGAAGGCCAAATCCACCTTTTACACTGACCAACTTGAAACAAATAAATTTCAGCCAAAGAAACTTTGGAAAGTTTTTAAAAGCCTTGGAGCTTGCCAATCTAAAGGTAGTAAAACCTCCATTAGTCTGATAACTGATGGTGGTTTCATTCATGATAAGAAAGATGTAGCAAATCAATTTAACAATTATTTTATCAACGTAGCTGAGGACCTTGTCCAAAAACTAAAAAAACCTACCACAAAGTATGGACTGGGACATGTAACTGATTTCTACCAGAAAGAAAAGGGTATTAAATCTAACTCGTTTTCTTTCCACGATGTTTCTGCTCATGATGTTTGCAAAGCCTTAAACAATCTCTCATCTAACAAAGCCACTGGTATCGACACTATCCCTGCCAGATTTTTAAAAGATGGTGCTTCTGTTGTTGCCCAACCCCTGTCTGAAATAATTAATCAATCTTTAAGAACTGGTACTGTACCCAAAGACTGGAAACTAGCTCGTGTTACTCCTCTACACAAGAAGGAGAGCAAAACACTAGTTAACAACTATAGACCAATTTCTATCCTTTCTGCATTCTCGAAAATTGTTGAAAGACTTATTCATGATCAGATTATGAATTATTTGACCACCAACTCTCTTATCTATGATTTTCAGTCCGGCTTTAGACCATCTTACTCAACAGATTCATGTCTCATTCATTTAACAGATTACATAAAGAAACAATCAGATGAAGGGAAACTCACCGGCATGGTTGTCTTAGATCTTGAAAAGGCATTTGACACTGTGGACCATTCTATCCTTATTGGTAAGTTGAAAGCTCTGGGGCTTTCACAATCGTCCATATCTTGGTTTCAATCTTACTTGAAGGATAGATGGCAAGCTGTTGACATTGGCGGTACTCTTTCCTCTTGGCGTGAGGTTAAATGTGGGGTGCCCCAGGGGTCCATACTGGGTCCACTTCTTTTTGTTTGCTATATAAACGACATGGCCTCTTCTGTTAATTGTAAATTGCTTCTTTATGCTGACGATTCAGCTCTGGTTGTCTCCGGTAAGAGTGTTATAACTATTCAGGCTCAATTGACTAATGAGCTTGAAAATATTTATAACTGGCTTATTGATAACAGACTGTCCTTGCATTTAGGTAAAACCAATGCTATCCTCTTTGGCTCAAAGCACAAACTCCGGCTGCATCCAGATATGAAAGTTATGTGCAATAACCAAGTAATAATCAACAAAACATCTGTCAGTTATTTGGGACTTGAACTTGACAGTACCCTCAGCTTTGAAAATACAGGCAAATCTGTTATTGGTAAAGTTAACTCTAGAGTAAAATTTTTACATAGGAACAAGAAGTTTCTTAATGCTAGTTCTCTGAAATTACTTGCCTCCAGTCTAATCTTATGCCATTATGACTATGGTTGCAGTGTATGGTACTCTGGCCTAAAGGCAAATCTCAAACAGAAACTCCAAACTGCACAGAATAAAACCATAAGATGTGTGCTTAATCTTCACAATAGGTTTCATATTGGCGCTACTGAGTTTAGTAAACTTGGTTGGTTACCGATTGATTTAAGGGTGAAGCAACTTAAATTGTGTCACATATATTGCATTTTGAACGGCCTTAGCCCTGGTTATCTCAAGGAGGGTGTTGTAAGAACAAGTGAAATTCATTCCTATAATACCAGATCTGCCCAATATTCAATTCAGAAACCTATTGCAGGAAGCCAAACCCAAACGTCATTTTGTAACACTGCTATCAACTTTTGGAATAATTTACCTGCTTCAGTGCAAGGCATAAACACTGTGAATGTCTTTAAACGTGCTCTCAAGACTCATCTAAAAAATGAGATGTTGACTAGAGAGTAATTGCAACACCTTCGCTGAGATTTCATTTGTATATATCATATATTTTATGTGTCATCGATAGACTTCCTTTTTCTGTTTTTCTTTTATAAAGTACAATTGTGTAATATTAAGGTTTTGATATTTGAAGGACCCCAGTGGAAATAAGCAGGCTTCTAGTTTGTAACTTTAAGCTGCTTTACTGGGTTATCCTTGGATCATTTTACTTTCGTTTTACATATTGTGTACTTTTTTACTACTGTATTAATTGTAAATTTGTAATGGTTTTTATGCATTTCTTGATCCGAAATAAACCAAACCAAACCAAATATGTGACCACAAAATAGGCTAGTTTTTATCAATGAAAACTATGCCCGCATCGTCTCAATTCAGTTCAGCAGTTTTCTCTTTTATAGGCAATTAGGATATCATTATTTTATATATGAATTATTCGATCAGTGCAACCACACACATAATGAGTGATAGAGATCATTATTCATTGAGCATGCATTTCTAAATCTATGGTCTAAATAGGCTTACAGATTGTGGAAATTTATAGACTGAGATTACACATTTACATTTACACTGATGTGAATACAAGCGTCAGCTTTAGACAGTCTTTCAGCAGACTATATCCAACGCGGATTTTCATTCTGACAGGCTACATTAAATATCCGCTAAAACTCTGATCACTGCGCTTTCATTGAACGAGGAAATGGGTGTGCCTGCTGTGTCAACTCAGCTGTTCATAATGTGATTGGCCACAAAATAGGCTATTTTTTATAAATGAAATCTATGCCCGCACGTACCGTGTCGATTAAGTTCAGAAGCATTTTTTAATTGTATTATCATTCTTTTTTTTATTGATTAGCCTATAGGAATTATTCAATCAGTGCGACTAAACACATCATGAGATCATTATTATTCATTGAGCCTAAATGGTCTATACATACGGATTTTGGACTGAGATAGATTACACATTGCTTCCACAAAAGACTGTAGATAGAGAGCTGTAGATAGCCTACGAAACCGCTCTTCAAAGAAATTACTGGTGTGGATAAAAGTGGTCACTTTAGACAGTCATTCGGGAACAGTAATAATATCCAACGCAGATTTGTATTTGCGGTTTCATTCAATGAGGAAATAGGCGTGTCTGGCACGGTAGGAGTTGGAGCAGTCCATATTGCACTGTGATTGGCAGTTGTAAAAACCACGCCTCTTTTGCGGGCACGAGCTCCAGTGCACGGGCATTTTCATGTGCACGAGCTGTCAGCTTGATTAGAAAAACCTGGTTCGAGTTAACGAGTGCCAATCGACGTTCGTAGTCCAAGTTAACTACAATCGAGCTGATCTGGTTTAGACAAACCAGATCAAGGGACAGATCCTGGATCTTCTTATACAACATTCGTAGTACAGGCCCCAGGTGAGACTCCAGGCGAGCCAATTTATCTTATGACTTGTCTGAAAAGGGCTATAGTGATGTAGCCGAGTGTTCGGGTCCGCCTATTACTTACACGTAAGGTTATAACACGTTTCCACATTTATTCTCAGTTAGCGCCTAGCCTTTAACACATTCACTGCCGTCGACGAGTTAACTCGTCAAAAAAACAACAACGGTTGACTGCCGTCGACGAGTTAACTCGTAAAAAAAAAGAAATTGGGACGTGGATCAAACCCTTTTACATCTCCTATAAAAATATGGGAGCTATTGAATGTGTATAACCTATTTTACCGACCCACTAAGTGGTGACAGTGCTCTCCAGACTAGAGAAAGCCGAGCAAAAACAGCAGGAAAAAGCGTGAGGAAACCATTCTCATGAAAATGGTTTGGCGAAAACGCTTTCGCGCTGGGAGCTGGCGCACAACGGTGGGGGATTCCAAAAATAGACTCTGGGTGCAACACACTTTGAAACACGCAGCAGAAAGGCCAGAATCGCACGCAGCTTCATCCCAGCTCACAACCGAAACCCCAGAAACGAATGAGCCCGATCCAGACTCGCCCGACGAGCGGCCGCCAAGCAGCACAGACAGGCAGCAGAGACTCGCATGTGACACACGCTGCAGAGCCACCAGAGACACACCCACGGAGGGAGGAGTTTGAAGGAGAGGGGGGTGGGGGTGCTCCTATATTGGAGGAAATTACTGTTCAGAACTATTGTTTAGATGTCTGATGTCTCACTGATGCCAAAAATAAATGGTTAAAGTGACTGTTCTGCCTGTTCTATCGAATTTCACAAAAAGGCATTTATCTCAGCTTTCCTTCTCAGACGCTGAAACCATGGTGTATTCAACTGCTAATGCCTACATAACAGAACATGATAAAAACTAACTCTTTTAGACAGAGAAAGTACACATTCTATTAGTTCTTTTGAGATATTTTGTGTTCACAAAGTCCTAGCAGAAAATAATCCTCGGCTCTTGAAAGATGAGCCAGAATCCTCAAAAAAACGCTTGGCAGAAGCTACCTACTGTATTGGAAAAACTGTTGGCAGTGAATGTGTTAACAACAACTGCAACTGCAACTGCCTCTGTGGTCAACAACAAAGTCCCCCACTTCCTATTGTACGGTAACTCTCGAGGGGACAAACACAGAGCCTCGCATAGACGCTGAACAGTCTGTTACAGTGATATAATTGTGCCCTCTGGAGGATCATTGAAAAATGATTTGAAAACACCATCTAATGCACGTTGCTTTTATGTTTTGTTTTGATCGAGTAATTTTTCTTTGCTCGAGTAAATCCTTAACAAGCAATTAATCGAGTTTCCATTAATTGTGTGCATCCCTATTAAAAACACACATTTATTGACTTGCTTTTCTGTCATTTTGTGTAATCTGTTTCGTCCCTTCTTCATCTTCTTTCTCATATTTGTATTTATATTATTATTTAAATTCTGTTGTTTTTAAAGTTATACCCACTTTATGTATATGTTATATGTGTGTATGTATGTATCTATGTATTTATTTCATGGCCTGTTGTGCAGCGTAACAGTGCATGCACCATTTGGTTGATTTAGCCAGTTTTAACCAGTTTCCCTGTCAGTGTTAGTGCTCCAGTCAGCTCAGTATACAGCACCATGCAAACACACTGGGACCTGCTCTAGACCTCATCAATACAGTCTGTCAGTAGAAATAATACAATAAAGACATTAAATATAAGGGTTAGTTAACCTCATCAATACAGTCTGTCAGTAGAAATAATACAATAAAGACATTAAATATAAGGGTTGGTTAACCTCATCAATACAGTCTGTCAGTAGAAATAATACAATAATGACATTAAATATAAGGGTTAGTTAGCTTCATCAATACAGTATGTCAGTAGAAATAAAACATTATTGACATTAAATATAGTTAATGTCATCAATACAGTCTGTCAGTAGAAATAATACAATAATGACATTAAATGTAAGGGTCAGTTAGCCTCATCAATACAGTCTGTCAGTATAATACAATGATGACATCAAATATAAGGGTCAGTTATCCTCATCAATAGTCTGTCCGCAGAAATAACATTCATTAAGGACAATTATGTTACTATCCCTTGTGCCAAAATCCGAGCTAAAACACATTTAGAAGCCCAACCCAGATTAAAAACAAGCTAACAAACAACAAACAAGCTAACAAACAAAATACAGATCACCAGTTAGCTGGTTAGTCAGTATAAATAATACAATCATGACATTAAATATAAGGGTCAGTTAGCCACATCAATACAGTCTGTCAGTAGAAATAATACAATAATGACATTAAATATAAGGTCAGTTAGCCTCAATGATACAGTCTGTCAGTATAAATAATACAACAATGAGATTAAAGCCCCACTCCAGTGTATTTTGTCATTTTTAAGATAGTTCATGTGTTGGTGAGTCATGACCTGGTCTGTTGATGAGCCACAGTTAGCCAATGTATTTATTGTGTGCTCAAAGTCCAACAAATAAGCTGTTGGTCAAAATGGGTGATGAGGTCAGACATTATATTGGTCTGAAGACTGACACATGATAGACAGATAATACAGTACAGTATACAGTAAATAGCTAGTATTAACCTCTGGCATTCTAGCTAGCTGTTAGCTATGTTAGTTATGTGGGCATAGCTACATTAGTTATGTGGCATAAAACACCAGTGAATGACCTGTTAACCAGTTCAAGTCACTCTCTTTCGATAAAGCCCACCAGCTTTGATATCTGTTGTCTAGTTGTTGATAACAATATTATGGGCCCTACCTTCGCAAAAGCGGTAATTTAGCATTTGTGCTCGTTTAACGCCGCGTGCAATGCAAATTGGGGGTGTGCACAAGCGCATGCCCATTATAATTGTACTGGACATATGCGTGCCACATGCCAAACTAGGCATTTCAGCGCTAAAATGTGGGGATAGATGCCATTATCCTATTGTCAGCAGCGCGCAATTACTTTGCACTAAGAGCTTTGAAAAGCACCTCTTAGGACCTAAAATACTCGCTGCGCTTGAGCGCACCATAATCTCTGCGCTGCGCAGCGCATAAACGTCATTACGCACGGGCGTGCCCAGGGCCGGCTCGCCCTACAGGCGAAACAGTTTCCTGCCTGGGGCGCCAGTTCGGCTAGGGCGCTCTGTAGCCATCACAAAACAACAAACAAACAAAAAACTAAAATCGCTGGTGTGCGCCCAGGCGCCCCCACCTTTTCTGCACAATCAGTGCCTGAAATTGGGCGCAGGATTGCGGGAATCCCGACAAGCCGCTTGTCACACACAGCGTCAGTGCAGCAGCTGAGTAGCCTACGTCGGAGGTGGTGGTGAGTGTCACTTCACCTGCCTTAGTGCCTTCTCCTCCCCATCAAAAGTGAACCAGGAAAATACATTTTAAGAGGCTGTAGGCTGCTTTAGTTTAGTTTCCCTCTTTTTTTAGTTTTGTTTCTGTTTGACATCTACTAGACTAGCGTTTAATCGTGGTCGCTTTCAGTAGTCTGGAGCCGTTTTGAAACATTTCTGCTGATTCAGGCGAACTCATAGTCTCATTGACAAAGCACCCGGACGATTTTTATTGTGAAGAACCTACAGATACTGTGACTATTGACAGAGAAGGGGAGCGAGAGAGAGAGAGAGGGGGGGGGGGGGGGGTGGAGGAGGAGAGAAAAGACGTGAGTGAAACAGCAGAGCAGATTGTGGGAGAAACCAACGTGCAAGTAAGTAACAAGCTGCTGCGGCTGCTATCCAGAGACGTACACAGACAGTTTAGGGGCCTGGTGCGTGCATAAGTGAAAAAGGGGCACCCCCTCATAATTATTTATAAAAAAAATAAAGTATACAAGTCAGGCCTGGATAAACAGAGTAACCAGTGACTCCTGCTACCAATTTACATGTAAAAAATAAATAAATGGATAAATAAACAAAAATCTCTTCATTTTGACACAATTTGAAATCACACAATTTATCAGTGAAATACTGTAATGTATAGATTCATTATGCTATAACATATTTTCTACTGATACTTATATTAACCCAGTGGCACTCCTATTCTGGTTTATTTCAAGAAAATATTTTGGCTAGTGGAAATTCTAATTGGCTGGTAACTTTAAAATCTAGCAGCTATATTGACTGGTGATCAAAAGTTAATTTCAAGCCCTGCAGGGAGAGCAGGTGATGACATGGGAGTGAGAAAAGGAGTCAATCTAATCCTAATGTTAATTTAAAATGAGATATTCCTATAAATCTGGCTTCAAACGACCAACATCTTTTTATGATAATAATAATAGTAATAAATGCTGGTGATTCACATATGTACGCGTGTGTGTGTGTGTGAAGGGGAAGGGGGGGGGGGCGCCAAATCAAGTCTCGCCTAGGGCTCCAATATGACTAGAGCCGGCCCTGGGCGTGCCATTCCAGGACATCAAATTCTGCTGCTTAAATTCGGTAACCAGTAGGGCTGGCACGGATCAGAAAACCTACGGATCGGATCGTGTGACGGATTTTGAGCCACGGATCACGGATTTTTCGGATCAGCAAAAAAAAAATCTCCGATTTTTTCTCTCAAAATTAGATTTTCGATTCGATTTTTTAATACTATTATACTTCTCTAACCATTTGTTGCCCTGCACAACCATTTGTTGCCTGTTGCTTTTACTCTGAAGGCAGAACAACCCAACTCACAACCCAAGGTCACGTCTACCCAAACAATTATATCATTTTTAAACAGTTATGTTTCTGTATAAATCATTACAATATGCTCCCGTGAGGTGGCGATGCGTTTAGCTGCTGCCGGGCGGGGGTGCAAAATTCAGCATAACACCTGGACACTAGCACAAGGCGGACTGCAATCTTCCCTGCCTTAAGGCATGAGCAATCAGGGGATATCTCCTGTACCAAGATATAGGGCCCTATTGCTGTAAACTAATGTTTTCCAGAGACTGTCATGGCGGCATGACTGTTTATAACTGTTTACCAGTATTTATGCTCTGGGCGCAGACAAAGAGTTGAACAAAGAGAGAAGAGACAAAGAGAGAACAGCGCTGCAGTCATTATGCTGCAGTAGCATAATGAGTGTAACAAGCCCTAATTAGCCTTCGGTTCTTATACATTTAAGTTCTTTGGCACAAATGTTGACGTGTGTTTATACAGCGTGCACTCATGTATGTTTTCATAGAACACCAAGGGCCCTATCTTGGCAAAATCGGTAATTTAGCGCTTGCGCGTCTTTACCGCCAGGCGCAGGTGCAAATTGGAGGATCTGCTATTCCCTGTGCCCCGCAAAATGGCACCTCCCAGCAAGCACAGACGGACCCGGACGAATCAAGACAGCCCAATCGGGGCCAGCTCAAGTCATATCATGAAGAGTCAGATCTGGCCCAGATTATCACTGTGTCACTATCCAACTAATTTCACTCACCACTGAAATATCCATGAGGATAACTAAATGGTTGCAATCAATCACGTATTTCTCAGCCTGGGCTATTTTTTATCCAAAATCCGAGTGATCACCACTTGCATGTGGACACTGGACAATCTGCGCTGATTAACAAACTGTTTATTCGTGGAGGTGGGACTATGAGAAGATGAATTGCGGGGGAATCCTGCAATTGTCTCACTTGCATATCCTGTTGCCAGATTGTTTTGAAAGAGAGAAAATACACTGCGTGGCGTAATACAGGCCCGTAGCTACCATTGAGGACACCGAGGTCATGACCTCGGTATTTTCCACACCAATTTTTGTTCTATTGAAGTGAATGGGTAAGTAACTCCCCTGTAAGTGATGTTTGTGTAGATGGGCCATTGTATTTAATTGAGCAGTATTCTGCCATGTGACCTGTATGCAGAATATAAATTATATCATATGGGGAGACATTTATTTTTTGTATCATTTTAAGGCAACAGCACAGTAAAGAGGATATTAATCTAACATGATGTATGTAGTTCTTTATAGATCTAGCCTCTTCATTTTGCTCTCAAAGTGCACCAGATTGAAGCATTTTACTTTAAAATGGACAAAATTTTCTATCCGGGGGGCACAGCCCCCCCGGGCCCCCCACGCCGCGCTAAAATGACCTTGGTATTTCTCAAACCCTGGCTATGGGCCAGGGCGTAAACTATACATTTGAATTGGAAGTTGCATGCTGTAGCATTGGGTGGCGTTAATGTGTTTCGGGGTTGTGCGATCCACAAAGACTTGACGCCAACGTTTTAAATAAAAAACAAGTTTCTGCCATAATCCTACGGTATAGGCTATATTCGTGTCTCGTATAGCCTGTGTGTGCAGGAGCACTGGGTAAACAAACGTTATAGGCTGGTGGTGACACTTTTGAGAGGAACCCTCAATGATTCTTCCAGATTAAGGTTTGAATTAAATTTGCATTCGTTTTATTAAAACTGTCCCGACTCCATGGATGTTATACCGGTATAAAAAGAACAAGGGATCCATGTTTTGAAACGGTAGGCTATATTACTTATTATCCAACATACAGCGGAATGTTTCAGTGAACAGATAGCGTAGTCGTAGAATAGCCGGCCGGTGAGTTCAAATCCCACTCATGGCAGTATTATATTTTTTGAAGATGTAGCATAAATTGTTAATCTGGACATAATTATAGCTTTATGTAGAAAGCTGCTGAATATACACTGTGTACATAGCAGAATAAGTGAACATGCCCATTCATGGTAATGGTCATATTTCGACGTCAGCTTGACGTTCCCACGTAGACGTCTAAATCATCCCCAAACCGGCTGTGATTTGGCCACGTCCTTTACGTCACTGAAAGACGTCATCACAACGTTATCATGACGTAATTTTGCTTGCGGGGCTGTGCGCGACGCAAACGGGATTTGGGCGGTCTTAACCACCTGCATTATTCACTGGTGTGGCCTGTCAATGCCTGGGCATTACATCAATCAAACCAATCGCATTCCTGTCTCACATTCCCTTTAATACAGTTTACACGATGCATGCTGTAATTCTCTCCATGCGTAATTTGGACATCTCACAACAATCATCGCATCAGATACCTGTTAAAAACATCTGTGATTTGCAGCTTTTAATTGATGCAATTCGGGTTATTTGGTTGACTGGAAAATAGAAATGTGTTTGCATGGGGAAACAGGGACATTTGATTGACAATAATATTGCAAGTAGGCTACAACGTCCAAGCTTTCTCAATTCATTTCCCATTAACCCCTCTTTGTAGCCTATTTGTTCCTGTTTGTGTTTCCACAGAAAACCTGACAGGTCTGGTTGGGGATAATTTGTTTCAGTAGAATTTATTTATTTTCACTGAGAGCGAGGGTGAGTGAGTGACATGCTGATAGATGATTGTAGGCTACTCAAAGGGGGGGATTGTAGACTAATATTATAGTAGGCTAATAATTATAGCATTGGTTATTAATTAATCTGGGCGATGCAGTATGTTGTGCGTGTGTGAGGTTTCGGAGAGAGATAGAGAGGGAGAGAGAGGGGTAGAGAAACAATATCAGCACCATGTTTGTGGCTCTTTACAGCTGATAATAGTTTTTCAGGGAATACTAGTTGATTGCTTCACTGAATAATCTGCTGTTCCGCAATATTACCAGCAGAATTTGATCTCCTGGTTTTTGTATTTGAATGGGACATCCATGTGTAATGACATATCCAAGGATTTCCCCTGCATTGCGTTGCACAGCACGGAGAGTAATGGTGTGCTCAAGCGCAGTGGGGTATTTTTGTGCTAAGACGTGCTTTTCAGACGTCTTTTTTCAAACGTGAGGATTAAGCGCAGCCACACCTGGTTTAGCATATGGCACATCCGCAGCTGCATAGAGGCGGAAAAAGACGGAAAAAACAAAATGGCTGTCTGCACTCTTCCAACGATAGCATAGACACGGCGTTACGGCACGTAAACCGGGGCGCAAGCGTGAAAAGCAGATATACAGTTATACAGGTAGGAAAAACTGACTGGAGGGGGGCTTTAAATATAAGGGTCAGTTAGCCTCATTATACAGTCAGTAGAAATAATACAATACTGACATAAAATATAAAATATATATAAATATATAACAGAATAACATTTACACATGTCTTCTTGTCCTTCAGGCTGAGTGTCTGCCAGCTGTCAGAGAAAAGCTGTGAAGCTCTGGCCTCAGTTCTCAGCTCCCAGTCCTCTAGTCTGACAGAGCTGGACCTGAATAACAACGACCTACAAGATTTAGGGCTGAGGATGCTCTCGGCTGGACTGGGGAGTCCACACTGTAGACTGGAGACTCTCAGGTCAGGATCAACAGACCATTTAAATTTTAAATTCTGCTTCACATGCACATTAATGTCAGAGAAAATAATATGTTCTCGCATTTTCCTGCTGATGTGGTTTTTGAAACCAGCTGAGAAACATTCAGCTCCACTTTCTCTCCTCTGAGATAGTTATTTATTTTTATGCTCACTGCCTCTGTTGGTGAAACCTGAAGTAAAGGACTTGTCAGATTCTGATGAAATGAGTCCTGAACTGAACTGAAAACACAAACCTGATGCTGTTATCAGCTGTTAAAGGGATACGTCAACATATATGGAGATTCGCCTATTTGCCATATTCCCTAGAGTCAAACTGAATGTAGATGCTTTTCTCTTCCCTGTGCGTGCTTTAGAAAGTGTGTTTCACCCTCCTGCTAGTGAGCACTACAATGGCAATAGACTATACAGTACAGCTGCCTATTCAGTCACAAAAATTACACATTCCAACAGCACCAGAAAGACTCACATGCACATGTTGTGACTCGTGCACTCAACACGCGATGAAATAATTCATCCAACTTTATGGGAAACGGTCATTTTCGAAGTAAATACATACCAGGAAGTCTGATCACTGCACACAGCACATGCACCTCAGGAAAACGTGGAAGTAACTTTGGTTCCGCCACATTAGTTCTGGCTATGGATTTACTTCAAAAATTACCGTTTCCCAGGACAAGGCCACATGCCAGGGCACAAAGACAATAGAGTGAAATAATGGGAGTTGAAGCCTACAAATAGATAACTGACTTTCTGATAGGCTAAACATAAACGTTTACAGTCTGTGTCAAAGCAGACATGCACACAAGCAGAGAGAGAGAGAAGTAAACATGATCATATTTATCAGTTAGAATAGGCTGAAGTGGGTGGTGTCTGTGGCGGCGGTGTCTGTGGCAGTGTATGTCACGATTGTGATGTCATCAGTGATGGCCCTTGAGCAATTGTGATGTCAGTCGAGCAACTGTGATGTAGTAGGAGCCGATGGTGCCGTTGCACGATGGCATGTAGGTGGGTGGGCAGTGTCTGTCTGTCTGTCTGTCTGTCTGTCATGATTTTGGGAGCCTGCGGAGCGGGCGCTTTCCATACCTGCAGTCATGGTGCATCAACCCGAGTCTCCACCCTAGGAAGCGATTCCTAGTATTTTCATAATCCTATAACTACAAAAGTTAGGGGGAAAAATAACTTAACCAACGTGCACATTTAGAGAAAAAACATCAGTCAACAACATCAGGTAGTCTTTAATCTGGCGGAAGCATTTTTCTAAGCTAAACAACCCAGATTGATGGTTTATAGTGGACTTTTTTGTGAAATAGGCTCCATCCACCAAAATGTATAACTCGATGATATGAAAAGGGTGTGGACTTTCAAAAAATGTGCAGAACAGTCCAGACATTGGCTGGGTTTCCCAAAAGCTTCTTAGCGCTAAGAAGCTAATTTAACCCTTCTTAAGGCCCCCTTAAGAAGCAAACGCGTTTCCCAATTGCTTCATTACGAAGGCATGCGTTTCCCAAAAGCTTCTTAGCACTAAGAAGCTTTTTTGACCCTTCTCAAGGCTCCCGTAAAAAGCCAACGAAGCCAACGCGTTTCCCGATTGCTTCTTAGCCTAAAATTATCTTCCGTTAAGAAGGCTGCGTTTCCCAAAAGCTTCTTAGCGCTAAGATGATCTTTCGTTAAGAAGGTTTTGTAAGAAGGGTCTGGGGCATTCTTAACACCTTCTTAATGACAAAACACTGGCAGATCCAGCCGCATCAGGCAAAAGGAGATACTTGTGTCCACTGTTCCTCTTGTGTTTTTCCCTTTTTCCTTTCTTTCATGCACCCTTTAGTGTTTAAAATTGGGGAACACTTGAAAATCTCCCCTCTATGTATGGTTACTTGTGTTTTAAATGTTTTACCGTAGGCTATATTCCTCTAATCAGAATGGATTCCTTTTATAATAAGAATGTTGTGGATTTATATAGCACCTTTCACAGAACCCAAGGTCGCTTAAATTCTGTAGTGTTTCTCGCAATTTTATTGTATGCTGTGTATATAAAGCAATTTGAACTGCAGTCCATGTCTGAAATAAATAATGTTTAATAGAAGAAGTTCTTGTTTAACATGACCACGATTAGGTTATTCTACAACAGTGTTTCTCAACCACTCGTGGCCCACTGGTGGGCTCAGAGTGCCATCTAGTGGGCCGGAGAGGACCTCTCACATCGAGATGGTGGACAGCTCCAGTTAAAGGGATAGTTCGGTTTGTTTGAAGTGGGGTCCTATCAGCTAGTTCGATACACTAACTTAACTCATTGAGTGCCATGGACGTCTTTCGACGTCCAATTAAATAGTGACGTAGAGTGCCACGGACGTCTTTCGACGTCCAATGCGTTTTTTGACGGTGGGACGTCGATCAAAGCCTTCCGCAGCTCCTGTACAACTATTGTAGCTATTGGAGGTCTATAACCTATTTTACAGAACCCTTAGGTGGCGACAGTGCTCTCCAGGTTAACAGAAAGGCAGAGAAAAACAGAGAATAAGTCGTTGGGGAAACGGAAATCGCATCGCATCCGTATGCATCGATATGCATGAAGCGTTTTAACGTTAGATGTGCCTGCAGCAGGCAGCAGCCAATCTGCTCCCACAATTGAGCTCCTCCACTGCTGCGACAGCCCATTCGCATGATCAGCCGTTATTATTCTCAACTGGAAGCATACAGTAGTAGCCGGTGACAAACACACGCGGAAAAAGCTGGATGTCGCGCACCCTCACAGTGCAGTCAGAGCAAACTCAGCAGAGAGCCACCTCCCATACAGGAGGAGTGTGCAGTTGAGGCGAGGTGGGGGGGGGGGGGGGGGGCACGCAGAGCAGCCACTCAATGAGAGCAGCACACAACACTGACCCAGACAGACCCAGGCAGCAGGACAGGGTTGGCAAACGCAAGCCAGAATATCCGATGCCCACCAGCAGCAAAGACCAGCAAGAAGCTGCAACCAGCAGCGCACGCAGGGGCCAGCGCTGCTGGTTGCAGCTAAAAATATTATTCTGCCAAACAAAATTCCCTGGCCTTTACTGTTTTATTGAAGGAAATTATTTTTGAGGTGTGACTACATCAGAAAATTAGCTTCAGAGTCAGTGATGTGTTTGAAATGTTTAATTTCACAAAAGAGCCATTATCTCAGCTTCTAAAAAAAAACTGCTCTTTTTTGTTAAATCAAGCTATCTTCTCCGGCTGATAACTAAAGAACGGAAAATGATATCAATAAACCTGTTTTTGCTGATGATAGAAAAGAGTCTCATCGTTCTTTTTGCGTGTTCATTGTTTACATAGTAATATCACACAATATTCTGTGGGCCTCGAGAAATCACTGAAAAAAGCTCTGAAACTCTGGCACTGGGAGCGTCCGTTCTCCAAAAGTGGCTGGCACTCAATGAGTTAATTAGGTACAGTGTTCAGGAGGCTGGGCACATTGTGGAACGAGACCGCGCACTCAGAGCAGCAGCCAAACCAGCCTTTTCTCTGTAAGTACAGGGGGTCAACAACTAAAACGTAATTTAGCCACCTAAAACAACGCCCACCTAAACAAATCGATATTTGTGTACATGCACGCTCTATTTTGACAATTTTCAGCGCTTTACTTTTCCACAAAACAGCAGTTTCATTCAGCACTGCTTTTTCTCCCAACCGTACAACTACCGTATTCCTCCGCTAAAAGCCAGCACAGAGCACAGAGCTGCGGTTTACAAAACAGGAAGGCTTAGAAGAGAGATAAAACACTGACTTACTTTAGAGACAACAAGTCACCTGGCCTCTCTGGTCTGGGACGTTTTCCACAATTTATCCTGGGAATCGTGAAAAAGGTCTGCAGGGCACCCCGGCATTTAGGCAGCAGGCGCATCTCTCTTTCTGCCTGTTCACTCTCTGCAAAAGTTCCTCTTCTGTATTCTCTCTGGTTCATAATTGTATCCTCTTGTCACCAAGGTGAATGGCATATCATCCTCGCTATCAAAATCACTCATATTTTCATTTGTGTATTCTATTTGTTGTGTCTTCACTAACAAACCGGGAGAAATAAAATACCCCCAAATAACTGCGGAGTAATCCAGTGCTGCGGCTTTGTGCAGGCTTTTAGCGGAGGAATACGGTAGTTGTACGGTTGGGAGAAAAAGCAGTGCCGAATGAAACGTGTCTGAAAATTGTCAAAATAGAGCGTGCATGTACACAGATATCGATTTGTTTAGGTGGGCGTTGTTTTAGGTGGCTAAATTACGTTTTAGTTGTTGACCCCCCGTACTTACAGAGAAAAGGCTGGTTTGGCTGCTGCTCTGAGTGCGTGGTCTCATTCCACAATGCGCCCCGCCTCCTGAACACTGTACCTAATTAAGTTAGTGTATCGAACTAGCTGATAGGACCCCACTTCAAACAAACCGAACTATCCCTTTAAGATGCTTCTTAAGAGCCTTCTTTTTTTTTCTCTCTCTTCTGTTAAGAAGGCGTTTGGGAAACACTTCTTTGGAGCCTTCTTAACTCCTTAAGAAGCTCCTTACCTCTTAAGATGGCAATAGTTTTGGAGAAAATTATAAATGGTGGCAAAACACAAGGGCGGAGATGGGCGGGCCCTCCGTGGATAGATGTGGCTTGGCCCAAGGAAAACAACAATCAAGCAATAGTGTTTCTATTATTTACAACTGCAAAGTTATGCCATTTTAAATTTTGAAATATTGCTATAGCGCCCCCTACAAGCGAAATCACACCCACAAAATTGTGCTACCTCCGAGTACATACCTGTAAACTAGGGATGCACGATAATTATCGGACCGATAAATTATCGGCCGATATCGCCATTTTGCGTTATTATTTATTATTCCGATAATTACCTTTTTCCGATAAATTATCAGCCGATAATCATGCTTTATTTTTGCCTTGGAAGCAGAGTTTTTGTTGTCACACCTCGTGACATCACAGCTGCGACGGCAGCTCTGCCTTGCCAAACATGGCTGCTGGCAGTATGTTGCTGTTTTTCAGTTTCAGATCACAACACTATTGTAATTTGGAATCCATGTCCCACACAGGTTCCAAGAGGAGGGGAAACCTCTAAGCTGGCATTATGTTAAACCAAAGCTGGCGATGATGCAGCGGATATGTTTCTTGTTTTTGTTAGCAAGTGTTACCATTAGTATTAGCTCGTAGCGTGGCCTACACGTCAGGCTCGTCCGCTTGGCAGACAAACTGCTTGTGCCATTTATCAGAATCAGAATCAGAAAGACTTTAATGATCCCCGGGGGGAAATTGGGACAAGTTACAGCTGCTCGCACTCAGAACACACATAGCATAACACAGTATCACACAGTATCTCCCTAAACGTAAACAGTCAGTAAAATGCAATATAGTAAACTAAAATAAGTAGAGTAAGTAGAATAAAGTAGAATAAATTAGAATGTACAGTACGTGTCAAATTGCAGTTATTGCACTGGAATTATATTAAGTCAGCTTGCACATTACATGTGGCTCAGCTAAGGCACAGTTAACCTATCGGGTGTCTCCGAGGTGCTCTTCTAAGTGAGACGGTAAAGAGTCCAATGGCCACAGGCAGGAATGATTTCCTGTGCCTCTCTGTGTTGCATCTGGGTGGGATCAGCCTCTCACTGAACGTGCTCCTGTGTTGTGTACAGTCTGTGGCTTGTGATCAAACAGCTCCGCAAAAGTTCTTTATACTCACAGTGCTGGCGTACACTTATATAAACTAATGGAAACCCCTTTACCCAAAATGAAACATCCAGGGATTGTGTATTTAACTCCAAAAAACAACTCGCTAACGTTAAGCTAACTGCGCTAGCCGGGAGTCCCATATAACGCTAAGCCAAAGGGATTTTGTTGTTGAGCTAACTTTAGCTGCTGGACAGAGCCATCTAACAAAGCCAATAAGGAAAACAAAGGCGCAGTCACGCACATTAGGCTACATAAAAAGCATCAGTCAACATCACATAGTCTTTTCTTTAATCTGGTGGCAGCATTTTTCAGTAAAATGTGAAATGACACAGATGGTTTATAGCAGAGGTGTGGACTCGAGTCACATGACTTGCACTCGAGTCAGACTCGAGTCACAAATTGGACGACTTTGGACTCGACTTGACAAAATCAACGAAGACTTGCAACTCGACTTGGACTTGAACACCAATGACTCGTGGCTTGACTTGGACTTGAGCCTTTAGACTTGAAAAGACTTGATACCTTCCTCCAAACCCAAAGATTAAAGACACTAATAATCCACTCGCTAGTCGCTACAGCAAACCTGCCGTTCGCAAGATGGGACAATCAATACAGACACCACGGAGGAAATTCACCATGCAATCGCTAACTGTTCTCATTGAGCTGAGCGCAGCCTTTTTGCAATGAACGTAGGGTACAGTGAGCATCGCTAATTACAACTGCCCAATTGCCCATTGTGTTTACATGCATCTTGTTATTTGCATAAGAATAAAACCGGTTTTGCGGTGAGCCTGTTTTTGTAGACCCATTCAGTTTCTCTGCAGCTGCGGGGGCTATCTCTTTACCCTTATCCCACGGCTGTCAGGCCAGCCAAAAGGAAATTGAAACTTCCGGTTAAAACCTTCAAAATAATGTAATTTAAACAAGTAAAAAGCCTTACTGATGCATGTTGGAGGAGAAAGGTGTGTTTCAACAAACGAAGCAGCAAACCTTGTATCAAAATGTAGATGTTAGGATTACATATGGAGTGAAACTGTGGCTGTAAAGAATTACTCACAATTAAAATTAATGTAACGTTACAACAAGGGTTTTATTTTGAAAGAGGTCAAGCTGGTGACCTACTTACATTCTGACTGACTTGACACTAGTTCAGTAAAGTGAAGTATGTTTCAGTGCTGCAGTGAACGTTGTCTCATCCGTGAGACGATTTTCTTTCTTTTTTAGCTACTGTGTGCACTGTGCATTATATATATTTTGACATTCATATTTTTATTTAATTTCAACATAAAACATAATGACTGAAAGTATGAAACTATGAAAGTGCAATGTCAACAAACTTGTTTAAAAAAAATACAAATTTTAAAGCATTCATGACTTGTGTAAATTTAATTACTCTTGTTAAAATAGCAGTACATTTGGTGAAGAGCACATTATGACTTGTTTAAGACTCGAAACTAAAAGTGTATGACTTGGACTTGACTTGGGACTTGTGAGTGTTGACTTGTGAGTTGACTCGAGACTTGCCTGTCTTGACTTGGGACTTGACTCGAGACTTGTGTGCAAAGACTTGCGACTGACTGATGCAGACTTTCAAAAAACGGTGAAAGAGGTTTTATGCATGACGGTCTAGCCATGGTGTGTGTCATGGTTTGGTGAAGAGTCTCTGCTAAAAGACGGTCATGTATGTAGGCTACAGTACTTCAATCAGGAAAGACTATGGCCCCTATCGTTGCATCGGCGCTGTTTCTAGGCTGAGCGCCTGGCGCAGCGCAAATCAGTGGGCGTGGACCAGCGCACTTGATATCTTGGTCTTGGCGCTAGACGCAGCCTCAACCATTACAACCACGCCTTTTAAGCGTAAAATTATGCACCGTCAGTTCATTGAATAAGTGCAATAAACGAATCGCATGCTTGCCTTTTAAGCTCCATTCCAGTGGTCCAGCAAAACCAGACGAAACCCAAGCCTCTGATCCCCCCCCCCCCCCAACCTCCCTTCATCCCGTCTGTCTCCATATATCGGCTATTATTCCATATTATGATGCTTCTCAAACCAATATAACTGCAGTTTAAATACTGCAAGCATGTAAAAACGCTACACTATAGCAAGATCAAAATGAAAATAATGTTCTAAACGCATCAGCTAGAAAAATATAGCCTATTAGATTGGTGAAAGTTTGTCCAGAAAGATATCATTTTCTCTCGCCTGCTGCAGGAAGGATGATGCACATAAATATAGCCTACATTATGTAAAGTCATTGCATAAATGTGTTTTTATTGTAAAACTAAATGTGGAGTAGGGCCAAGTTATTGGAGCGGACATCACAGTATAGCAGATGACAGTAGAAGCTTCCGAAGCGCGTTCCGCTGTCACTTATCTAAATCACGTTAAATCGACAAGGGATATTTATAGCCCCAGTAGGACATATATGTTTCACATAGGGTGGTGTTTTCATTTCGATGTTTTATTTGGTCCAATATTGAAATGTTCTACAATTGGAGGTTCTCTTACCATTACACATTATTTAGATCCTCCCTTAATATAGGTTTTCGGCTCATTTGGTTGCTATTTAGTAGCGAAATGGAGAAGCACAATGCATGTTGGGGCATTCACATTGCAGTGAATTTACAGCTTATTTTTTCTATGGGACTCTGAGCGAGGGAGTCAGAGACAGTCGGTATTGTGCCTGGCAGACTGAGGAGAGAGGGAGAGAGTGACACAGAGAAGGCTGACAGAGGAGAGAGCCAGAGGGGAGGGAGAGAGCCAGAGGGGAGCGCTCCGCGCAACTGGCGCACTCTGAATAGGCCTGGTTTTCAAAAGCGCAAAGCGCTAAATGTACGCCAGGTCGGAAGATAGCAGTACGCCGGTATTTAGCGCCGACACGCCCACTTTGGCCCATTCTGGGACTGCGCCACGCCCATTCGACCTAAAGCGCATTTGGCAGCTTAAAGCCATATTGATATCGTCCCAAAACAGGCGCAAGGCACGTTTTTTTGCGTTTAAGGCCCGTTTTAGCGCCGAAGGCTTGTGGGAGAATAGGGCCCTATATCTGAATGTAGTTAACACATTGAGTGCCAAGGACGTCTCTGGACGTCCTAAAAAAATGTAACGAGGAGTGCCAAGGACGTCTGTGGACGTCCTAAAATCATAATTCATATTATTCCATAATTCTGCTGTTTAAGGTCGTACCTAGCCAGTGAGCATGAATCCCTTCAAGGGATCACACGGCGCCACCTTAAACATCGACACGGGAGCTGCGCCACCCACCTCAGATCCTTTACTTTGTGCAGGAGAAAGCAGGGAAAGACGTGATCAAAGGGGAAACCGATGCATGCTTCAGCCAGAGCCGTATAGATTGCTCTGTCTGCAGCGGACAGTTGACTCGGCTGCATCCGCGCCCACAACTGAGCTCTTCTGCTTCTATCTATCTCCACACGATTCCCTGCCAGAAAGCCAGCATCCGAAGCCGAACGGCCAAACCTTTTCGTTCAGTCGCGTTTGGCATTTCCTTGTTGCGCGCTGGGATCCGTCCGGGGCAAAAACGGAGTCTGTGAAACAGACTCTGTGCGTGTGGGGAGGAGCCCGCAGCTCAGAGGTGGAGAGGGGGGGGGGGGGGGGGGGGGGGGAGAGGGGGGGGGGGGGGGGGGGGCACGCAGGCTGCACAGAAACCACACCACGCCACCACATCAGAAAACACCAGCCAGAGTCAGTGAATGTGCTCGAAATTAGAGTGCAAAAGGTATTCATAAAAGTGACTATATCTTGAAAAGTAAAAAAAAACGGCAGAAAACCCTTGAAAGTGCACTTTTTTCAGAGGCTGTCATTTCATAATGGAACTGTCTAGAAACAAAATTTCTTCTTTGGAAGAAGCAGGAGTGTTCAATGTTTCATTAAAGTCCAGCCCTGTCAATATAGCCCTAATAGAAAAAATTCTATAGCTGTTTTCAACTGAATGGAAGTGAATCTGGCACAGGCTCCAGACAATTTTACTGAAGCGCTGTGGCACTCAATGTGTTAACAATGATTTGTTAACACAAGCAATGATTTAATTACATGTGAACAATGATTATGAATGAACAATGATTATGAATTGTTCAATAATTATGAAATGTTCAAAATCTTTGGCGATTAGACTCCATCACAACATTATCGTGACGTCATGCTGACATCATTGTAATTATGAAGGGGATAGTGAAGCCGTGAGTCTAGACCTGGTGGTGGTGATGAACTCTGAGAACTGAGAAGGGCTCGACATCTCAGTGTTGTGTATGCGCCACGTCAACCCGTTCTCACTCCGAGCGCGTAGCATATTGACGCTTTGTCCCGTCCCTTGTGCGTCGCTTGTTACTAACATGGTACCCTTGAGCGACACATGAAACGACTTGGGCTTTCCGACTAAACTCAATGCAAACCCATGGAAGTAATCTTTGACGCTTATGGCAACTGCTCCCCCATTAGCCTAACTGCTCCCCCGTTAGCCTAACTGCTCACCCATTAGGGTCTGGAGGAGCTAACCTCTCCCAGACCCTAACCCTAACCCTAACCTCTCCCACCCCATGCCTAAACCTAACCTCCCCCAGACCCTAAACCTAACCTCTCCCACCCCCCACGCCTAAACCTAACCTCCCCCCAGACGCTAATGGGGAGCAGTTGACTAATGGGAGAGCAGTTAGGCTGATGGGGGAGCAGTTGCCATAAGCATAAAAGTTGACTTCTGTTAATAATGCTCGATATGCCGTACAGCATATCGACGCGAGTTACACCTCTTTCTTCTATAGCTAGCCTATCCGCTGGTCATTTTTCTTATGGACATCTGCTACGGTATAAAATGCCTAGCTCACTAGTAACCCGCGGGGTAGAGAGATTCGTCCAACTGCTAACCACCTTCTAAAATCCTTGAGTCCGACCTGCTGTATTTCCCCCCTTCGGAAGCAGTGGCCTACGCCCCCTTGGGGAGATCACTCAAGTTAACGGTGGCTCTCTCTAGCACTTGACTGATGTTGTGGGTGTTGGAATTAATTCTAACTATGTGTTAATCTGCACTGGTTAAGGTCGTGTTAAAGTTTTCCCCTTGAGATGACAATTCTCGCTTAACCTGACGATGTTTTAATACACCTTCCCTGCCAAGTGGTCGTTTAAGCTTGTCATTACAAAAGGCCTCCAGAGTAACCTTAAAAGACGTGACCCGTCAGGCTAAACCAAATGTTCCTAGTATTTTTACATCACGAGAAGAGTCTACTATTCCTTAATAGATGGACCTTCGTTCAAATAAGAGAGATGACATCAGATTGGCGCAAAATAGTTGCTTTTTAATTAGAGCATATAGCGTAGCACAGCACAAATACAATCTCAATACAATTATCACACATTCACATGGCATACATTTAAACACAACATAATAACACAAATCATCTTTTTTAACCTTAACTTGAATAAACCCTTTTTATTCAAGCACAAATACTCCTGGCGTGGTGATCCACTTTAATATTAATTAACCTGGTTGGACTCGTAGCTACTGTAATCAGCTACTGTAACTTTCAGCATCAGTTGATTGTGGCTGCATGTGGCCTTCTGCACCCATTCTAATAATAGCTCAGTCAGGACACTGTTAACCTGTTGCTTCATGCAGTGAAAAGAGGAAGTGTTTTCTCTCCCCTATCCAAGTCTAACACTTCTTGTTCAAAGTAACGCTTCTACCAGATCTTATTGTTCCAGACCTTAAATGATCTGGCTGAGATAAAAATAAATAACTAAACTGTATTTCTCTTAAATGTCACCTGCTCCCTATAGGCTATGTTCCGTTATAATCCCCTCATGGTGTGAAATGAGTGTCAAACACCAGCCTGTTGAGCGGCCCTCAAACCGTTGGTTTCTTACTCCTCTAAAAATAGATCTACTCCGACTTCCCTAAACGGGTTCAAAACGCAGATATATGCTACTGTACACTTCAGCGTGATAAACCACTTTACATTTGTTCCCAGACTAAAATGCTGCCTTATCCAATTCCCAGCTAGGTGAGTTCCAGTACAAGTGTTCCCAGAATAACATGCTGCCTTGTAGAACTTCCATATGGAATGTTAATAAACATGCTATATAACCCATCATGCATGTATTTACTTCAAATGAGAAACCCAATCCGCTCTGAGTGCCAACTGTCCAGTTCAGGTGTATCCTTAATGAAGTAATTTATTTCCGCCATATGGGGAATAATCATTTGTATTTCCCGAGGGTTCGAACTCGCCTCCCATGTGAAGTGTTCTATATTATGTAAAACACTACATAACTTATCCTCAGTCTCCCAGGTCCTGGACAGATCGTCAATGGTATTATTACTATTATGGCCGGTCTGCGCCTTCTAATACACAGGGCACCGGCCATCGTCAATCTCTCACCATGAGCCCCTCAAACTTATTGAATATCATTGCTTCTTCATACTAGACTAACATTTCAATTCAGACTGAAACAGCATATATTTCACATTTGAATTACATAACACTTCGTATTCATTTCGATCCCACGGCCCACTAAAATGCATACATCAGAATATATCTTACTCCACGCATTGCATTTCAAACCACTCTACAAACGTTGTATCATTACAGTTGGTCGATTGGTTACTGTCATCTCCCCGTTGCTTCACTGTGACTTCCTGCCACCTAATTATAGCTGTCGGCTAGTGAAAAGGGGAAGGTTGCTTCACTTGTCATTCAGAAGGAAAAAGCAACTCACTCATATTCTGAACTAATTTTAAATAAACACCCATTAACCTTCATTCCCCAATGAATCATCTTCTCATCCGATGTTAAGTCGTCAACTATGCATTAAAAGCATAAGTACTATGATTCACAAAGACTTTTTCTTTTAGTCTGACTCTATCATCAGTTCCTGCGCGTGTAGACATGCTGTGGTTTGCAACGGTTCAAGTGCCCCCAGTTCCTTACCAAAGAGGAAATGCTTTCTCTCTCTTTACGTAAATATAACACTTCTAATAATACTTCATAACAAATCAACAGGTATTGTTATCCAGGACTTGAAACAATCCTGCTAGATGAATTCCATTACAGCAGTTCCCAGAATAAAATGCTGTCATAGAACCTCTAATCATTCACAGTACATGTATTCACTCTCAAACGCCTGTGTGCAGGTATGAAACCGATTTATTTCCAAACTTTTAACAAATGGAATATATTCCCCTATAGATGTAGTTTATATAAATGCTTTCATTTCGCATGGGAAAATTCATTTAGAGGGTTTTAGCATAACAGACAATGCATGTCCCTTTGAAAATAACAATGCCCCATTCTATAACAAGGAGTGTGGGTATGAAACAGATTTATTTCTAAACTTTTAACCAATACAATCTATTCCTCTATAAATGTATATTATATAAATGCCTTTACTTTAAAAGAGGAAATTCATTTAAACCCTTTTCCATAGATGACAGTGCATGACACATTAAAAGTGCGGTGTGCCGGCATGAAACAGAACTATTTCAAAACCTTTTACAACTACAATCTATTCCTCTATAAATGTATATTATATAAATGCCTTTACTTTAAAAGAGGAAATTCATTTAAACCCTTTTCCATAGATGACAGTGCATGACACATTAAAAGTGCGGTGTGCCGGCATGAAACAGAACTTTTTAAATGCCAACTATGATTCTAATTATATATCTTATAATAAACTACCTTATTTTAGGCAATTTATTGGACAATATTTATTACAAATTGTAATTTCCTAAATTAAATTATCTTTTCCCCCTTATATCCTATATTTCCTGTTTTTCGACAAAACGGCTTCGCTAACCATAGCGCGCTCAACACCGCTTACACACATCAAACTTCCTTCCAGCCGCTAACCAACAGGCAGATAATATCGTTTAACAGTTAAAAACCCACTTCCTTTCCTGCGGCAGAGAGAAACATCGGCCCGAAACCCATCTAACGGTACATCTGTGCTAACCACAGATGGTTTCCAAATACGGACTACATCCTATACCTGGGTTAGAAATGTTTCCTACCGTTAGAATCAAACTGTGTCTCGGTCAGGGTTCGCTCTCGCTGGCTGAGGCTGGCTGGCTGGTCCGTGGATTGGTTCGTGGTTCAATCGGAAATAGCATCTGCCCGCATAGGGACGTGAAGACCCCGACTGATGATTTATCCTGTCTTTTATAATAAATTTCCGCCAAATCATTTCCCTTAACCAATATCCTATCTCACCACTACTTCCTCATTTTCCCCTGACTCGCTTCCGAACAGGATGAGTGCCGGATACGTGCCGGATGCGTGCACAGTGCCACCCACAGCATGGCTTATCTCAATCATGCACCTGTTCTACTTCCTCTTCCGAACAGGATGCGTGCCGGATGCGTGCACATTGCCACACACAGCACCTGTCCCACTTCCTCTTTTCCCCCTCTTATATAAAACACATTGATGACTTTGCATTACCTTGTGTCTGAATGTGCCTTCTAAATGCTCAGTCATGTTATCACAAATCACAACAGATATAATTGATTACTGATTATTGATCATTAACCCCTCACATAGCCTACCATCTTAAACACATAAACCAAACCTGATCATAAACTTTATAATTACTGAATTACAACATCATAATGCAATAACCTCTAACTTCTTCTTTTTTCATGCCATTCGGCCCTGCTCTTTGAGCAACACCCAGCTATTTTGTCCCAGATAACATCACTCCTCCGCTGAATGTGCACGTTGGCTTGTAGGATATATGATCCAAAGTCCCTGTGTGGTTCGAGGAGATGTGGGCGCACCGTACCCATTTTCACACCCTCTCCACGGAGTGACCACTCGCCTCAAACCCACCTACTGACTCCTTCGAACACTCAATTGCTCCTCTTTTATATAATTAAACGTGCCTGAATGGGGTCTCTGGATACTCCATGTTAAATACCATTGATTAAAACTTTGCACACTCAAAATACTCTAAATTACTGATAAACCTTACATAGTATAACACTTTTAAACTTAAAATTCCTTAGCGCCCTTATGCCTAAAATAGTCCGCCTCTAATGCCTCACATGTTTAATGATTATCCTGCCCTCACCCACAGCTCACAATGCCTCATCTTCCACCCCACGTCTTAGCCTCCTAATGTAGCACAACCATTTCAACAACCCCTCATAACCTTCTACAATGTATCTCAAACCACTCCCATCCTCAACTGACGTCCATCCCAACCGATCCAGGGCTCCGGACCCAGTCGCCTCTGACGTCGTAGATGAGTCGGCCATCACCTCAGGTGGAGACACGGGAGTAGGACCATAGTTCATCAATGACAGAGAGCACCCCGGTGCGGTAACTTCCCCCTGCGATGACCCAGACGCAGGCGTCGTGGGAGTCAGACCCAGCGTGGGGGACCGTAGGAGAAGCGTGCAGAAGCTGGACACGGAAGAGCAGGGAGACGGGGGTGCTTCCATGGGAGACCGTGAGGTGGTCTCCACGCCCGGGCCCGCTGGCCTGCAGAAACTGGATTCGGAGGAGCCGGGAGACGGGGGCCGTCCCGTGGGAGAACGTGGGGTGGTCGCCACAACACAAGACCGTACCACCCTCTCAACAACTCCTCGCTCCTCAGAGCTCACACGCCCCCTCCTCCCAGCAGGAGGATAAGGGCGTATCCCCCAGGAGCGATCTCTCCATGGGGCAGGAGGAGACGGCGGCCGCTGCAGCATGACCTCTGACCCACTCCGTCTCTCCCTATACCCTGACCTCCGTCGCGACATATCAGATGTGCCTTGAGGGATGGCTCCAAACCCCCCCCCCCCCCCCCTGGATCCAGACGTCTAAACCCACGGAGAAAGGATAGCCTGAGTCAGGATTGAACAATGATTCGTCCTCCTTCCTCCCTGCCTCCGTGGTCACATACGGTCTCCCGTAAAACTCCTGTGCGGGAGACGGCCTACCTCCCCTGGTTCTGTATTTCAGAACGGCCCCCAACGTCACCGCCATGGTGCTCTACTGACACCACCGGTCAACAACGACAGTCTCACAATGACTCCCACTGTCCGTCTGGAGCTCTCCAGGGACTCCAAGAGCGCTACAGGCTTCACCACAAGTACCCGGATCTTGAATCCGTCTATCTCCTCAAGTACTGCTCTATCCTCCTCTAGCCTGTAATCCCCAGAGGTCCATCCCTGTCCATGCAGACAGACCCCCAAGGTATCGCTCTCAAATCTCTATAGGCCTTCCGTCCTGCGTCTTTTATGATCCGGGATCCCACTCCCCGCACACCATACTACCCTGCAGGACCTGTCTCACATGCTGTCCCGATATAAAGAGTTCCGACTCCACCAACTCACTAGTGTAGGTGTCCCCCCTGCGTGCTCAATGTTTTCATGAACTGCACGCGTGACCTCATCTACACACTCTTCTGGAACAACTGTTTTTCAGTCTGTTCCCACTCACCAGACCCCACGATTGTCACTCTCCGTGCTTGGACAAAGCGGTCGACCTCCGCGTTGCCCTCCCAGTGCACCCCCTGCGCCGTATGCGCCTTCTGATGTACCACTCCTAACTCCATATTTATATATAATTCAGCGATTTTACTCCTGTTCCCTTGAAGTGCCACCTGTTTCTCTCTTAGCCCCTTTAACCCATTCCCAAACCAATTCCTTATAAACCCATCTTATTTCAGGGTGTAGATTTTTATTTCATTTTTTCCCTACCTCCTTCTCCCCCGTTGTGAGTACTTGATACTCCTCCTTACTAACCCAGACTCCCAGAGCTTTGCTTACCTCCGGTGCCCTGCTCCTGTCTTTCCCCGATGCTTCCTTTCAACAAGTCAAAATCCATCACCCTCTGTTGGATCACTTCCGGGGTGTGGTCATCCTGATGCAACACCTGGAGAATTGAACCTCCATCTACTCCATTCGTCACCTCTTTGAGGAAAATGAGCTTTTGTTGGGCCGTCCGGGTGGTGCAGCGCACCAAACTCTCCCAAAGGGACATTAACTTGGCCCCTCTCTGCAACTTGTCTCTCCCGCTTGAGTCTTTTAGACCTCCCTCTCCCAGGGTGCAGTCCCAGGCTAGACCCCGTTCCACTGAAGCTGACTCAAGTGTGCTGCCTCGACAACCCCACCTAGCCATCTTCAGTCTCCTGCTTCCCGGTGTTTTCTTTTCAAAAACCCCGATCACAGGAGCACGACTCGCCTACTAACTCATTCGCTTTTGGCTTGTAGTGGCCTGACTGTACATTGAGCTGAGCGCGGCGGCCATATTGACATACAGTCCAACATGGTCTTACTGCCATCTGCAACCCAACCGGCAGATGACCCAGATCGATAGCGATCGCCAACCCACCTCTAAGGTGGATCCCGTGGTGGTGATTGGCCACCCGGTTGGAAACCGACGGTCTGATCTCTATCCCACTTTGCTATGGGTATAGAAACTTTAACCGTTTTCATCTGCCTCGCCTGTTCACAAAGTGACTCCTATCACAGAAGCCCACTCTGCTAGGTGTGGACTGTCATCCACGTACCACGTGTTGCCCACCTACATGCGACAAACACGCCGACTAGACGGTACCACGGCAGTATGTTCATTCATACTTCTAGACACGGGGGCCCTTCAGTCCTCTCCCCAGCACTATAGAGTGATTTAACGTGCCCTCAGACCTTCGCAGGTCCGCCGCCGCCTGTTGGCGGCTAGGTTCGGGGGGGCCCAATCCCCCTCCCTAACCGCCGTACTCGTCTACCCTCATCCTCACCCATGCTGAGTGAAATACCCTTGACGTATTGCTCTGCTGTAGTCTGAGAGGGGATATCCACCTGCATCAACTTTTCCACCCACTCTCTCCTCACCTCGTCCGAGTCAGTTGCTCCCTGCACCAGATCCCAGGTGTCACAGAGGTAGTCTCTCAGACTCTCACAGAGCCTCTGGGGCCTGATGGCCCCCTTTACCATCATGAACTTCCTATACTCGTCCTCACCTCTGACCCTAGGTCTCACCCCTGAGGGCGACGCTGAGTTGGCTCTGCTTCTCAGCCTGTCCGGAAACGGACCCTCCGGGTCCTCCTCCATGACCACTCTTAGCCTTGAACCCTTGGCGCACAGGATGGGCTTACCCCTTTCACTCATAGCTACTGCAGCTCTGAGGCTCGCTCCATCCAAATCCAGATCACCTGCATTGTGTTCCGCCAGTATTTTTACCACGTCAGGCTTGACCTTCTGCAGCAAAAAACTATAAGCCACTTCTAAATAGCTCCTGCGGAACCTGTCAGACAGATTCCGCGCATCCGCCAGTCGATGATATGGCGGCATGTTGGCGATAGAACACAGCTCTCCATATGTGTATGAAGGCTGATAGCCATCAGCGGCTTGACCCAACCATGGTCTCCAAGAGAGTGGGGTTTTCACCACCGGCTGGCCGCAATCCGGAACGTAGACGCCCCTCTTATCACTTGTCTTAAGAGGGCCCCAGTCTGTATTCCGCGCAAGGCGTATCGAAACCTTCAGAGGGTCATAACTCTCAGGGGGCTTTTTGGCTCCTCCCCAATAGGCTGTAATTTTTAATGCCTTAAACGGTGCTGCGCACCTGGGCCAAAAGTTCGGGTCCTGTCTCTGGGCCCGGCCAGCAGTCCATGGGGGCTCCCCCTCCTGGTCTGCTGCTCGCTCCTTCCCATCCGAACCCTCTAAGGGCAGCAGCCGACCACTACTCCGTTTTGGGTTCGATGTTTTCGGACTTGACCATGACTGACTTGGAGAAAAGCCCACACGTCGTCCCTCGTGTGGAGGTGGCTGTTGCTCCTCCTCCTTACCCTGGAGACCACCTTCCTCATGGCTCCCCTCGCTGCTGTCTCCCCAGCTAACCTTACAATACCCCATTCCTGTTGTTGACGATACGGGACCGGCCAATGACGGCTGTTCAAACAGGTCAGAATCTACCGGCTGCCTCCTCCGCCCCCGCTGACTGCGCCCTGGTAGCGTCGCTGTGACCTGATTGGTTGCCACACCTGGAGCAGAATTGTGCTCCTGCCCGAGAGGCTCACACCCGACTGGGGCTGTGGCATCCTGAGGACACCCTGCAGTCGGGGAACCACTCGGCTCCAGGGGTGAGGTGCTCTCCAGCACCTCTGAGGAAGGCAGCGAAGGCGTAGACTCAGTCTCTGCCCCCTCCATCCTGTCAACGTCTTTCCTGCCCACCTCGGTGCTCAAGTTGTCATCCGACGGCAAGCGCCCTCTGGCTGAAAAGTCCACATTGTGGACTTGTCGGAACTGCCTGCCTGTCTCTTTTGCAGCTAGTTCGATGTAACTGTCATAATCCGCCCCTGGGCTTACCAACCGCTTGAGTCCTTTAGACCTCCCTCTCAGGGTGCAGTCCCAGGCTAGACCCCGTTCCACTGAAGCTGACTCAAGTGTGCTGCCTCGACAACCCCACCTAACCAACCTCAGCCTCCTGCTTCCCGGTGTTTTCTTTTCAAAAAACCCGATCACAGGAGCACTACTTGCCTACTAACTCATTCGCTTTTGGCTTGTAGTGGCCTGACTGTACATTGAGCCGAGCGCGGCGGCCATGTTAACTCATACACTCCACAAACATGGTCTTACTGCCATATGCGACCCGACCGGCCGATGACCCAGATCGATAGCGACCGCCAACCCACCTCTAAGGCGGATCCCGTAGTGGTGATTGGCCACCCGGTTGGAAGCCGGTCTGATCCCTATCCCACCTTGCTATGGGTATAGAAACTTTGACCATTTTCATCAGCCTTGCCTGTTCACAGAGTGACTCCGCAGGGACTCCAAGTCAACCACTGCACAGAAGTCCCCTCTGCTAGGTGTGGACTGTCATCCACGTACCACGTGTTGCCAACACACCTACATGCGACAAACACGCCGACTAGACGGTACCACGGCAGTATGTTCATTCATACTTCAAGACACGGGGGCCCTTCAGTCCTCTCCCCAGCACTATAGAAAGATTTAACGTGCCCTCAGACCTTTGCAGGCCCGCCGCCGCCTGTTCGCGGCTAGGTTCGGGGGGGCCCAATCCCCCTCCCTAACCGCGACATCGCTGCCCCACGGTTCCTCCACACACGCTATCCACCACCGCAGCCAGCTCTCGCGTCTCTCTTCCTCTTTCATCTCTTCTGCCCCCATGTTAGGGCCTCCAATTAACATGACGTCATACTCACTCCCTTCTGGACTTATAATAACTATACTCTCGTCCTTGTGACACTTCTGAACATCGCTCTCCGTTATCTTCAATTCCTCAAGAAGCCGCAGTACATCTTTCTCAAAAATTGGGGGTGCCCCTGGCATCACAGGTACAACCGCAAAGGGTCTGGTGGCCATAGCTCTTCCGCTTCTAGGCCTGGCTTTCTAGAATTCGAACGACCTTGCTTATGGCTCTTAGACCACCCTGCCGGAATCCCGGCCCAAAAGGAGACTGGTTGCAAACCCAGTCTGTCCCGCTCCTTTATCTCCCCCAAAAGTACTAGATAAACGAGACCGTTCTCCCTGGGGTTTTGTCAGGCTATATTGTCAGCCTGCTAGAAAGTTTATATGATCTCAAACTTCCCCTCCTGGCCCGAACTCTGCCGCCTGGCCACTCTGGCACTCCTGCTGGTGTCGTCTCTTGTCTTCCACAAATCCATGACCCAACTCCGGTACCGCCCGGTGGTCCAGAAAATCAGAGAAAAACACGGCAATTTCACAGCGGTGCAACGTACGAGCCGTCTCTTGTAGGTTCGAAACCTGTTGGGCGCCATGTTAATAATGCTCGATATGCCGTACAGCATATCGACGCGAGTTACACCTCTTTCTTCTATAGCTAGCCTATCCGCTGGTCATTTTTCTTATGGACATCTGCTACGGTATAAAATGCCTAGCTCACTAGTAACCCGCGGGGTAGAGAGATTCGTCCAACTGCTAACCACCTTCTAAAATCCTTGAGTCCGACCTGCTGTATTTCCCCCCTTCGGAAGCAGTGGCCTACGCCCCCTTGGGGAGATCACTCAAGTTAACGGTGGCTCTCTCTAGCACTTGACTGATGTTGTGGGTGTTGGAATTAATTCTAACTATGTGTTAATCTGCACTGGTTAAGGTCGTGTTAAAGTTTTCCCCTTGAGATGACAATTCTCGCTTAACCTGATGATGTTTTAATACACCTTCCCTGTCAAGTGGTCGTTTAAGCTTGTCATTACAAAAGGCCTCCAGAGTAACCTTAAAAGAGGTGACCCGTCAGGCTAAACCAAATGTTCCTAGTATTTTTACATCACGAGAAGAGTCTACTATTCCTTAATAGATGGACCTTCGTTCAAATAAGAGAGATGACATCAGATTGGCGCAAAATAGTTGCTTTTTAATTAGAGCATATAGCGTAGCACAGCACAAATACAATCTCAATACAATTATCAAACATTCACATGGCATACATTTAAACACAACATAATAACACAAATCATCTTTTTTAACCTTAACTTGAATAAACCCTTTTTATTCAAGCACAAATACTCCTGGCGTGGTGATCCACTTTAATATTAATTAACCTGGTTGGACTCGTAGCTACTGTAATCAGCTACTGTAACTTTCAGCATCAGTTGATTGTGGCTGCATGTGGCCTTCTGCACCCATTCTAATAATAGCTCAGTCAGGACACTGTTAACCTGTTGCTTCATGCAGTGAAAAGAGGAAGTGTTTTCTCGGACTACATCTTGCATCTTCTATGGGTTTGCATTGAGTTTAGTCGGAAAGCCCAAGTCGTTTCATGGGTCGCTCAAGGGTACCATGTTAGTAACAAGTGGCGCATAAGGGACGGGACAAAGCGTCAATATGCTACGTGGTCGGAGTGAGAACGTGTTGGCCACGTCAGTGGGACTGGCCCTTTAAGAGTGTTACGACAGTACCGTAAGTTACGTCGGACTGTGGAGAGTAACAGTTTGAGCCTGCTAGCGTCTAGGCAGCATGAGACTTTAAGCCTGTACCACCAGCAGCCGTTGTTAATAAAGCATTAAACAGCAGTGCTGTTACAGCACGTCGTGGTCCGCCCATTCTTCAGACATAACACTCAGACCAGGGGTCTCATCTATCAAACCTTGCGTAGAATCCATACTAGGATTCCTGTGTACTGTGTTGGAAAAAAAAGACTAACCTATCAGTCACTGCACGTACACCTGCACGCAATTCCAGTACCTGCACGAGGGGTATGGTGGTGCAGTGGTAAGCGCTGTCGCCTCACAGCTCAAAGGTCCTGGGTTCGATTCCCACCTGGGACGCTGTGGGCACTGGAGTTGTGGCCCCCCCATATCTTCAGTGCCTACTGCCCAGGTGGGCTATCTCGTCGAAAGGGCCTTTCTGTGTGGAGTTTGCATGTTCTCCCCGTACCCCCCAGGGGGTTCCTCCGTACCTAACCCCCCACTAAAAACATGCAGAAGATCGTCATCCGACCAGTGACGACAACATCTGAAGTTGGTCCAATGATGGTCCAATGAAGGTCCCCGGGCGCTGGAAAGAAATAGCGACCACTGCTCCTGGCCTGCCCCCTGGAGGAAAGGACAAGCCTGGATGGGTCAAATGCAGAGGACATATTTCACCGGCCACCGTCAGCATGAGTGTGTGTAGTGGCCGCATGCATGTGTTGTAGTGTGTTCATGTGACAATAAAGACAGGCTGCCGTCTGAAATCGATTTAAAATCGAATCGAATCGAATTCCCCATTACCAGCAGCTGCCACAGTGATATTACACACGGGGATCTGCCCCATATCCCGTCCCCTGCATGCTGAAATCCTATGGTCAATGCAAATCACCACATGAAGTTACAGCAGCATAATGAGCCGGATTATCAATTCAAAAGAAAATGTCGAGAGAGTGCCAACTTGTGCCAACTGGCTGCGGTGAACGCAGTGAGCGCGAGGAAAAAATAAAAAAGTGGTCCAATTTGGAGATGGAGGGGAAAAAAGGGATTTGATCTGATATTCAGAATGTCATGTGTATTAGGTATAACATTGCACCTTAAAAATCATGTATAATCACTGTATTCACTTCTCAGTCAGTGTGCCTCTCCTCTCGCTGCTCGAAATGCGCAGACACAGGCAACCTGCCTGTGATTAACCATGGATTCTCTGCCTAATCTTAACTGATTTCTGCTATTAAAAATTCTCGCTAATTATGTGCGTCAATATGTTCTTATCACCATTCAATCAAAGAGTACAACTTGAAGTGTAAATGTCGCATTTTGACACTCACATGCATGCCATCGCGATCACGTCCATAACCTGACATCACCGACATGTTATTTGATGCCTATTTCTTCCTTCTTTTTAATAATGTCTTGGACTATTTTCAATAATGAAGACTACTTAACACATTCACTGCCAGACGTTTTTTTTTTTACTGTAGGTAGCTTCTGCCAAGCCGTTTTTTGAGGATTCTGGCTCATTTTACAAGAGCCGAGGATTATTTTCTGCTTGGACTTTGTGAACACAAAATATCTCAAAAGTACTAATAGAATGTGTGCTTTCTCTGTCTAAAAGAGTTAGTTTGAAGAGTTAGTAGTTATGTAGATATTAGCCGTTGAGTACAGCATGGTTTCAGCGTCTGAGACAGAAAGCTGAGATATTCGCAGTTTTGTGAAATTCAATCAAACAGGCAGAACAGTCACTTTAACCATTCATTTTTGGCATCAGTAAGACGTCAGACATCTAAACAATAGTTTTGAACAGTAATTTCCTCCATAACAGCAGGAAACCCCCCTCTCATTCAAACTCCTCCCTCCGTGGGCGTGTCTCTGGTGGCTTTCAGCAGCGTTTGTCACAAGCGAGTTTCTCCTGCCTGTCTGAGCAGCCTCCCTCCCTGGCGGCCCCCTCGTCGGCGAGTCTGGATGGGGCTTGCTCGTTTCTTGGGTTTGAGAGCTTTGATGAAGCTTTGTGCGATTCTAGGCTTTATGCTGCGTGTTTCAAAGTGTGTTTTGCACCCAATCTATTTTTGGAACCCCCCACCATTGTGCGCCACCGATGTTGTGCACCAGCGCGAACGCGTTTTCGCCTACAGTATGAGAATGAGGCTCGTTCGTTTCTGCAGTTTTGGCTCGGCTTTCAATAGTCTGGAGAGCACTGTCGCCACTTAGTGGGTCGGTGGAATGGATTGTACACGTTCAGTGGCTCCCATTTTTTTATAGGAGACGTAGGGAGCTTGGATCCACGTCCCACCGTCAAATTTTTTTTTTTTTTTTTTAAGACGAGATATCTCGTCATTGGCAGTCAACCGTTGGATTTTTTAAGACGAGATATCTCGTCAATGGCAGTGAACGTGTTAACGCCCAGTTCACGTCATATCACAGTGCACGCCCCCTTTCTTTGAGGTTGTATAACCCATTCATTGTTGGGCTCGCCCACTTTCTCTGATGCGGTCTCCTCACCCATTCACAGTTTGCCACACATGTGGCAATAACCAATCAGCCCAAACCATTCCTCTCCAGCTGATCCCAATCACCTAATCAGCGTAGTATATCAGGGTCCATGTTTTGTACTCTGTTTGCTATGTGCTGTGTATGTGACATATATGTCATTCTCAGTTGCTGTTCATCATCCTGAAGCAGTTTTTGCCCCACCTCCTCCCCTGACCACCACCATCGTCATGACTCCTGATTGAAGAATTCCCTATGGGGGATTTCCTATCCTATTCTTCACTGACGACGCCCTCATCATCTCAGGAGAGCGTCATCATATCATAGAGTCATACGCCAAAATTAATTTGTTGTATCATTAAAGACTTGTTAAACTTTCTACTAGTCTCTCATGATTGAATTACATTGACATGCAGTTTTGTGGATAAAACAGTAGCATCTCCCTACAAGTCCGAGAACACAGGAAATGTGCAAGCAATATATAGCCTATGAGGGGTTTGTTTATCTTGCCTTTTATTGGGTCTATGATTACATTTTATTTATATATTTGTATTGTATTTTACTTTTAATATTTGTTGTTGTTGTAGATCACAATTAGGCCTACAACTTTCACCCAATCCTTTTCACTTTCATAGGCTATGGCGTATCAGCGTGTTGTCTATTGGGCTAATTTTAAGAATGGATTTAAATCTGTTTTTCAAATGAACTATTCATATAGACAGGAAATAAATACATAAATACCGTAAATTACCATTAACAGCCCATTCATGACCACATGGATTTAAATCATTAATCACAAAGATAAAAAGAAGAAGAGAGGATTCCAGTGTTGACTGGTAGAATATGATCGTTCCAAGTTCTAAACATTTCCAATGACTTGAGGCGGGGAGGTGTGAACGGCAAAAACAGACTTTATTGACACAGGAGATATAATTCAAAACATATTTTTTACAACCCATAGGCTACATATCTTTCCCGTGCGCCTGTGCGCACTTCTCACTGACTTCTCTTTGCCACTAAACCACTGGGGGCGCTGGACTTAAAGATGTGTCAGGGTTGGTGCAGATTATTTGCATAAGTTGTCTTGTTTACTTTTTAACCGTTTTGTCGTTTACATAACTACGTCTGTGTGGGATACCTTTGCAAGACGATATACTGGGTGGTGAAACACAGATTGGATGGAGTAGATAGTCACTGGACAGGTTAGTCATGGATTTAGTAGGGATTCTACACAAAGTTTGATAGATGAGAGCCCAGTAGGAGAATGGGGTGGAGGAGGGTTGCAGCAATCACACTGAAATAACAGCAGACTGTGTATGAGAAGAGTTCTTAAAGGTTGCCGCTAAGGCTGAGATTGGCTGAATGGGAAGATGTGGCCAACTGTGATTGGTTTAGAAAAATCACTAATGCTCCCCTAATCAGTTGAATGCAGGGCAGCTGAAGGAGAGAGGGGAATGAGTTAGTGTGAAACAAACAAGGTCTTTCTGGTCTTTAGTTTCACCTAAGCTAAGAGACTAATTCACAGCAGATCGGCTTTGGAACTAATAAAGCAACAAATACACTGTTTAGTTGTAGCCTAGACATTCTTCCAACAATAATTATAGGCTATTATTATAATTGTAAGTTGATGTGGAGTCGGCCTGGAAATGATTTGCTTGTTTGCTTTATTTTAGCTTTGCCACCCGCTGTTTCCACTGTCTCCAAAATGTGCATGGATCAAAGTTAACGCACAGGTGCGCACATTCTCCCATCAAGTTTGTTTTATAGATCACAACCTCTGTGTGGGAAGTAGTGTGTGGTATATGTGCTTCTTTTAGGCCCCATTTTGTTTGCTACGGTTATAAAAGAGACTCAATTCTAGTAGAAATGCCTGGAAGATTAATGTAGTTGATTGGAGAATGCATAGATTCACTTTGACTAGTCATCTCCAATTTACTAATTGATTTGATAACATTAAAAAATGAAATTCAATTAACAGAAATTGCAATTGCATGCGAGGAGATCCTCAAGTTTAAATAAACAATGGTGGTTATTATTAAAGGTGGCTCTGAATTAGTCATCAAATCAATTTCTGGAAGCTAGAGATTTTCAAGTGTTCCCTAATTTTAAACACTAAAGGGTGCATGAAAGAAAGGAAAAAGGGAAAAACACAAGAGGAACAGTGGACACAAGTATCTCCTTTTGCCTGACGCGGCTGGATCTGCCAGTGTTTCGTCATTAACACGTTCACTGCCGTCGACGAGTTAACTCGTCAAACAGAAACCAACCGTTGACTGCCGTCGACGAGTTAACTCGTCAAAAAAAAAAAAAAAAAAAAATTTGACGGTGGGACGTGGATCAAACCCTCTTACATCTCCTATAAAAATATGGGAGCTATTGAATGTGTATAACCTATTTTACCGACCCATTAAGTGGCGACAGTGCTCTCCAGATTAGAGAAAGTCAAGTAAAAACAGCAGGAAAAAGCGTGAGGAAACCATTCTCATGAGAATGGTTTGGCGAAAACGCTTTCGCGCTGGGAGCTGGGGCACAACGGTGGGGGATTCCAAAAATAGACTCTGGGTGCAACACACTTTGAAACACGCAGCAGAAAGCCCAGAATCGCACGCAGCTTCATCCCAGCTCACAAGCGAAACCCCAGAAACGAGCGAGCCCGATCCAGACTTGCCCGACGAGCGGCCGCCAGGCAGCACAGACAGGCAGCAGAGACTCGCCTGTGACACACGCTGCAGAGCCACCAGAGACACACCCACGGAGGGAGGAGTTTGCGGGGTGCTGTGGGGGTGCTGTTATATTGGAGGAAATTACTGTTCAGAACTATTGTTTAGATGTCTGATGTCTCACTGATGCCAAAAATAAATGGTTAAAGTGACTGTTCTGCCTGTTCTATCGAATTTCACAAAAATGCATTTATCTCAGCTTTTCTTCTCAGACGCTGAAACCATGCTGTATTCAACTGCTAATGCCTACATAACAGAACATAACAAAAACGAACTCTTTTAGACAGAGAAAGCACACATTCTATTAGTTATTTTGAGATATTTTGTGTTCACAAAGTCCTAGCAGAAAATAATCCTCGGCTCTTGAAAGATGAGCCAGAATCCTAAAAAAAAACCATTGGCAGAAGCTACCTACTGTATTGGATAAACTGTTGGCAGTGAATGTGTTAATAAGGTGTTAAGAATGCCCCAGACCCTTCTTACAAAACCTTCTTAGCGCTAAGAAGCTTTTGGGAAACGCAGCCTTCTTAACGGAAGATAATTTTAGGCTAAGAAGCAATTGGGAAACGCATTTGCTTCTTAAGGGGGCCTTAAGAAGGGTTAAAGAAGCTTCTTAGCGCTAAGAAGCTTTTGGGAAACGCATGCCTTCATAACGAAAGATCATCTTAGGTTAAGAAGCAATTGGGAAACGCATTTGCTTCTTAAGGGGGCCTTAAGAAGGGTTAAAGAAGCTTCTTAGCGCTAAGAAGCTTTTGGGAAACCCAGCCAATATGTCTAAGTTTAGCTAAGCACTATCAATGAAGAGAATGGACAATATTTTATTAGGGAGGGAGAGAGGGGGAGGGGGAGAGAAGGAGAGAAGGGGAGGGAATGGGGGAAGGGAGAGAGAGGGGGGAGAGAACAGGGGAGGGAGGGGGAGAAGAGAGAGCAGAACACACTATAATGGGCCTGGGCAATACGGTAGAAATCAATATGATAGTCATAGGGGGCAGTCAATATGGTTCATGTAATCAAAGTCACATTTAGTAATCCAATTACCATATTATCATATATGTACTTACCTGTGTGTGTGTGTGTGTGTGTGTGTGTGTGTGTGTGTGCGTGCGTGCGTGCATGTGTGTGCGTGTGCAGGCTGTCAGGCTGTCTGCTCACAGGGGAAGGTTGTGCTTCTCTGGCCTCAGCTCTGAGCTCCAACCCCTCCCATCTGAGAAAGCTGGACCTGAGCTACAATCATCCAGGAGCCTCAGGAGTGTCGCTGCTCTCTGCTGGACTGGAGGATCCACACTGGAGACTGGACTCTCTCAGGTATGGAGAGGCAAAATCTGCTAGAAGGCTGAGAGTCACACACATTTTCTCTGTCACACTGAGAAGAGGAGGAATATTAAAGAGGACATGAAACAATGACAATAGACACTTACATAGAGCTTTGTGTATTAAGCCCGGGACATACTCCATGCGGGCAAAAAGAGGCGGAGCTCCGCAGACTGCGTGCGCACCCTGCGCTGGGACAGACGGGGTCATACTCAGAGTGCTGCTCAGAGCACACCTGTTTACCTACAGTGAATGACCCATGATGAAGTCAATGAAATGCTATTAAAAGTCAATGGAATGCCATTATGTTCAGTAGACTGCAGTTTCACTCTCAAACGATTGTATCAGCACATGAATAGAAGTAAGCCATTGTGAGAGAAAAAAAAGATTTTTGAAAATGCCTTTGTGCTATATTTGTAGGGGTGGGAATCTCTAGACACCTCACGATTCGATTCGATTCAGAGGGCTATGATTTGATTATAAAACGATTATCGATGCATTTCGATGCATCTTGAATCGATGCATCACTTTTTCCCCCAATACATGATTTATTTTTTCTCACATTCTTTTTTCTCACTGTGTGGCTACTTTTAAAATAAAGTGCATTTGGAATTGCATTGTATTATGATCCATAATTAAAATAAACAAATGCGGGAGCTTTGCGGGGCTGTGCACCCCCCGGAAAAAGTGCATCAAACTTGGACTGAAAATCCTCATCATTTGAGCTTATTCAAGTAAGTCCGTACTGAGCGTGGTATAAATGCGCTCTCCTACTCTGCCCCCTCCACCTGGAATACGTTACAGCAGAGTCTGACCCCCTGCACACCAACAAGAGTGATGAGCGATGTACTCGCACTCGCCCTGTCAAGCCCTGCCCCGCTGCTGCAGCTTGGTTGGCTGCCTTGCTGAATTTCCGTCTTCAATTGGTCTATTTAGATTTTGGCCCTTCCTCTCGTCTTGTCGTTTGCGATGTCCTTACGCCAGGTATCCCAGCATGCTTTGCAAGGTGGTGAGCGACAGACGGCAGCGAGGGAAGGAGGGGCCATGTCGAATACAGCACGGCAGCCAACCACGCTGTAGAAGCGGGGCAGGGCTGACTGGGTGATACAAGACTTTTTCAAGACCCCTCCAATAAATTTCAAGACCCCAGCGCCACTTCGAGCTGTAACCGATTACATCAGCGACACACCTTCAACTAACACAATATTACTATACATTTTGAGTTTGAGATTGCAAAACTAAACGGTGTTAGTTTGCCATAACTTCTATGCACTGTATCAATACAACAGAATTCAGATAGGCTGGGAAGGAATAAAGTTTAAGAGAATAAATTGCGTGACTAACCCAAAGGCAAGGTTTATTTCAACTTAAAAAATAATAGTGGCGGGCCTTGGGGATATTTTGGTTCAGATTCTTCCAAAAGCACCAAATTTGCCACAGATGTTGTCCATACCATACTTAATCAAATTTTGCCGGGCGCCAAGATAGGCGCCCCACGGGGCCGCCATATTTGCAAAATCCAATATGGCCACCACCCAAAAAAACGAAAATGGATAGAATCATAAATGATACCACTTTTTAGGGGTTTTCTGGGTCGTAGAATCTGATTCTGATCTTATTTCAATTAGTTGAGGTCAAGTTTACCCCTCAAAGTTAGCATAAAGGTAATTTTGGGGTAAAATCCAGTGTTTCTGGTGCGTCATCGCAGATTCTACCTCCAAAAAAGTATTTCTCATTATAAGCTGTATGTCACATTAGTTTGACATCTCATTATTTGATGCTTACTCCTCAAGGTCACTAGCATATAGGTCGTTTTGGGGTTAAATCCAACTTCTTTATATTTATTCATTATTATTATTTTCTGAAATAATGTTTTGCCCTATAATGTTAGATTTAAATGTGTCTATTACAGACAGGGGAGGGGACAAAACGTGACAAACAGTAACAGTCGCCAGTAAAACAAGAAGAAGAAGTACTGTAGGTCTACTGGAGATTCATGGTCAACATTAAAAAGACAGGCAAGTTGAAAGTAATGTTAGCAAAGTGCTTGAATGTTCTGATAGAGAACATAGTCAAATTGGTGTCTAGTTATAGTTCTATGGTGTGAATACTGTCAAAGAATGTTAGCTGACATTGTTTTGTTCACAAGATATAGCTAGCTAGCTAGCTCAGAGATTATCAGATAGCTAGCTCGGAGATTAATATGGATAATTTGGTATGTTTGCCTTTTGGTTGACAGAACAAAGAGTGAGAGAGAAGGAGAGAGAGCAGGATGGAATTGGCACAGAGAGAGAGAGCAAGAACCAGGTGAGAAAGTGGACAGTTAGTCAAGTATGCACATAACTAAGCAGTATATATATTGATATACTGTTATCGCTATTATTTTCGCATGTGCGCTTTGCTTTGCCTCGGTCCCTACTAATGTTGAGACCAAAACTATGCCCTTGTTTTCAGGAACCTGCGACTCAGCCTGCTATCATGTCATCGTGGGACGAGATGACAAGGGGAAGTTCTTTGTGACGACGAGCCTACATAGTTATAATGGACTAGTAGCTAGTGTCAATAGTCAAGCATGTCTTCAATCGAAATTATGAACTGGGAACTCTGTTGTCTTTGTCAAATGGACAAACCTGGAGAAGCCTTGCAAACTCCTAAGGAAGAGGGACTTGTATCTCTTGAGAGGGATTCTTCAATGCTATCAATAGCAATGATTTTCCTTGTAACGTCACAATTAGTCAGTTGAATGATGGTTCAGGCATTGCAGCAACTCTTAAATCGCATAAGGCTGTGTATCACATATGCAGGAGTTATTGTAATAGTTCTCAGGTTAAACAGGGGAGAGAGAAGCATAACAAAGAAGCTGGCCCTAGTGCAGAAGAAGCTGTCCCTAGTCCCATGAAACTGAGGTCATTCTGGGGATTTTCCACATCGGGGAAACATCAAGTGTTGTATAATCTGTGAGGGTGTGGACCAAGCTAACCTCCACAAGGTACTACAATGTCGTAGAAGACAATCTAAAGAGTTGGGCGAAGACCAACAAAAACTTTCATTTACTTGGCAGACTAGTTGCCACAGCATCTGATGCGCATGCGGGCTGATGCCTTTTATCACCACCAGTGTTATGTACGTTTGCAAGACTCCGCTGCTCAGCAATGTGATTTTGTGAGTCCTGCACATCCACCCTTCGATACCATCATCTGTGCTGAGATTATAGCCCTGATGGAACATTCGGACAAGAGTGTATTCAAGCTCTCAGAGCTACGCAAGATGTATCAAAAGCTTATGAGTGATCAAGGTCATCCATGGCAAGATAGAGAGCCACACTCAACTCGATTCAAGGATCACCGTCTCAACTTCCTACCTGAATGGGTGGAAGTTTCCAAGGAAAATAAAGGCCGGAAGGATATTTATCTATCACACAAGTTGAAGGTTGCTGATGAGCTTACTAAGACATATAGGTCACAAACAAGAGTTCCCAGTTCATGATTACGATTGAAGACATGCTTGACTATTGACACTAACTACTAGTCCATTATAATTATGTAGGCTCGTCGTCACAAAGAACTTCCCCTTGTCATCTCATCTCACGATGACATGATAGCAGAGTCGCATGTTCTGAAAGACATCGCCTGAAAACAAGGGCATAGTTTTGGTCTCAACATTAGTAGGGACCGAGGCAAAGCAAAGCTCACATGCGAAAATAATAACGATAACAGTATATCAATATACACTGCTTAGTTATGTGCATACTTGACTAACTGTCCACTTTCTCACCTGGTTCTTGCTCTCTCTCTCTCTCTGTACCAATTCCATCCTACTCTCTCACTCTTTGTTCTGTCAACCAAAAGGCAAACATACCAAATTATCCATATTAATTTATAACATTATTCTAATTGAATAATGACTTTCTGTGGGCAATGCAGTTAGGTAACTTTTGACCTTACTCTCTCACCTGGCTATTTTCTTAGAGAAATGGTGCCGCATCTATGTGCCGACAGGCCGCAGTGCTGACAGGCCACAATGCCGATAGCCCACAAGCAGAACCAGCTGAGCGAGGCGGCGTGCAGCGTGTCGGTGTGGACCGGCTGGAGCTAAGCTCTCCCAGTCCCCACGCCTAAACATAACCTCCCCCAGCGCCTAAACCTAACCTCCCCCAGACCCTAACCCTAAACCTAACCTCTCCCACCCCCCACGCCTAAACCTAACCTCCCCCAGACCCTAACCCTGACCCTAACCTATCCCACCCCCACGCCTAAGCCTAAGGTCGGCATTGCGGGTGGTCGGCATAGCGGGTGGACCCCAGAGAAATATTGTATCTATGGAAAAACAGATTTCCACGACAGTTCCAATGCTTCAATTAACACATTGAGTGCCAAGGACGTCTCTGGACGTCCTAAAAAAATGTAACGAGGAGTGCCAAGGACGTCTGTGGACGTCCTAAAATCATAATTCATATTATTCCATAATTCTGCTGTTTAAGGTCGTACCTAGCCAGTGAGCATGAATCCCTTCAAGGGATCACACGGCGCCACCTTAAACATCGACACGGGAGCTGCGCCACCCACCTCAGATCCTTTACTTTGTGCAGGAGACAGCAGGGAAAGACGTGATCAAAGGGGAAACCGATGCATGCTTCAGCCAGAGCCGTATAGATTGCTCTGTCTGCAGCAACTGAGGCACGCAGGCTGCACAGAAACCACACCACGCCACCACATCAGAAAACACCAGCCAGAGTCAGTGAATGTGCTCGAAATTAGAGTGCAAAAGGTATTCATAAAAGTTACTATATCTTGAAAAGTAAAAAAAAACGGCAGAAAACCCTTGAAAGTGCACTTTTTTCAGAGGCTGTCATTTCATAATGGAACTGTCTAGAAACAAAATTTCTTCTTTGGAAGAAGCAGGAGTGTTCAATGTTTCATTAAAGTCCAGCCCTGTCAATATAGCCCTAATAGAAAAAATTCTATAGCTGTTTTCAACTGAATGGAAGTGAATCTGGCACAGGCTCCAGACAATTTTACTGAAGCGCTGTGGCACTCAATGTGTTAACAGCTCATAAATGTACTGTAAATATACCATAACGCTCAATTATATCAGAACAGGAAACAGTGACTAACATTACTTTAAAGGTGCATCAGTTAGCTTGTTAGCTGCCAAATGTGTACGCAAACTATAGTTTGCTCAGAGATATAACATGAGCCAGTAATTTCCCAGCTAGCTAGCTGTTAATCTCTGAGCTAGCTAGCTATCTTGTGAACAAAACAATGTCAGCTAACATTCTTTGACAGTATTCACACCATAGAACTATAACCAGACACCAATTTGACTGTTCTCTATCAGAACATTCAAGCACTTTGCTAACATTACTTTCAACTTGCCCGTCTTTTTAATGTTGACCATGAATCTCCAGTAGACCTACAGTACTTCTTCTTGTTGTTTTACTGGAGACTATTTACCAAAGATACATGCTGTTACTGTTTGTTACATTTTCTCCCCTCCCCTGTCTCTAATAGACACGTTTGAAAATCTAATGTTATAGGGCAAAACATTATTTCCATAAATAATAATAATGAATAAATATAGCCGCAAGCGGCGATGCGGGGTCCAAGCTTCCGGTGACTTGGGGGGTATATGTCAGATAGTGCACATTTATTCAGACTTGGTATGAGTATAGTATAGTATAAGTAGTATAGTATAAGTATAGGTGATGTGGAGGGTATGGTTTCTGAGATCCACACACTTTTAGGGCAGAAAAAGAAGAAAAACAAATAGACAATATAGCCGCAAGCGGCGATGCGGGGTCCAAGCTTCTGGTGACTTGGGGGTTATATGTCAGATAATATAGACACTGAATTGCACATTTAGTCAGAGTTGATATGTGCACAAGTGTACCAAGTGTGCAAGTAATATGTAGTAAGTAGCAGTGGTGGTGGTAAGCCAAATGGTGGCTGTCAAAGAGGCTTATTAAGCAATGGACTTTTTCTAGGCAAACTGTCATAATTTCAAATCCTAGCTTCCTGATAAGCTTAGATGTGTTAGCCATGAGTGGACAGCTTACTGAGGTGTTGCTTTTGTGGTGTTCCGAGTCCATTGGATGAAGATAGTGTGCTGCTTCTACTGTACACTTCTGATCATGGTTATAGATGTGCTCAGTGAGGAAAGGATTAAACAAACTGTTCCTGAATGGTGATCTAAGTAATTGGTTGTCACAATGAAAAGCCAATGCTTTTGTAGTAGTGGTGGTAGTCATAAATTTGGTCTGCATAAGCGCAAGGCCAGAATTCGAACCATTTGTCTTGAAATTAATGTAAAATCCTAACTATTACTAGATACTCCACATGGTACATTCATAGTGTCTCTGTATAGGTATAACAAGATTAATATTCAGGTTGTGTAAATCACCCTTTAAGTCAAACTGTTAGTGGC